>NC_080635.1:20217596-20520096 GCF_027579445.1 Ammospiza nelsoni
TTTTATGAGCTTTGATAACGGATTTTTTTTCCTGCCTACTGTCACATAAATAAAATAGGAAATTGCATTTTAAAGGATTGCAAAATAACTTTATAAACACAGTGCAAACCAAGAAAACATGAGTCTTAAAACAGGTAACCGAATGCCTTCTAATAAAACCTGTTGGCACTGGTGTATTTCTGACATAGCTTTAATTGCATGTAAATGTTGAATTTGAGATACTTCATGTGAGGCTGAAACCTGAGAGGAAACCTAACTTGGTAAACAGAATAGGCTATGTTAACGAAATGATTTACACAGCAACTCCAAGTCCAGCTGAAGTTCCCTGTACAGTAATTTCACAAAGCCTACTGTTTTCTCCAATTGTCCTCTGTAATGTATAAGCTCCTTTCTGTAGCCCATGCAGATGGTTACAAGTCTGGATGGTACCATTTTCCATTTGAATCATGTTACTCTCTCTTAGCACAGGTGTATTTTACTCAAAATCCTCCTGTTTGGCTTAGGGGGCAACAAGTAGAGCTATCAGAAATAATGCCATCTCTAAAATCCAAATTTGTGTTATGCTCTTGGATAACACTGTAGAGCTAACAACTCTGTTAGCTCTGGAGCTAACAACCCTCCAGAACAAATGGTTTTCTTAATAACAGGAAAATGCACATTTCAGCTGTCATGTGTACTTCCAGTACAAGTCCTCTTATCTGCAGTTCCTGTGGGCTGCAATAATGTCTCCTCTCCTTTCAACCAAATGCTCAATCTACTGTTTCATTCATCAGAAAGATTCCCCAAGACAATACTTGTGTGCTTGCAGTATGCTAGTAATCAACAGTTTACCCAATCATATTGACTCTAGGGCAGCTATCCCTAATCATGTCCCAGCTGTAGAGTGACACGGTGGGATGATGATTTTTAGGAGATGAAAGCCTTTTTATAAGATCCTCATACACAAGACAGAGAATCATTGATTTTCATTAGAACAGCAGCAAATCACTTCTTCATCAATCTAGGCAGCTTTGGTTTTTCCTAGATATGATATCAAAACAAATCTGTCTAATCTTTTTTCCAGGATTAGCTCTCCTCATAGCACTCTTCAGGAGAGATTGCCAAGCTTGAAGTCACCTATGAAAGCTTCCGCTCTGTGATTTTCTCTCTTGGAAGAACATAATTTAGTGAGTGTCGGTCACTCTTAACCAGAAGTTTGGGAAGCTGAGATGTCAGATGGGCACATGGAAAAGCAGTGGGGGTTGGTCTCTTCTCCCAGGTATCAAGTGACATGGTGAGAGATAACAGCCTCCAGCTGTGCCAGGAGAGGTTTAGATTAAATACTAGGAAAAATGTCTTTACTGAAAGGAGGGTGGTCAGGGATGGAATCAGGCAGCCCAGGATACTGGTGTAATCACCATCCCTGGAATTGTTCAAAAAAGGCACGGATGAGGCACCTGGGGACACGGCTTAGTGGTGACCATGGTGGTGTTGGGTTAACAGCTGGACTCAATGACCTTAGGGCCCTGTTCCAATCTTACCGATTCTATGATCCTAGCTACAGAAAAATAAAAATAGTAGCAAGACGATTTCATGTTTCTTAAAAATGGGCAAGAGTATGAAAATAAAAAGATCATTACTTGTTGGTGAGTGATTTTGGAAAAAGTGAGCAAATATGCCAGTAAAAATGCAGTGGTAAAAGGCTGGGATGTGTGTGTGGATCCGAGTTGTTATGTGTTGCGCTAACAGTCAGTATTTCACTTCCAGCAAGAGCAAGCAACACAGCAAGGGAAATGCTCCACTCTAATTAGGCCTATGTGAGTGTGTTTATGAAAAAGTGTGACAAAGATCACATGGAAAACATCATCAGTGCTGAATCTTTTGGGTGATGTTATCTTGCCTTTTCAAAACCAAATGCAACAGTCCCAGCTAGTTAAAGATTTTCCCCTTAGGTGCCATGTTTTTATTTTTCTTGTGTTTCCTTGGGGATTTTCCCAGCTTCAGCAGGGCAAGCACATGTGAGTGAAACATTCCCATGTGGTCATGAAAGGGGAAGGTAACAAGATGGTGAAGATTTCTATAATGAGATACCTTTATCCTCATTTTACACCCTTACTACAATAAAGATAAGATGGGGGATGAAATTTCAGATTCAAGCCCAAAGCAACAGAATCAAGAACCCCATCTCATCTGCAACCTCAGGGTTTGCAGAGCCCACATACAGAAGTTCAAAAGGTAAATTTAGATCCAGGAGCTGCTGAAATCAAGGGATGGATTGTAATCTCTCTGCAACAAGACTAGAAAACCGCATTGTGATCTTAGTTACAATGTGTATGGATACAATAACTACACTGAGGTCCTGAGTTGTTCTAGCTTTACAAGCAATGTAACAACCATCAAAACACGGGACACAAAGCACATTGCCCTCTTACATCTAAAAATCTCTGCATAAAATGCATTAAAACTGCTTAAAATCTTCAGTGTTATGTTGTCACAGAAAGCACTTCCTTGATTGTCAGGGAACTGGTGCTGCTTGTGTCTGCCTGCATGGAGGACTCCAGACTTTCTTACTTCCGTATTTAAAGATTATTGATTTTGTAGTTCTTCATGAAGACTTGAAAATTCTTCAAATATGTAGGACAAGGAAATGTTGACATTTGAGTTCTTAAAATCTATGCTGATCACAGAAGTTATCTGAGAGAAAATTAAGGGTTTAGAGAGACTGTTTAAAACACTTTTCTTCTGGAAAGGAAAGGTCATTCCAGGAAAAGCACTATGTTAAGAAACCTTTGTACCATGGCTTTTTATTTCATATTATGACCAAAATTTTCAAAAGAGGACATTCTGTGTTGTGCATCCTGGTACCATGAGACTCTTGAGAGTAGCACCTGCAAGACACTTTTCATGTGTGTATGTGTACTATGTGCACTTTTCATGTGTGTATGTATACTACGTTAAAGCAGTGAATCTCTTAAATTTCATAACTCAGTTAAATTCTAGAAAAGCCAAAAATTGTGTTTATGTTGTGATAAGCCCAAGTTGTGAAAAAAATGGCTAAAATCAGGGTTCATAATTTTTTCATCTATCTTGTTGATGCTTGTCAATTCCCTGTAATGATGTGTCACAGTCAGATCCGCTGAATGGCCAATTTGGTGAGTTTCAAAACAAGGAAAAATGCGCCATAAATTTTTTACGTATTCTGACTGACTGTAAACGCGATTGAATATGTGGGACTTCCTCCAGCTTTGTTCTTTGGCGGATTGCTATTAGCTTACATTCGAAGTCTCTGTTGGCCACACATTTCACATTGTTCTTCCAAATGTAATAATTTCTTTCTTTTATCTGATCTCTGACAGTCTCTCTGTTTTCATCAATATTTGACAGCAATTCCCAAAGATACAATATAGTCCATTCTAATATCCTTGTGCATACTGTCTTCTCCCTTTGAAATCCAATACCTAAGCAGTGAAATAATTTATTGTGCCTTATTTAGAATTTTATTTTTTGCATGTGTTTTGATACTGTCCTTTGAAATGAAAGTTATTTGGAAATTTAAACCAACTGTTCTCAAAACATAGTAATGAAATATTGCTCAGTCTGCCTCCCTTTTCAAAGATGCAGTGTTTATCACATTTTCTTTCCATGCATTGTTTAAATATTTTTCACATTTTACAGTCCAAACCCTAATTTTATCCGAATGTTCATAACCCAATTTACAGCAGCCACCTGAAAACAAAGTTTAAAAACAATCAGTCCTGCACAGATCAGTGCCACCCTGAAACCACTTGACCTTTTAGACTGGGGATCCAAATTGGAACTGAGCTTTCTTCATCTGGCATTTTCTGGCAAGAGGAAAACATGCCATATGCAAAAAGGAGATAAATTAGTTTTCTGAATAAGCATGGCTATCACCATGATCCCTGAATGCACAGATATAACAGTGAAGATGATATCTTTTCAAGCAACCTATAGAGGAATGCTGGATTCTTAAACACAGGCATTGATTAAATGCAGGTTAAGAGGTTCTGTTCAAGGATAAAGTGGTGAAAGTCCTTGATTAAAAAGGACTTTTAATAATTTTTAATCAAGTACTTTTAAAAAGTACTTTTAAGTAATTTAGAATTGTATTGATATTTCTTAACATTAGAATTACAATTCAGGATTCTGTATCATATTCTGTTGCAATGAATATGGAAGTGCACTTAAATTTACAATAAAAAAAATTGTAAATGTATTCTTTTAACTCTTAATAACAGACTTATAAATTCACACTTTATTGACAGAATGAGAAAAATTATTAACTAGATGCTATAACTGATAATTATTTTAAAAATGCAATTTTCAGATGTGGGGGAACACCAAGAATGAAGTATTGCTCTGTCTAAATTAAAATAATGTTAATATACTAACCAGTACATAGAATAAGCCAAAATACTTTTTGGAAGTCCAGCAATACAGGAAATAACTATGGCCGGGCTGAACACATTAACTTTTTGCCTCAGCTAAAATAGCTCTTGGAAATTAATATTAATAAAAGTTTTTACCAAAACAATTTTCAAACAGAAATTTAATTTTCATTTAAAACTAAATATGTTGATACATTAATTTTTATAAATATCTGTTTTGAAAAAAGAAACAAAACAAAGCCTTTCAGTCATGTCCAAGACATATATTGATTTTTAAAATTGACCCTTTTTTATTTTAAAAGCCAAAAAGTTAAAGGTGGTCAGCTCTTAACTAAAATACATACTCCTTTTATCTAGATAAGATGTTCAACTTCAACATCCTTAAACGTTCTTTAAATTTGTATTTCATGGGAGTTTGGAGGTCTTGTTCCTTTCAAAGTAGCAGAATTTCCTTTCCAATGACAAGCCAGTTCCTGCCTACTCAATTATGCTGTCCTGGGCTTAATCTTAGTCCTTCTGCTCAGAAGAAAGCTTCCTTCTTAGGCATCAAATATAAATTGCCTTTAGTTTTCACAAAAATATTGAGGTAAGGGTGAAAAATATCTTGCTGCATTGCAGAAGTGGTAAATTGGGGTCTCTTTTTTGGCCAGATTTTTGACAGATCTCTGATAGTGAGTGATTCCTCTGGTCTCTAGCACATGAATGTATGACTGATCTGCAGTTGTGAGTATACTGGCTGCATGAGGCAGGATGATTTTGAGTTTCTACCAAGAAATTTATATTTCTCAGGTGGCATATTCCAGCTCCATACTGACTGCCAGTACAGTTCTTCCCCATGTGCCCCCTCAGCAGACCTGACTAACTGTAAGTGCTGTGTTTTGAAGCAGGTTAACCTGTTTCATCTTCTCACATGTGGTATCATTTCTGCTCTGTGTTTTTGGGGCCCACTGAGCAACTGCGCTGGACTCGGATGAAAAGAGTTCTTTCTGGAAGGGGAAGAAACTACTGCCTGTGCAGCTCTGCTCATTTAAGGAGGGAGGAGATTGTACTTGTGGAGTTACCTGCCTCCCATTCAAGCTGTGAGGGATAGCAGCAGCCTGAACCGCGGCATTCTTTGTGCATTTTCTTTCCATGAATGCTGAATATTCCCATGGCATTCCTGAAGTTATGTGACCACTGACTCAGTGTTTGTCTGGGTTTGCTACCAAGAAGTGGCTTCCTGCAGCCTGGTTCTTCCCTGGCAGAAAAGATTAAATATTTCTGGACCAATGTTTCCCATTCAGGTTCAGGAGCAGGTCCCTCAAAGAAGAGGAGAGGTTTTGATTTTAAGTATTTAAACGGCTTCACAAAGTTTCAATTTCTACAACAGTTCCTCTTATGGAGTCCGCTGGTCCAATCACAAGCTGTGAAAATAATTACATAAGAATTGAATTTTCAATTCATGTGTCAAATAACGTTGAATTCTGCTAAAATTCCTAATACTAGGGCAAAAGGAAGAAAGAGTTTGTGTGAAAAATGTACAGTAAGATACAGTCCAGGAAATATCTGCTATCCCTCCACTCACACCACAATTTCTGGGGAGAAGGAAAGGAGGGAGAGAGCTTGTTTTATTTATAGTTTACATTCTTTCCACTCTTCTTTGGTTTTCTTTTCCTTGTGTTGTTCTTTTACCTAGTGAGCACTGTGTTGGTCCTCTTAAACCTTCAGAGTTTGGGACAGTCTGTTTGCTCATTTGAATCAACATTCATGAACTGTTTGGGATTTGGGTTTAGGGTGGTGCAGAAATGCTCAGAATTTTGCAAGGGAACAAGAGAATATGTGAAATATTTAAACCCATGAGTCTCAAGATGATGTGAATTAGCAAAATCTGGGGACTGAATTTATAGAATCAGGGATAATGGAAACGAAAGGGCCAAATGGGAGAAGAAATGAATGCTGGGCTGAGACTGGCACTGCTGGCAGAATCATTGATATTGGCCATGGAAAGAAACAAGTAGAAACAATCTGAGAAAGCAGTGTTTATTCTCTTGTACTTGCTGGGCTATCCAGAACGAAGAAATATAAAACTGATTGAAAAGGAAAGAACAAACATTACAAAATGAAAGCACATTTTGAGCACCTTGGAGTAGATTCTTGTTTGAGGGTTGAGTTGGTTCATTCTGCCTGTGTCTGAGTGGGTTTGCCTTCTTTAATTTGCATCATATGTTTCTGCTTGTGTACAGTGGAAATTCTAATCTGAATTACATATTGCACAATATTATTGCCATAAACAAAGTCTGAAAAAATGGAGAATATCTAAAAAAAATGTTTTAATTGAATCAGAATTTTAATGTTAACTAGTCAATATTATAGGAATAACCATTAGCACAGCACAGTTTGGTTTGGTGTTTATTATGCACATCCACTTAGTGATGCTTTTCTTCCTGGAATGGAAAACTTCTATAGCACTAAATAAATTTGAGACCTAGAGCTTATATTTTGGCATGTTTTTAATGCATTCACCACCCAGCAAGTTTCCAGGGTCACAATAAGACTTAAAACTTCAAAAACATGTTTCTTTGTTATTTTTTAAGCTCATACTCCGACAGTAAATTATTTACGACATCTTTTTGGAAGTGAAATGTTGCTTGTCTCTATAAAAATTTTGACCCTTTTTTATTCAGTTCCAAAAGATAGAAGAAGAACGTATGTGAGGAGGCATAAAAACACAAAGAAAAGTTCTTCCAAAAGTACTAAAACAATTTATTTGAACATGGTGATGGTGTCAGGCAGTAAAGCACTGGGTGTGCATTTTCTGTTTTGTTCACATGAAAGTGAATTAAAGAAATACAAAGTATACTGTAAGCTCAGCAAGCTCAGTGTTTCATGTGCTTGTCTGTGCATATGAATTTATAGCATTACAATCCTTCATGTGCCTGATTTACAGTACTTAACATGGAGTAGGTTTGGTTTCATGATACACTGTGAAAAAAATTGTCATGTGGTGTTTTGTTGTGCTATAGGTGTAACTCTTTCTTTTTATTGGAGATCCTCAAATAATGCCTAAACAAACCTGTGTTGTAGAATCCTTCTAGACCATTCATTTTTGGTCTGCATTTGAATATGAAGTCATGCTAAATCTCTCTTACTAAGGACTATAAAAAATCTGTTGTGTGTAAGAAAAATTTTCACTCACAAAGTAAAAATGACATTTTGGTTCTTCTTCCCCTCCCCTCCTATTCTAGGATAAATAGAATTATCACTATTTCAAGCTCCATTTAGACCTGGCAAATGCTTAAATTACATAGCATATGAAGGGTGGAAAAGATTTTTCATCAGTTCAGAATTAAAGAAAAAAAAACAGAGAAATTTATAGGATTGCTCTATTTATATCATGGCAAGAGATTAGAAAGGGAATATTGATATAGGCAGAAAACTTCTGTAGGAGAAGAAAGTGTCTTATGGAGAATTTCACTCAGCATTGGTTGCTTACAAAGAGCTGATTCTCTGCTAAAGCACTTTACATATGTATCCCAGACCTCATTAAAAGAACACTCTTGCCCTGTGTCCATTCCTCAGGAAATAAAGCATTCTAGGTCTGCTTCTAGAGATTATCAGTGCTCTCTAAGGGAAGTGTTGGAGATGAACAGGTTAAATCCAATTGCAGACACCTCAAAAGACTTTACATGGTCCAGCATAAGCCCAGAGCCCAGACAGCTGCTGTAAACTGGCACAGCTCCACTGACCTGTGGGACATAGTAGGTACTGCTGATGTACAGCAGGTGGACAGTTGACCTCTCTTGTTGGACATAATCTTCGACAAAACCGACTGTGAGCATCATGGTCAAAATATTTAGGGAAGGGAAGTCAGGTGATATGTCAGTCTTTTCCCCAGCCTCAGCAAAATATATATGGGAGAGCAAATGGAACCAAAATCAAATCCACAAGCAGGTCTGCTCCAGCCTTCTTCACTTACAGTATCTCATTAATAGAAGAATGAAAGCATACAGTCACTATTCCTAGGAGCTTGGTGTGTCTCTCTCAAATGGCTTAAGAAATTAGAATTTTATTGTATCTGTCTAACGCATAAATTGGCGCTTCCTGACCTGTCCAGTGCAAAGTACCCGTCTTACACACATCATCCATCTTTGTGGGAATGAACTGACTCTGCTTTCTGAGAAGTTTGGAACACTGGCTTAAACATTTTGTGGAGTAAAATCTTGGCTCTTTCTCCACAAAAGGAAGAGGACTTCTATAAAACACTGTAAGGACAAAATTCTAGTCATGGAACCATGTGGGTCACCGGCCCTTGCACTGCTGTGTGTGAGCACTGCTGGGCCCAGCTGAGGGCATGAGTCAGGATTTGTAACTGACCACACAGTGCACAACACCTCAATCCAAGGTAGCTTGCCCATTCTGCATAATTTTGTCCTCTGTGCTGTGGACAAACCTTTTGGGTGCATTAGAGTTATCTCCATGGGTTCTAGATTAAGGAGTGTAAATGAAGAGATTTAAAATCACAGGAAAAGGACTGACAGCTGGCTGCCCAGTTCTCCAAAGTCCTGACAGGAGCAGCTCAGCCTGTCCTATGGCAAGCTGTGCATATGAATATTGAAGAGAGCTGGGTCCTGAGAGAGGAAAGCAGAAAGAAAAGTGGGAAAGTATATCTCTGGTCTGCAAGGCTCCTAAATGTCTTGCTCAGTTTTTGTCCTGAGTGATCAGGGCTATGAGAATGCCTTGGGAAACCAAGAAATGGTCTGACTTCTTTTAAAGGAAATAGCACAGGACATTTTAGAAATATATAACCTTTCCTAGCTGCTTCACAGAGGAAATGATCCCTAAGTATCCCTTATCTTAAAATTAAATAGGTGGCAATGGGAGAGAAACAGAACAGCTGTTTAGAGGCTGTACTGAAAGAAAACAGAAAGGATTGTGTTCTTCTATGCTGTCCTGCTGCTTTAAAAAAACTTTTATAGGCAATTAAAAAGTGAAGTGGTGATAATAGTCTGACAAAATTCTTCCTTATCTTTGCTCCCTGACTTTACCTATCACTGCAGGAAGACCAGTTCACAGCTTGACCGTATCTTAGTTTGCAGCATATGAATCACTATTCTCCAAAGAGGTATTATTTACTTAAGAGTGATTAACAGGGATAAGAAGGGTCAGGGTGTTCCACTTCATGCTGTTAGATGAACTAACTTGATGATAGGCATAATGCAATGGGTCTGGGAGAGCTGGACTATGTGCCAAAATGATCCCATGCATTATCAGATCTTACCTACCCTTGTTTTAACTAAACAGATTTGGCAGCTACTCAGTTACATTTTCCATATGGTGCAGTATCTTCTGAGCAGCAGCTTGAATCAGCCTTTTTGAAGCCATATTTTGAGTTATTTTCCTGCTATCCATATTTCTCTCAACAGTGAATGTTGAGTGCAATAATAAAAAAACCTAAGGAGACTGTGTGCTGTAATTAGTCTGTTTTTGTAGCTATTGTTATTATTAATGGAAGACCCATGTGATACTCAGTGAGAAAAAACCAAACAAACAAGCCTTTGAAAGGCCATTTCATTTTAAGAAGGCAAACAAATTACATCATTTGACTTAAAAAGAAGAAAATGGATGGATCTGATTCTCCACTCACCCATGTCATTTTTCTAGCAGAGTAACATAACTGATGTAAGTAGAACTTTCCAGGATGAAGAACAGAACAGGGGAACAGATACAGTGTGTGTATTTATGCAAGTCTTTCAACATCAGTTCTGGGTTGGGAGGGTGATCAGAGTTTGGAAGCCAACTCTGGAAGCTTTTCTGAGGACACTCAGTGTGAGTGCATTTGCTCAGCCCATGTAGGGTGGCTATTTTCTGGAAGAAAGACAGGGCAGAAAGAAACAGAAGAGGTGTGAAAAATAGTTTAGATCTGGAAAGGCTGGGATGTGAAACACATGTCACAGGATGACACAGTGGGATGACAGACTGGATGAATAGTGAAGGAAGGAACATAGGAAATAATGAGTTGGGGGCCCATGTTTTTGGTTGGCGTGAGCTTACACTTTATTCTCTTCCTTCCAGCCTCCTTCCCAAACTCTGCAGGACAATATCCTGATTTCAGTACAACTCCTCAAAAACCTGGAAGCATGACTGGAAAATCAGATCATTTTATCCACTCACATGGGAACTGGCTGAAATAAAATGTACAGCAAGCCATTCTCCAATGACTTGTGATGTGAGAACAGGGAGTATGGGGAATGGGCAATAGTGATGGATTCATTCCTTGGCAGATCTTCTTGGCCATTTCCTTCCACAATCTACAACCCCGGGGAATTTAACAGCTCAGCTACTCCAAGCCTCTGGAAGTTTTGTTGGAGCAGGAAAAGTTACGCCAATTTCTGTTCCTTGCTACACCAACCAATGCTTTCATCTAGAGCACATTTTGATCCAGAGTGTTTATTTTTAATTATTTCCTCAAAATGCTTTGATTTTTCTCAGGGATTTGAAAGATGTTGCATGCTGACCCCATGATGACTTCCATTCATGAACTTTTAATATATTTTTCCTGTCTATCCATATTTTAATCTCAAAACTCATGCAGCATTTCTGCAGGTTCCTTGCAATCTTTGCCAGGTCACTGAGGAAATCCTGCTCATTAGATTTGGTCACCCATAGTGTGAGAACTTCACCACATAGAATAATGTGGGAAATGTGCTGTAGAATAATCTCTACAGCACATTTCCCTGTCCCTGCAAGGGACAGGGACTTCATTTCCTGATCACACTCAGTTAATAATTTTATCAGTTTGGCCAGAAATGTTAATGCTCTTTGAATAGATCATTTCCTTTAGCTGGAAAGAATTTCTCTGGTTTAATTAGCAGTCCAGGAAGCAGTTTTGCATTGATACGATTATTTATTATTTCCTATTAGTGAGCAACATATCCTGTGATAACTTTCGTAATTAGTGGGTCAAGTGTAAATTTCATCAGAATGAATGTCATAGCCCTCACTTTTGGCTTAAAATACTAAGTGCAAAAATAGTTTGAAGTCAGATGCCCTTCCTCCAAAGCACCTTTGGCATTGTGTTCTTATGTGGCTTAGCAATATTCATAAAGTATAAAGAATAGCCAAAATGCATTTATCTTGTGTTTCTACTAGAGTTCTACTAAGCTGGAATATGCAGTATTAAAAATATTCCTGTGCCACTATGCTTTGCCAAAGGGATAGCCAGGAAAGTGGCCAGGATGGAGAATGTATCCTTCAAACACAACACTAATTACCACCCATCGTCTGCTAATACTGGAATATACCTGAATATCTGCACCAATCTGACTTTAGGTCGGGTGAGGACAGGATTCATGGCAAAGAAGGATTGGAAGTTTTGGTCCCCCTGCAGTGAATCACTCTGTGCTCCCATTTCACTGGCTACAAAAGGAACAGGAAAGAAATGCAGGGGGGACATGATACTGTGGTAGGGGCAAACAGAAAGAAACTGAGGTATGGTTATGTTTAAAAGTGATAAAAGAGAAAAGAATAGGGTATTTTCCTGGAAAAACACACTCCTTTTTATTTTGGAAAGCTGTAATTAAAGTTGAACTCATCAGATGTTTGTGGTCAATGAATTCAGCACTCTATCTTCAGAGAAAATCTCTGGATTCTTCTTCTTTACAAGGAGACCGGAACACTGTTTCTTGGAAACACTCTTAGAAAAAAGCTCTGTTTTCTCAATATTTCCTGATTAAAAACCATCATTTTTCACCTAGGTCTGCTCCTCCTCAGCTTTGTGGAGGGGGACTCCCCACTTTGGAATTCATTTCACTTTGGGACTAGCGATACATCTGTTCTGGTGGGCCTGGTTCATGCAATCCAAAAGCAGCGTGGGTTAAGTTGGACACTCAGGGATGTGCTCTGGGGCTGAGTGTGGATTGACTGTGTCCTTCTCTGACACACATGCAGAGTCAGTAACAGTTTTTATAGACTAATTCTTCCAGCCTTTCTTCATTTCTGTTAATTTCCTCTGAAGTCTTTGAAGCCAACAGTGTCAAGCGCTGTCTGAAGCATTCTAGGTATTATATGATTGTTGGTACTTTGCCATTTAAAGTAAGAAAGTTTCCTTTTTTTTGGCTAGCAACATGAATTGTCTGTAAATGCATCCCATACTTGAATGAGGCTTTTTGCCATTTTACCAGATGGAAATTTCATATCTAATTTAATGTCCATTAGGTCTTTTTCAGTGCCACTGCTTTCCAACTATCTCCCCCCTATGAAGTTCATATTAAGTGCTTGCCTGACCTTCCCTCCTACTATACAATTATCCACCCCTTCCTCTGCCTGAAGACCTTAAAACAAAACCTGGAATTAAATATATGCATGTTTAGTGCTGTGCACTCCTGATACTTGTGTTGGATCCACCGACACCTGGTGAGAGCAGGCTGTGCTGGGATCAGCAATGGATAAACAGGAGGCCTGCTGCAATCAGTGTTTTCCTACTGGCAAAAAGAGGAGGAAGGATCATTCCAGGAGTGAGAAGCAGCAGGGTCACAATTCTGTTTCCCTCAGGAGCTGACAGCAATGAAACAACACGTATGGCTGCTGCAGGCCTTACTGCTCTGGCCAAGGTGGAAGTAGATTTTTTCCACTTCCTTGCACAGCACAACCACTCCATTAAATTAATAATCCGACCCTCGATGCTGCAGATGACAGAGGAGGCCTTTGAAACCTGACTGAACAAATGCTTCCAGCACGCAGTGAACTCTCGGCACACGGACTCCTCTCTCCATCAGGGAAATCATTCATTAGCCTGTGCTGGACATCCTGCTGATCTGGGGGCTGCTGGGCAGCCTGTCAGCAGGAGCTTGCTGGGGACTGGTTTGTTTTGTGCCCATGCATTTTTAATTCCCTTCTGCCTGCCCCTTCATTAAGCTGTTGTTTCTTGAAGAGGGGTTCAGACCTTCCCAGGAGTGCAAGGGCCAACTTATCTCGCAGCAGGAGGTGGGAAACATGCTCACCGCTGGCTCCGGTTCTAAACACAGAGCAGGAAAGGAAATTTATCTTCTACAAATTGTGGTGAACAAGGAAGGGGACGAAATTCATAAAAGTCAGGCACAGGAGGGGTGAGTAATCCTGTTGAATAGTCATCTATATAAGCCCCACTTAAACAAGACAGATATTTACAGTGGTAGAAGGGCTGCATGGGGGTTGAATAATAAAAAGAGGATTTATTTTTGCAGACTTAGAAATCCAGGTAGGACCATAATAAGTATTGTGAGATTGTTGAAATTACCACTTACCAGGAAAATCATGTGTTCTGATACCAGGTATTACCAAAACATGTCTTTACTTTAGAATCCAATCCTGAAAGATCTGAACCAGCGACCCAAGCTAGCATCCCACCTTAGAGGGCCCTAATCATAAACCTGGGTGAAAGATCCTACAGGCTCCAGAGGGTCTGGTTCTGGGGCCACAGCACAGGTGCTGCATGGGATGGCTGTGAGTCTGCACACTGAAAACCCCAGGACATGATTCTGGTGCAGGAGCTCTGCAGCTAGCACAGAGCACTAGGAATAACTAGGTAACTTCAGGGACTCTCTCCAATCTGGTGTTCACAGTATGGGTGACAACCAGGATTCCTCTAAAGATGCCTCAATGTGTTGCTGGGTTCAGCCTGTGCAGGACAGAACTGCAGCCTTGTCATTTAAATATTAATTGTTGTATTAAACAATTGTCGTTTTATTTACGCCTCCAATTTATTGTTGGGTAAGGTCTTGCTTTGCCATTGCTAGGGAATACATGCTGCAAGAACTCACAGTTTGACAGAAGGACAGGGAATCTGATGAATGATGAGGTTTACTTGCACATTTTTAATCCAGCCTGGATGTAAATTTCTCCAGTGTCCAGGGACTGTTTGGATCCAGTTTTTCTCCAGGCACATCTCTTCTTTTTTCAGATGACTGTTATTTTTTGAAACATAACACTGTGCAAATAAAAGTGAGGCTGTACTTGATTGTCAAGAAATGTATGGAGAACATCAGTAGTGTAGAGAATGTATGCTCAGGGAATAAGCCTTCAGCAGGAATGCTAATTTAGTTATAGTTTTGAAGCTGACTGCAAGCAGCTGGGTAGCATTAACTGTATTAGGAAAACAAGAAAGGTGGAGAAAAATCTAGGGGACTAAGGCATGGCAGTGCCAAATATATGGAAAAGATTTGGGATATGTGAAGGGTACTGCTTCTGGACCCACACTGTAATGAGGGTGATGCAGTGTGAAGCTACCCCTGGGATTTCCCAGCACATTAAAAGACTTGTGGAGCAATGTCTGTGGCTTGTGACAGGCCTTGATTACATGGCAGGGACACAGAAACACTGGTAAAGATAGCATGTGCTGTGTTCTTCTATGGTCTTCAGTCCCACTAGAGAGGAGATCCTGTCAGTCCTTTATTCTCCTTTCACACACGTTGCAGCTACTTAAAAAGTCTGCAGATTCAAAGCTGAGGGATTAGGTTTAAACTACATGTGCTCCAGCTGCATAGCACTTTGCACTTTACATATTCCAAGAGCTGTACAAATGTTTCTTAATTAGACTGAATCCCAGCAACACCACTCTCACAGTGCTAAGAGCTTTTCTCTGTTTTTATGGATAGATGGAGGCAAAAAATCCCCTCAGGAGCAGACTGCAATACTTAGCCTCATGTAAGTAGATCCATGTTCATGCTGTTTCCATAGCTCAAGTGCAAGTTTCGTGGACGGTGATGTTAAGCAAAAATGCTCTGTAAGGAGCTGGTTACTAGTGTGAGTAAGATGTTCAAAGTATGGCCCTTTGTGGCTTGCCCAAGACCACACAGTGAGTTAGGAGCAGAGCTGGGATTTTACTTCCTTTAACTGATTTTCTCACACTTGTGGTTTCATTGCAAACTTCTTGGGTTACTTTCATATTTTTCATATTGCTCAATGTCTCTATACCTTATTTTAGATTATTTTTTAGGCTTATTAGAGATGGGTCTGAGGTGGGACAGCAAATGTACTGCTTCTTGACTCTCTGGGGACACTAAGAGGTGTGCACATTCCACTAATTGCCCATTTATCTTCTTCTTGTGGAAACAGAGAGCAGTTGATGCAACAACACATGAGAGGTGATTGAAGCAACCTTTCTTTAGCGCTAGACACCTAATCAATAACAATTTATCTACTGGCATCCATGTTTTTATGTTCACATATTTACTCTTATCATCATGTTCTTCATGTATTTCTTTGAAAGATGACCCTTTTGAATGCATTGGAAGAACAACCCATCAAGAAAAAGCTCTTTTTTGCACAGATTTGCACAGATGTTTTTTTAGATGGTTTTGCTCTACTCCCCAAAGAAATGGTTTATGAAACTCACAAGAAGTTCATGTTTCAAAGCATGAAATCAAAGTGTCACCAACAAAGTACTGCTGAGCTGTGCTATGTATTATCAATTTCAGGCCAATCCTGACTGCTTATCCCTTCACCTTTGCCAGAAGTTAGTGTTCTGTCAGATCTTCTAGGTTAAATAATTAATTAGAAGGTACTTTAAAAATAATTAAACAGAAGGTTTTTCACTCTCTTGCTTCCTCCTATGCATTTCATTTTAAAAAAAGTTTAAAAAGCCAAACTGTAATAAGTTTCATGTTATTCTCTACACCCTAACCATATCATAGAGCTGAGCTAGGAAGAGAAGGGAAGCAGAGCTGAACTGGCAGGATTTGGAGCTCAAGAGAGTTTCCTTTAGCAGACACAGAGACAGGGAGCAGGGATGGGGAGGAGACTGAGGAAGGCACTTGCTGTAGCTGGGTCAACAGTAGCAGATTTAGGTGGGCCAAGTGTGCCCAAATTGTATCACCAAGTGTAAAATTTGTATTAAAGTTTGGTTTGGAATTTGCTTTTGGAGAGCAGTTAAAAACCCATTCTCTAAAATTAGCTTTTAGCAAGTATTCCTGTTTATAAAGTTCATTCACTAGCATGTTTATGGAAAGTGAGCCCAGAAGGGAAGGAATGCAGTAAAAGCACATTCATTTGAAAATTCAAATAAAAATATTTGCTTTGAATCAGAGGCTTTTTTCAATCATTCTGTGCTCTTTGTCCAGTTTCTTAGTACTTTTGTTGTCCAGCAAAACAGTCACTGTCCTGAACTATTCTCATTTCAGCACAGTACATGTGAGAGAAGACTCACGCCTGTTCTGTTGGTTTTTCTTGTAAGAACGGGAAATTATTATTTTAAAAAACCCAGCAAAAAGAAACCAAAAGAAAACAACATCTCCCAGCCCCAAACCCACCCTCCATTTTTGAGAAGCTGGGTGTGAGCAACAGCTGGGAGCTGTCACTGTTCCACAGACAGTATTGATAACACCAAATGCAAAAAAATTAATCAAGCCTTCACCACACTGACTTAAAATAATGAGGTTCCTAAATTGACACTTTTAATTTGTCTTCTGGATTCTGAGAAGGGCTCACTAAGTAGTAATCAGTGAATAGGATTACATTTTAATTTTCCTTTAAAGTTTATGTCCTCCACTGCTGGCTGCTTGCTCCACCCTCCCCCTCAGGCATTGTTCAGCCATGCTGCCATTCCCTGTTTGGTGAAGGAACGAGGGAGAAAAAAACCATGAAAAGAAGAGGAAGGAAACTACTGGAAAGAATAAGAAAGTGGCCCAGGAGGCAGATCAACAGAGTAATTGAAGTGAAAATTGATGTTGTTATTTAGTTCCTTACACATCTGGCAATGCTAATCAGATATCAAATCTTCTGGGTACTCACTTCAGATATTTATACACATGGGGATGATGATAATGCACTTGGATAACTGGGAGGGCTGAGTCACAGCATCACTGTTATGTGGGATCCTCTCTTATCTCCTTGTCAGGCAGTGCCAGGCTAGGCAGAAGGTCACAGTGGGACAAAGGAACCTCAAACTGCCCGTAGGTCACCATCCTCAGGGAAAACACAGCTCTGCTGCCCTAATAGTCACTTTGTGGATTGAAAAGCACTTTGATCACGTCATATGTTAAGAGCTGCATAGCTGCAAATGCAAAGTCATTCCTCTGATTTTATTGTATCTGCTCAGCATGGAGCCAGATTCCATTCAGTAAAAATTAACCTTGTTATCTCTATTAATTACTTCTATTTGGTTACTTATATTTAAACACACCAAGTCTATCTAACTTCTTATCTCTATTAGTTATGAGGGGAGACTGATTAAATCCCTTCACAAATTATATTAGAAACAAATGTTTTCCACCAGCTTTGATAATTCTTTATTGGCGAGCTCTTTGTTTTCACCCTTTCAAGCAAGAGAGACCACTGTTTAAAGAGGAGGACCAGAGCTGCTGATCTGAACACACTGATTTTTTGAGAGCTTTGGATCCAGAAACTGATATCTAAGAAAAAATAAATACATTGGGAGGCAAGGACGCTCTTTTATCTGAGCCTGTTTCAAGCTCTGCAGAGACTGAGATGTGAAGGGGAACACAGGTCACCTGGCTTCTCTTTCAATGTTTTTTATTAAATGAACGTAATGGATTTTTTCTGCTACTAGGCAGATCTGCAAACTACCCAGGAGACAGCGTGAGAAAATTGGCCTGGCAGGGTTATTGCCATCTCCAGACTTGTCTTAATCCAGTACCCTCTGCAAACACTAGAATAGTGCCATTAAGAGTTTTAAGAAGTCGATCAAACCCTTTCTCACATTCATGTGTCCTTAGCTGTGTGTGGTAGGAAAAGGATCCAAGGAGTTTTCTCTCATGTGTTTGCTTTCATGGCAATGAACTGAACTGTTCCCCAGAGCTTTCGCTTTAGGGGTTTCATGGTACAGAAAATTTAGTGGGCTTTATTCTGGCCTTGCCTTCTCTGTTCCTGTAAAATGTGCAAGAGTAACTGTTCAAAGATGTATTAAAAGTTCTCCTTGTTTAATGTAAGAGCTGGTGAAAAAACATAATTTGTGCTGGAAATAGTTTTACATTCCAAATCCTGTTCTGTCACCTCCTTGTTCATCTACTAATTTACCTTCAGAAATAAAGCTACTTCAGAAAACGCTATTTCCTTTTTGGATTGTTCATTTACTTAAAAAAAACCACTAAACAGACAAACAGTGTTTCACATGACTATTAAGAAGGACAAAAAGCCCCATCTTCCTCTGAGTGCTTCCTAATGTTATTAAAAAGAAAACATCAAAGTGAGCATTTACCTCAGCCACTGTGAATTGCCTGTTTTAGGCTTTTACTGTCCTATATGCTATCTTTTATTCTGTGCTTTTCGGCGAGGATCATAAAATGCCTTACAATATATTCTTTACATCATGAAAGCTATTTGTAGACTGAGAAAGTGGAACCAAACAAAGCTCATTTCTAGCAGAGTCAAGACTTCTGGACTAAAGTTTAGAAGCCTCCAACTGCACAAAGCCATCTTCTTTTGTATGTACTTTCTATAATTCGGTACAATCACATTGATATAGATTTATGGACAAGAATGACTTCTAGTTTTTGGACAGTCTGAGTGCTCAGCATTTCAGAACAACTTTATTCCTTCTGTTTCTCTGTCCCAAATGACACTTTGTCATTCTTTCTGATGATGGCAATACAGAATTTGGACTTTCAGACTCTTGACTGACTCGATTATATCCAGCAGATAACAGGACGTCCTATGTTTGTCAGCTACTTACGTTTCCCTACTGTGCCTTCCCTCAGATTACTCTCCAAAAACATGTGTGCAATTATGCCATGTGATTCAGAGTCTAATGGCTTACATGCCCTGATTGCCTCACTCATTAAAAAAAAAAAAAAAAAAGTAAAAAAAAAAAAAAAGAAAGAAAAATCTGTGATTTTTCAGTGGTCATATCAGAAAGATTTTCTTCATCTGGGTAACTTTTGTGTTCCACTCTTTATATTCAGCTTCAAGTTTAAAGTTAAAATGAACCTGAAATAACAAAAATCTCTGAGTCTCACATGGTTTCAATACAAAATCATGTTTTGTGTTTGTTTCAAAACAGGCCCAGGTTAGTTCAAAAGATTCATGGACCTTGGCAAACTTTTCAAGGAGCATGATTTAAGTTTCTGTGTTTGTACTGTGTGGTTTTATTGTTTCTCAAGGTCTTAGTTAGGAATATAGCATGGATTCACTATACATCAGCTATGCTGATATCTGGCCTGCATTTGATGGTTGATGCTGATGTTTTGATTCATATCTACCACTATTCCTATATGCACAGCTGAGCACTTGTTTAATCTAAAAGATTGACTTTCCTTAGATCAATTAAAAATTTGGTTTCACTTGTAAAATAAACACATTCAGAATTACAGATGGAGAAAAAGACATCTAAGGTCAAAGAACTTAGGAACTTGGCAGATCCTCAGAGGAACTATATCAAAGAAACAAGTATAAACTCTTTAAATATGGAAAGAAGGCTAGTAATTTGAGTTAGAGACAAATTTGGTTGAATTATGAGCTTTTCAGAGCCTTTGAAACAAGGAGAAAAGATACAGAACCAACAATTTCCATTCTCTTTCCTGGTCTCCTTAATTTCTGGGGATGCAATAGCATGATGTAGGATACACAGAGGTAAATAATATTTTCTTGGTTTAATATTGGCAAACTAGAGTTTACCCAGGTTCTTAATTCATGATCTTGAGTATCAGCCAGATGTTTGAGACATTTTTATTCATCCCACAGAATGTGTTGAATATTACTGCATCTCTGAAAGGATCTATGTTCTGAAATTTGGACTCTGATCCAAATTTTCTCCCTGTTTGAGTGGGCTTTAGATTTTATTTCATAATTAGGGTTATTAGGAGAGATGCACTGACAATGATTTCCTATATTCCAAGTTGTTTCCTAAACTGAACCAGAGCTCAGCATAAAGAAGCACCGGTTTGCTTTTCAATTTCTGCATTTCTGTTTTTTGATATCGCATTTCCTTCCAGTCGGAGCTCTGCCGTTAAGGTACTACTTCAGCAAGAAAATAGGAGAAATAAAATCAGAGTGAAATAAATCTATCTTCATCTCATTTCTCTCTGCCATTCACAGATGTCAAGTGAATACAATAGCTCTTTGAGATGACGGACCCATGTGGGGCAGCAGCTCCAGTGACCCGAACACCACGGTGTACAATTCTGCAAAGATTCCATAGCAACTGCAGAAAAAAAATTGTAAAAGCTTGGCACAAAGGTATACTTTCAAAAGCACCCCTTTATTTATATAAGCATGTGTACACATTCCTTGAGATAGCTCAGAAGCTAGAGATTTTGAGGTCTCACTGAACAGTGTGTCAGTCATTATTCAGCATGCAGATGCATTTTCAGCATTGGCTGTAGCTCATGCAAGCAGGAGGACTGTGTGTTATGGGCCTTGTCCCTATGGTGTAGCTAAAATCACCAAATTACCTCCTCCTGGCTCAGCTGGAAGCAGCACTCCTCTCTGCCTGACTCAGATTGCTGCTTATGTTTTCAGTTGTAGCTGGCTGAAAATGTTATTTTCTCTTTTTTTTCCCCTTTTTTTTAAATCAGTAAATAGGGTTTCAGAGGTGGAGCTCCTCAAAAGAGGAACCCTAATCTTAACCAGTTTCCAAACACAGGCTTTGCACTCTGTTTTGGAAATTTCTTAGGAGTTTCTGGATCAGTTTCTGTGTCTTACTCTGTGTGTTTGCTTATACAAAGAGGCATTTCAACCCTGAGTGTGTAAAGGGCATGACCATGGACTTCCAACCAAAACCAAAAGGGCAACACCTCTGAATTAAAACCTGTGTGATCTGGAATTCTTCTGGCAGCTGATGAACCCAGAGAGAAATTGAATGATATCAACAGTTTATCTCCTTAAAGACGAGCTCAGGGCCACCTTGCAGCTTGGAAACGGTAAAGTTTGGATGCACACTTTGCTGGATATTCTCTTAAAATCCCAAAGGCATAATCCTAAAAATCTTTTTCCAGTGGAAGCCACTGGAAAGTGGCTCCAGATCTTGTCACACCCTTTGGCAGCAGCGCACGGAGGCCTGGCACTGAGCAGACCACCCCATTTCCTGGAAGCCACTTACTGCTGCAAGCCACAGGAGACATAAAACTCCTTCTAGAGTGCCTGGAAAAGTGTAGACCTCACCCTATGTTTTGTCACCCTTAGCTGGTTTGGTGAGAATTTGCTTGGGTAAACTGGCAAAACTACAACATATTTTTTCTTCCAAGAAAAAAAATTCAGGGGAGAAAAAGGATTGTAGATTTACATAAAAGTGGATTAGAAACACAAATCTATCTTTTCACCAGAATAAATGCAAGCAAAATGCAGGCTGATACTTTATTAATTTTCCATTATATTTGAAGATGCTCAATATTTTCTGTACAACAGAAGTTTCAAGCCAGTGAAGATTCATTAGAACATCTAAGTGGCAGTTTAAGAGTACTTTATGAACTATATTATTATTTATTATTAATCACATGTTGGTGAACTGAGAATTCAAGAGGTCAAATACAGTTGGCATTTAATAGCTGTTTCTCACTCAAAAGATCATCTTTTAAGCAGACTCAGTTAGTAATGAAAATTAATTTTTGGGTTGAGCTGTTATCAGTTTGGAAATGTTTGACTCCCACAGGCTGAGGAGGGAATGTGGAGGGAACCCTGAAAAGCAGCTGAAATTCTTTATTGCCTTCCCATGTGATGTACATTTGGTTTCCCCATGATAACCAGTGTCATGCTTGTCAGCAGTACATAAAACAAAGTAACCCTTTTTTTACCCTTCTTTTATGTGCCTGGAGCCCCACCAGTTTCCAATATCTCCGGATCCAACTGAGTGCTTTTAGCCTTTACCATGAATGCAAAATGTTGTGTTTCCGTGGTCCATGTCCTTAGAGAATCTCAAAACATTTTATGTATGCTCATGTTTCAGTGGACTCCACAGTATTCCCAGGAAGTAAAATAAATTAAAAAACATAAATCCCTTGATTTGGAGAAGCATGTGTCAGAGGACCCTGTTTAGCTGTGCTTGTTAAAACAGCACAAATTCCAAAATCCAGAGTGAGCCATGTTCAGCTCCTGCTCTCCAGCCTCCCTCCTGTGTGAGCTGTTAGTCTTCACAAATGCTGATGTGGCTTCCTTGCCTGTCCTCTGCACTAAATTACCTTTATTGGCTGTAGGATACCAGAGTGGATTTCCTCATGCAATTGTGGGTTTATGTCTTTCAGCACAGGTTACTTTTCTTCATGTCTTGGCTTTGCATCCTTATCTCCCTGAGAGCAGTTTCTGAGCTATTGCTTTAATAAATTCACATTTTGGTAGACCAGAGTCCTTCTAAAAGGAAAATATGCAAATAAAGATAAAATGCTGAAGGCAAACATCTCAAAGACAACAGAGTAACACAAAGGAATAGATGACATCTCTTGTAGTGACATTTCTTAAAAGGCTTCAAAAGTTTCTTCAAAACTTTTACTTCTCACCAAATTAATTCCATCTGTGTGCTTGCAAACACCTATTTTTAGAGTAATGCCTAAAGACACAGATGCTCCAGGTTGTTAGAGAGATATTTTTACAAGTGCAGATGGAAGCCTGGATCTAACCATGTATTTCAGGTTAGCCAAACTCTCACATCTCCAGGCACAGAACAGAAGTAAGAATAGCTCTGTGCTGCTCCGAGCAGTGTCGTGGGGGCATCCATGGCTTCAACTTCCAGTCATTGCAGTGTATGAGTTTTACTGACAAAAACACAGTAGGGTATTGGGCTTTTAGGCCTTCCCAGAGAGCAGAGTTAGGGGTGCAGGTGGCAGTTTGAAGTGGAGGCCGTGCCTTGCTCTGGGCATGGAGCTGTGCAGCGCTGCTCCTCATGCCGGAGTGCGCCAGGCTCTGGTGGGGTATTCGCTCTGAGCCACAGGTGTTCTGCACTGCACAAAGCCTCCACAGATCAATCACAAATGTTTCTGTTACTATAAAGAGGATTAAAAGGATTTTTAAACATAGCGGGTCGGCCCAACTGCTGGTGAGATTGCCAGCATTTAGCAGAAGAGGGGGAGGCCAGGGTAGCAGGGTGGAGTGGGAGCTCCAGGGAAGCCACACGGCTCCTTTCAGGGGGGTTTTATGATCCTAATGTGGATGTGTAGCACTTTCAACCGGAACTCATTGACAATTCATGGAGCAGAAAATGTGAGAAGCTCTGGAAATGAGGGCTTTGAAAGGCCAAATGTGAACTGTAAATAAAGTAGTGTGGGTATTCAATTTTGGCTATTAACTATCTCAGAAAATTTTCTCAGATCCGCAGATAAGGCTTTCAACTAAAAACCTACTTTTAAAAACAAAAGGAGAAATGAAAGGAATTCTACAGACTCCTAAGGCAGAGAGTAGATAAAGAGCAGAATCAGACATTGTATGTCTCAAAAACATGAGCGCTTATTGATTAGAAGTGCTGAACAGCACTATTCATTCTGGCTCTAATTGAGCAATGTACCAAAGCATGTGTTTATCTTTAGGCATGTTTTGAAATCCCATTGACTTCAATCACCATTGACCCCTGTTACTGAAATGGGACCTTGGGAAGACACAGCTTTCCTAAACATTATGTGTATAAACAGGAGAATCAGGAACACCCACACTTGAGAAAGCCAGCAGCTTAAGCAGAGTGCACCAGGATCACTTAGAAGTTACCTTCTAACTTTATCTGCTACAAATAGGTGGTGCTGGAGCAAATAGGTGGTGCTGGAGCTGTCAGTCATTCATTACTGTATTTTATGGAGGCCAAGACCTCTGTAAGAGAACATTTTATCTGCTGCTATATTCATTTGAGGCCCTCTATACAGAAAGTCCTCATTCCCCTCATTCCTCATTGCTGCCTTAGGAGATGGACACCAGTCATTTCAAGAGTTTGGGGGTAAGTGTATCAGTGTAAGTTTAATGCTGGACTAGCTTTATAGTGAGGCCTCTTCAGGAGCAAAAGTGCAGCTGTGTTGTCAGCAGCTGAAAGCCAGATGCAGTAACATCACCTGGTTTGCAGCCTTGTTCTCTCCTTTTGCAGGTGCAATTTTGTGCTGGTGTTTAAATGCAGCCACAATATTTACCCTAACTATGGTAGTTTTCCATTGGAAGCTTGGACTTTTCTGCCAGAAGTGATTTGAACATAGTGGTCTTTTATCCTTTGTCTTTTGTGTTGAATTTGGTAAATAGTGATGTTACTGAAATTTTTACTGAGAACTCTTCAAGGATAGCAGTCTAATCCATTATTTCAACACTGCAATAATAAAAAATAAGTGTTTGCTAGCATCTATCAATCAAAAGTTGGGATCAAATAGTGAGGAACATTCACAGCAGATCTAGAGAAAGCAAAGCCTTTCTATGCATCAGGTCAGTCAGTGCACAACACAATTTAGTCTGAAGAAATCAAGAGTATTAAATCTGGGAATAATAAATCAAAAAAGGGAATAAAGTCTCTCCTGCTTATGAGAACACCTGTTAAAAGTAAACTGAAGTTAAACAAGCAACTCTCAGAGGAGCCGATTATTGCCCATAATTTTCGATTGTGGTTTTTCCACTTAAAAGAAACACTTAGCAGCTTTCAAGAACATGTTAAAAATTTCACTTACACTTTTAATGCAAATACTGGTCTCTCTGGTCAGTCCCCTCGGTTCCTGCAAGGGGTGAGGGTTATTAAACATATGAAAAAAACTTGAAAAACTCTGAGGACTGGGCAGATACAATGGGAACTAACTGGTGTTTTACTGAGATTTCACCAGCATTTCAGTAGGTCAAGAGCCCAACATTGTCTTTATAGAAAAATAGCTCCTGGAAAGAAGAACATGTGCAGCTGATGCCTCAGCGAGCTGATGACTCCTTGAAACATTACAAAATTTGATTCTTACAAGCAAAATATTCTGAAGTTCTAAAAAGTATATGAAAAAGTAAGAAGAATTCAAATATTAAAAGTGGCAGTTTGACTATAAGCAAATTTACTGTGCAAATCAAATATGAAAATTCCTTTCCTGTTTAGGTGATTTAGCATATATCTACTGACACATTTGGGGAGTGCCTAATATTCGCTTGTCTAGAGGAAATTTGGTCTTAAATTTATTAGGATTCACATTTGGATATCTGCAATACCAAAATTACATGGCCACTGCAATGGTTAGAAAAAGTTTGTTTACATCAATTTTGCAGTGATTAACTTGTTATAACTGAATGTTAATGTTTTAGTTGGCTGGGAGATTATGACTGTGTTGGGTGAGAAAAAATTCTAGCTTGAGATTTTAAGCCCATAAAGTCATTGAAAAATGTGTGTCGGGATAGAGTTTTTAAAGACACTGGAAATCCCTTTCCAAGTCATAGAAATTCAATAAGGTGCCTGGAGAGGTTAATGTGATACCCTGAAAAAGACCATATTAAAATTATTATTGTCTAGTTTCTAGGGGACTGTTTGCCTCTTGTAAGTACACTTATCCCTGATAAATACCCGTAATGGGCCTTCTCTAAATCTGCCTTAAATAAAACCCCTTTTTGTCTCTCATTTTAGCACTCAATTCTTTCTCCAACAGAGAATCTGGTTATATCTTGAAAAATGTGGACTGAAAAATTTCTGAATTACCAGTATTGCACTTTAAATATTTCAACTTCATATTTTATCTTGCTCTTTTAATAGAATTGCCCTTCTCACATTAACTGCTTTCATTGGCTTAACATTACATCACAACATTCAGATGCTCTGACTTTATCTGCAGGACGTTGTGTTTGTCACCTCACACCTGCCTATATCTTTTGTTTCCCACTTGTGTATTCTGCTCTGAATTCTCCCAGATAGATTAATCTCATTCTTGATACCCTTTTCTGTATCTTGGATTTGCTCCTTCTTTGTGCTGCCCCTTGCTCTTGGGTTACTCACTGGTAATCAAGTTTGGGGTAGCTCAGCTAAAATCTGGCATCCCTCAGCAAACTCTTTTGGCCATGAGATAAGTCTTATCAAATGGCTCACAAAGCACAAACTAAATTTCTATTACATCTTCATTCTTGTCAGAAGAAAAAAAAAAAGCAATAATAAGAATTGTAATTAAAGTATGAATGTTTCTATATTTTTGTTATGGATGGTTATTTAACATAAGGTTAAGGTTTTGCCACACTTCCTGAACCTGGACATTTTAAAAAACAGTAAAAGGCTTCCCAAAATGAAACATTCTGCCTTCATGAGTGATAAATATTCACCTTTTTTTGTTCCCTGAATACTTCAGTTCTTGGTGAAAAAGCTTTAGCCTCACTAAAATTAAAAGAGTTGATCCTCACTTTGACTCTACCCAGATGGGAACAACTGTGCTAATTTCACATGGCCTTCCCACAGCTGGCAGAGCCCACAGAGTGCCCTCAACCTCTCCTCTGATATTGTATTCATATTGTATTATATCATATTTCTAGAGTCTCATACCTTCTGGGTGGTTTTCTCACAGCAGCTCTTCACAGCAGCATTGTTGTTGCTTCTCAGTCAGGGCTCCTCTCCAGCTCTCCCTGAATGCCCCAGCCCCTTTTATCCCAGCTACCTCCACAGGCTACAGCTGCAGCCCATTTACAATAACTAGAATCAGGGCAGGGACACTTATACAATACAGAGATCTTTTACTGCAATACATATATTCACTCAGGCCCCTATATTTCCCCCTTTTCTTTTAACACATTTTTCAATTACACACTTACAACACACATATCTGCCACAGCTCTCAGCTGTCTTGTTTACATTGAATACATACAAATCCCTATATCTTCTCAGGCTTCTTTCCTCAAAAGCCATGCTTCTCACAGCTCTCTGCTGTCACAGCTCCTTGATTCAAAGCTCCTGCTTCTTTCTTCTACATATCTGTCCCAGCTCTCAGCTGTCCTATCTTCTATCACATCAGGGATGCATATTCTATCACATCGGGGTCACCAGATGTTGTATTCATATTGTATTATATCATATTTCTAGAGTCTCATACCTTCTGGCTGGCTTACTCACAGCAGTATTGTCATTGCTTTTCAACCAGGGCTCCTCTCCAACTCTCCCTGAATGCCCCAGCCCCTTTTATCCCAGCTACCTCCACGGGCTACAGCTGCTGCCCAATTAAGGACATCACAGCTGCAGCCCATTTACAATAACTAGAATCAGGGCAGGGTCACTTCTACAATACAGAGATCTTTTACTGCAATACATATATTTGCTCAGGCCCCTATACTCTGAGGCTGGGGATCTGGCTGAGCAAACAGGGCAGAGTTATGTCCCCTCTGACAGGTGAGTCAGAGGCATAACCATAGTGACAGCAGTGAGGTGTCTGTATGTTCTTCCTTCTGCTGGGTTTTGAAAGAAAATTAGGATGATGTGAAAGCGTAAATACTGCCTTGTGTTTTCCAAATAGACCAGAAACAGCTGGTGCAATGCTGTTGGAAAGGCTGCTGAGGTTCTTAAAAGGTTTTGTACAACCAGGGTGCTCTACGTTGTGCTCTTTATAATTCAGAGTAATTTTTCTCTTGGTGAATGAGGAGTTCTCTCACACAAACTGCTCCACTGGAAGGTTGCTGTGAAGGAAATGTAACAAAGGCAAAAGGAAACTGCAGGTTCTTCAAACTAATGCCAATGTGCAGGATTATAAAGCATTGCCAGAGAAGAGACAATTCTGGCTCTGCACCTTAGCTCATCTCTGAAGACCAAATGCTATGAAAGAGAGTAGGATGTGTTTTGGAGTCAGATGCTGACATACTTGGTGCCCTGTAGGGATTCTTTACTTTCCCAAGTAGAACTTCTTACTACTCCATTTGCACATCTATAAATGGCCTAAATGTTGGAATCAAAGCCAATATTTTGTTGGTTTTTTTAGAGAAGATCTAGCAAGGTAGGAGTCCTTGCAGCACCTAAGTTTTAAGTAGCACTCTCAGATTTTCTTGCTGATCCTCACACCTTGCCTGAGAGTGCACATCTTCAAGGGTGACAAGCAGGGAGCTTTGCTATGATAGCCCCAAAAATCTGGGGTTCTGTTGCTCAGCCGCACACTGAACAGAGAGAGTGGCAGCCATCAGAGCTCATAATCCCCGAGGAGCAGTGACAGGGCACAAGGGGGAGCATCCATGGCTTTTCTGGTCTCCCACCATGAAGCCTGCCTTCAGCCTCTTGGTTTGAGGTGCTGCCCCAAGGAATGGACCCAGCCTTTCCCTCTTTGCTCAGACTGGTGCAGGAGCAGAGTCCAGGGTGAGCTGTGGGATGCCAGGCTGGGACACAGTGCTGCTGGGCCCCTTCCCTGTCACCAGGAAAACATGTTTTCCAGCTCTTTCTTAAACGCAATCAGCGCCCTTAGCAACTGGGTGCCTTAAAATGTATTTATTACAGCTCCAGAGAAAACAGTAGTTTGCTTTTATATATGGACACCATAGTGACATAACAGTAAACTTACAGCAATTCTCTGTGTTGCTGCCATTTACAGTGGTTGCCTCAGGAACTGCAAATAAAGTTACATGTTTTATTTGAGCATTTGAAAAGGGTCACTGTGAAGTAACTTAGACCAAAAATGCAAACTTTGGTAGCAAAGGAGAGAAAATCTACAAAAGGCTCCCTTAACAGGAATGGTTTTGAGATTTTAGAAAGGCAAAGCTAAGTTACAACTTTTTAAAACTAATTTTGCTATGTTCCCCTGCAGCATTTGCAGTCCATCACCAAGGGTGTTGTAGTAGTCAGACCACCAGCAAGGGAAGGAGAAGCAAAGCTGCTTATGTCTTTTCAGCCTTTTGATTGTACAAAAACTTCAACAGCATTGCTGTAAAGAAGTGAGTATGATTTGTTCAATGCTATAGTTTTCAAACTTTAAATGTCATCAACTCAAAGCAAAAAAAAAAAAAAGAAGGAAAGATCATGGAATGCAGAGTTGAACCAAAGGTTTGTTTTTTCCCCCAGATTTCACAAATATGGTGAATTTGCTGCATTTTTTCATATTTGAATACTTCACTGATTTGATTAAAAGAGAGAAACTTTCAACCACAGTGAAGAACATTTAATATTTTTATAATATGGCCATTGTGCATCTGATTTTGGGATGCACTCCAGACCACATTCCATTTGGTTTGCTAGCTCTAAATCCACAGCAAGTGTCCTAAATATCAAGGCTATGGGTGTTATTATGATCTGAAAGCAGACCTGGTTCACCAGATTTTAGGGAAGGGTGTAGTCACATCATTCTCCTTGTTGCACTTGCACTTCCACCAGTTCCTGCCAAACAGTTGCATTAGGTCCAGAGATTTACATGGACATGTCTGAGGAAATAAGATCTCAGCAACTCCCTCAAAACAGGACTCTAAAATAAGAATTCTGACATTTTGAAGACATTCATCTGTGTTTTAGACTGGATCCATTCTACAGAAGAAGATTTGCATTTGAGTAATGCAGGCTGAAGAATGAATGGATTTGTAATCTTTATGTGCAGAGATGTATAAAGTGTTAATGAATATTTCACTTTGATACACAGTTGCATTAAAAATAACAATTACCAAGAAACAGATTTCACACATTCCAAGGAAACAACAGCTTCTGTTGTTCTTTTGCAGGCACAGTGTTTGTAGAGTATAATTTACATAGTTCTAAATGAAGGAAAATCTATCCATTGCAGAGGTAGAAGCTGCCTTTGCATCCTATGGTATGAGTTTAAAGATCCTAATGCTTTACCATATCTATAGCATATCATCAAACTGACTGTGAAAAGATGCATAAGAGATTAATTGGCCACCCACTTCTTCAAACTTCACATTGCTGATAATTAAGCACGTGGAAGGAACAGCGAGGTTTAATGACCTTACTGGTGTAAACTGTCCACAATTATCTGATCTAGCCACACATTAGCCTCTTCTGCAAGGACCAGATACGTGAATTTCCTTTCTGCTCCAAGAAGGAAAGACAGGAGTTTCAGACCACCCATTGAGCTGTCTCCCTGTGATATTTAGGGCTGTTTCCCCATTTGATGATAAAACCATAAGGTATTTGTGTTCCACTGTGAGGACATGTGGCACTATTTTAGAAAATGCTTGCGTAACTTTGACCACTGAAATATACAGAGTTAAAAATAGGCCAGCATTCCAGAAATGCCTTATTCCTCCACATCCACAATGGTTTTATCTTGCAAAATTCAGAGAAATTCTGGCAAGGAAATTAATCTCTAGATTTCATATAACTACAGAAGGAACAGGGATTGCTTGGGAGTCAGGAGACATTTGGGGATACAGATTTAGGTCAACAGATACTGCACCTCTTTACACAAATATAATGTTTTAAATATTCATCTCACATAGTAAACATAAAATCCAGGGGGAGTTTCCTAAAAAAAGGAGATCAAGAGAAAGACAAAAATATCCATGGATGAGACATAGAACCAGAAGGTGATAAAATAATTACAGATACTTCAATTGGTGAGTTTGTTAGGAGTCACTGAAAGTTTTAGGAGTTCTGCTTGAGCTTTGTTTACTTCAGAGCTTTTTATTATCTCCATGGGAAAAAGACAGAGTTGAAAAAGTATGTTACAGAAAATAGTCAAAAGGCTTCAGCTGTCCTTTCAACACTTGTATTATTTTTAATAATGGAATGAGAGGAAGAGGGGGTTAGGAAAAAAAAAGAAGTAAGTAAATGATTGTTTGTTTCTTTTAAAATAGAACTGATTTTGAAGCTGTTCTTTCCTCTTCCTCTCTGCATTCATTATATAAATTTTTCCCTCTCTTCATTGTGCATTTGCATGTGCTGCATTTTGTTGTGAAAGATGCACAGCCTTTTTCTTGTCTTGATTCTGAAGGTTCCAGAGTTAATACTCAGCTTCCTAGCAGTGAATGACACTGGAAGCATCCTAACTGCCAGAAATGTCATGGTGTGCCAGCTGTGCATCCCTTTCATTTCTTCCTACTCTTCTTGTGTGTCTTTTGTGATGATGAGGAGGCAGCATAATCTACTTTGCACAAAGCAGGGCCAAGATTCAGGCTTGACTACCCAAAAAGTCTGACTCTGGGGAACTCTATGTCCTTTCCACACCTGTATTATAGAATCATAAAATCTTAGAGTGGCTCGAATTGGAAAGGATCTTAAAGACCACCTCATTCCAGCCCTCATTCCTAAAGAGAGAGATGTTTATGAACACCATGCAAGTCCCAGTGAAGCAGCTGTTTTAATAAGCACTGCATAAAGAATTAAAAACCCAAGTGATGCTGCCTAAAGCACTCACATGAAATACATCTGTTAGGATGTGATTCAGAAAAGCTTTAAGTTTTGAAATTAAGGTAGGAACTGAGCAAAGCAGAAAAATCAAAGAAAAAATACGTGGACCAAAATCACAGTAATGTTGAATAATGAGCAGGAATGATGTCTGGAAACATGACACCCTTTCTTCAGGTGGTGTCATTCAGGATGAGTGATTGGACTGTGCGTGTGCTTGGAGTAGACAAAGGAAAGCAGGTCAAATCAAGCATCATGGGCATGAAGGAAGATGGAAACAAAACTTGTGTGTGTAGAAGATTGAATAGGATGGAGATAAACACTGTGGGATTTTACAAACAAAGATAAGAAGTTTATTTTTGATGCAGTAATGGGAAAATAATTAATAAAAGAATGCAAAGAGAAGAGAGCAATCAGGTCAAGTTATGAATAGGATTCTACCAGCAGTGATTTAAGTGGATGGAAAGAGGATGCAGAACTATGACAATGTTTATACACCCCAAAAGATGAAACTTACTTTCCAAATGAAAACACAAGAAAGTACAACTTCCTGCTTTCTGGGCAGACAGGAAAAAAAAAAAAAGGATATTGGGTACAGAAAAAAAAGTGGCAAGAGAGGGAGGTGGCGTGCTGTGGAAGCATCTGGTTTTCTGGCCCTAGGACCTCGCTGGAAATGCTGACTGTAGTCTCTTCACAACCAAGGAGTCCATTGCTCTCCATTGGCATATTTCACTGGATTCCTTGTCAAAAAAAAAGCCCTAAATATTGTTTTGTAAAATGAAAGTGATAATACAGACCATTATACTAAGCCAGTCTGACACAGTATTATTAATTCTTTTTTCCTATTACTATTTTTTTACACCCTTTTAATGAATACATCCAGAAAAATCATGATGAATAATAACTCTGTTTATTCTGCTTTTGTCTGCTTCTCGGCTCATCACAAAAAAGACCAATCACAAAAATATTTCATTATGTAATAAATTTTACTTGACCACTTCTTTCTCTTTATGTCACATATAGAGCAGTACCAAATAGTAAAGGAAAGTTATGAGTTCCAGTAATACAGGTGTATGAGGAAATATCAAAAGAATTCTCCCACAATTTTCTTGAGAAAAGAGGTCAGTGTAATCTTTCCAACTGTTTTCTGGAACAACCATGTTAGTGTTAGAACATATAAATATCTGTATTGCATAATTACACATATGTGGAACAAATAAAGTGTGCAAGTGTGCTAAAAATCCTTGGAGATTTTTTTCCCAAGATTTTTAATCTATTGAGACTATTGGTTAATGGAAATAAAAATGTTTCTTGAAAAGCCATCTCTTGTATTATTCTTTTACTGTTCTCAAAAATGTGAACCTGAAAACTTTAGAAAATTTCAATGAATTGACTCTTAAAAAAACCAAAAAAAGTAGAAAGGTATTATACCAAGAGAAAGATTGTCACAACATCCCAGAGTTTGCAGGAGGTATTAGACTTGTGCACTCAGATCGTCAGAACGTGCCTTTGCCATCCTTCCAAATGACACCAAACAAGGTCCCCTAAATTCACAGAGGCCAATTCATTACTCAATAAATGCTTTGGAATTTCCTTTAAACTGAGAAACTACCAGCTGCCCAGATGAGAAAAAAAAAGAGAAATCAAAGTTTGAGACCCCATTGTAGGGAGGGAGTCTGAGACATTCTCTGAAAGAAAATTAACATGGGAGCAACTGAACATGAGACTCACGTTGGATATATTTGGTATCTGTATTTTATTAATTGTGTGTGTTTATTTTATAAAAACAACTTTGCTTCATGAGCATAAAACTTCCTTTTGCTTTGAGTGTGTCTCATGCTTGTTCAGGAAACAATAAACATAGGCATTTTTATGGAAAGGATAAATTCCTATGAATCAATATAACAGGCAAGTCCTGAGGAGCATCAACAATGATTAAACCAGCCCAGGTGTGTTTTATTCAAGCTCTGCATGGATTGATGCCATGGTAGGAATGAAGGTTTTCCCAGGTGGACACAGTTCAATGTTTCACTGGGAAGGAGCTGAGAAGGAACCCAGGACTTTTGGAAATATTATGTAGGAAATTTGTGATGCTTCCTGATTTCTGCATGAAGAAAGAAAGTTGAAAAACCTCAGGCAGAAGTCATAGTGTAAGACAAGACCATATTGCAAGGGACACCACAATCCCACTTTATTACTGAAGTCCCTAAAGGAGGCCTAGGTGGAGGGCACTGCTCCCAAGGACATGCCATGACAGGACAAAGGGTAGTGACTTTAAACTGAAACTGGATTAGTTCAGATTGGGAGGAAAAGTTTTTACTCAGCTCTTTGTCTGGAAGCAAAGGCAGTGAGGAACTGTAGTATCGCAAATGAAGCACCAGACATTAATTGATTTGGATTATTGAATTAACTAGTTCAGGGCTTGATTATCATAGCTGATGAACACTCTCAGGCCACAGGTTTGCAGCTCTTACAAGATATACGTGTGAGCAAGTAGAGGTGACACTCAGGGATTTGAACACTAAACCTGAAGGTTCTGCTTCGACTTGTTGGATGACCCCAAACACTGTTCTCAGTGTTTATGGTCTATGTTTATGGTTTTTCCAGCAAAGGGATCCTGCACATCCTTGCCTAAGACCCCACTTTCAGTTTTTGCTTCTACACTACATGTTCTAAGAAGAGTTAAAAGAATAAATGGGAAGGCAAAATTAAAAGGAACGAACAAAACAAAAAACTGGAAAATCTGTGTAAAAACTGTTCATGTACTAATTTTGGATGCACTAATTATCTATTCCTAATGAGAAATCATGGTGAGGGGTGGAGTGAGAGTGTTGGAGACAATGATTTCCAGAAAATAGGAAAAGAAATCCAGGGCCTAAAAGTAAAGTGAGGTCATTGAATTATAAGCTGTTGAGGAAAGGAACCACCATGGTAAACCCAGATTTCAGCAGATGGTCTTGGAACACAGCATAGGGAATTTGCACTCTCTGCTGCTCTTGTACCACACCAGACAAGAAGAGATAAAATACTCAGCTGGAAAACAGAGCTACAATGAGACATCTCAGGAGAGATAAATTGAAGACTACTAGTTTTGTTAACTAAGAGGAAGCACTTAATTAAAGAAAAAGGAAATATTAAACAATTCACTATATTTAACCTTCTATGGATGAAATTATTATTAGAGTCACTTTTAGTTAGATCTCCAGCAGTGTCCAATTAGACAAATGAGAAAGTCAACCTAGGGAGCAATATTCATGAGATAGAGGGATCAGCAGAGGGTCTCTATGAGCACTCCTAAAATTACATGCCTTTTTTCCCTCTATCACCTCCAGGAATCTGGAAATGTTTGGGCAGCATTCTGCCTAAATGCCAGCCACCATACAGAAATTACCCCTTAGAAAGTTGAAGTGGGAAAGAAATTAAGGTAACTGATTATAGGAAACCTAGAGGCAATAAATTTTCTTCATTAGGGGATTTCCCTTTACTTTCAAGACTTTGGTTCACATTCAGAATAACAGTACCAGAGACAGCATTTTTCAATATGATTTTTTTTCTTTTTATTTCAGAGTAAAATCTTCCAGCTGTCTGTGGTGACTGTCCAGGGAGATTTAAAATTATTTTCCACATTATAATGACTGGCCAACTTTCCACTCTTCTCAGAAAAAGGAAATGTCATTTAATTGTTACACACAAAATGGCTTCTGCTATGGCCCTCCCAGACATGGCACTGTTGATACCTCACATTTTTCATAAAGCCCTTTAGACTAACATCTGAACAGAGAAAAGATGCTGGGTGTGAAATAAGATTCTCTTATATCCTATGTGGCCCAAAGCATAGTGGTTGTGAAGCAATGATTGCATTCTTTCACAAATCTGTGCCTGAACATGAGAGGGATAATTTGCAGAGAAGACCAAGAGGCACCAGCCAAGGGACCGGGCTGCAAGGGAAAATAATTGCACTTGGTTTTGCCATTTGTGTGCAGTCCAATGCCAAGGCTATGAAAAAATCAGATGCTACTGTGGAAAATAAAAGATACCCTCCCTCAGGAAACAAGTGGGTCATTTTCTGAGGAATTATCTGCTATGAGAAAGCTGAAAGCCACTGCCACCAGGCTGGTGATTTCAGTGTAAGAACTGTCATGAGAATTGTTGCAGCCTTTGCCTGAGAGGGCAGGGAAAGGTACCCCACAGCAAGACACAGCCCAGAAAAGCTCCCACAGAGATGCTGAATAACTCACCTACTGTGACCAAAACCATTAGCCCAATGTTTGAGGGATGACACAGAGGGAATTTATTTTACCTCTTCCCCAGAATGAATTTCTTGCCTGGATGGATACATCTTGCAGACTATACCATCCCTTGAATAGAATTACCTTTGAATAAAATTACCTGTCATAAAATTTCATATATTTTCATCTTTGTATTACCTGGGCTACATCCAATATCTCTGTCACCTTCAGACAGCTCTTTCTTTTAATTCACATTTCCATCGACATTTCTGGCGGGCCTACAGTGAAATATTCCGTAGCTTTTTTGAATGTGAGGAATGTGGTGGTGAACCACAGGATTCCCCCACCTACAGCTCCCCCTTTCAGCTGCCAGCTGCTTGTCAGATTTTAATTAACAGGAAAGTTGCTAGGAGTTATTCATGCTGGTTCCCTCTGTTCCTCTCTGGAGAATTCCTAAGCAGCGTTCAGAGCACTGAGCCTGCACTTTCTCTTTTTTAATGCTCTTCTTCCCAGCAGCCAGTGAAAAATGTAAAAAGTGATGAGTTTCTGCATCCAGAGCTCAGTTAACAGAGAATTATGTCCACCAGTTATGGATGCGGCATATAGGAACTCCCTTCCTTCCACTTCTCACTCCTGTTTCCTACTCAAAATGAATGGAGAGGACTTCTAAAATATTATGTCTGCTCAACTGTAGATATGTTATTGAAGTTTTTGGGTTTTTTTTTGCAGTATCAGGAATATAATTGGGGTGAAAACACTGAAGGATGGCCTCCATTGGGAAGCCAATATGGGCATGGACAAGTGAGTTATCCCTGGAGTAGAGGGAAGGCTTCTAAAAGCACTGTCTTTAGCAAAGCCACAGCAGCTCATGATGAGAGCTTATTTCTCTTCCCTCTGGGCAATCCCTAAAACATATACCTTTTTTTTCTGCCTGTCACTGGGATTCTGAATTATTTGGCCAACTAATAGCTAAATGTCCCCAAATGTTTAGGATCATATCAGAAAGTCTGAAGGACAACAGGACAGGAGTACAAGAAAGTGAAAACTTGTTGCAAAATATCAGCACCCAGTGAATATCCCCAGCTGTAGCCTAGCCCTGACATCTAACTGAGAACAGTTAGATGCTAAATGGGAAAGTTGTACTTCTCACTGTTGGCTATCAGCCTTTGAAAATTATTAAAAGTCAGCAATGAGCAGCAGTCATTCTAAGTGATCCAGCAGAGACTCAGAGAGCATTTCTGCACTCAGTCTTAAAAGGAAATAGCAAATGGTAAACAGTTGGTTACAGCAGATAGCAATTTAATAGACATATCTTTTAATAAGCTGCAGATAAAATATGATGTACTGTGGAACCCCAAGGAACTGTCCTATACTCTGAGTGTAAGTTTCCATCATAAACCCTGTTTTGATGCCCTCAACCAGCCCTTTATTCTACATTTCTGTAAAGAGCTCCTTCTTGTGTAATGTTTCTGCTATGTGGAATCCAGCCAGAGAAAATCTGGAAAGAAGGGAGGGAGAAGAAAGAAGCTGGAGCTTATTCTCACAGGTATCATTAAAAGAAAGGGCTTTGTAAAGTGTGATATCTGTTTTGACACATTATCAATCTTTTCTAAGGCAGTTTTTACTGTGTCTCTGCTTTGCACTTCACTTTATTTTTAGTTTTTCCTGGTCATTTTTTAAAGAACTGGAGCGGGGAACACAGCATTGGTTCAAATTTTGCAAATGGTTTTGTGACCTTTGCTGCCTCCACAGAGCTGATGGTCCAAGCATTTCTAGTCCTGTGAGACAGTAATGGCCCAATTTAGGCATCCTCTCCCTCCCAGATAAAAAATGTGTCCATTTGGTGGAACTTGTCCTATACTGAAAGAAAATGAAGCTTCTTGGTGATCCTTCAGTTCCTCCATTTTATCCTAAATGGGAGGAATTAATTCCCTTCCCTCATTACTAATATCCAGGGTATTTCCTCCACAAACACCGTGCATAGTCACCAAATAAACATAGACAGGCATTGCAAAGCTTTGCAGACCAATGCTGCAAAGCCTTTAAGGGTTGATATCATGAATCCTAAATAGTCTATGAGAACCAGCCACATTTTTCTAATGTCCACAGATGTTATACTACCCTGTGACCATCATCTCCTCCAGTCTAAATCTGTTTATAAACTGTTTTCCCTGCTTTTTGCCTGTGCTTGAAATGATACTGCAGGAAACCTTTAGATGAGAATATCTTCAATCCAGCCCTTATATACCTATTCACTAGTGAAAAAATGATGGTTTGATTGATAAGTTTAGTGTGAAGGGTAGGTGATGGCCTTTTCTCATGGCCAGGAAGTGTGGAGTTCATGTTCACAAGCATTATTTGCAGTAACAGCCACATCCCTGCATCCCTCTTATCTTCTACAAATTTCCTGTAAAGAGACTATTGACAGCAAACTAGCAGAACAATTGTAGGCCTAAAGCAGTGGAAAAGTAAAACCCAAAAAGTGTCATGGGAATAGCAGGGCGAGCTCCTGGATAAGATCTCCGCGTCTGTAGGAGTGAGAAATGGCCTCCAGCTCTGTGGACTCAGAGCTGCAGCCACACAAAGCTGCACAGCTCCCCACAGGGGCACATAATGGCACGGATTTCCAATAGTGCATAGGGGATTTAGACACACAACCCCAGAGGTGACCAGAGGAGTCACTCAGGTGGCCCTCACTGGAAATCCGACCGGAGTTCTGCATGGCAGAATCTCTCCTGCTTAGGCCTGAAATTTTCAATCCGTGCTACTGCGTGCCTACATTTGTTTAAAGGACAGAAGCTGGACGAACTCCAGTCTATGCCTGACGAAATTCGTACACACAGGATGATTTCAAATATTCCAAATAAACTGCTATTGGCCTGGCTTTACTTTGAGGCTACAGGCTTCCATTCATCAGCAGTCTCTTTTCACTCTTTGTTTCTTCCTTTGGAATGTTTCTGTAAAGCAGCTTATAAACTTTTGGCTTTAAATAAAAAGATACTGGGTTTTTTTTGTTGTTATTTGGATGGGGTTTTTTTAAAATCTATTGCAACAGCAACTGCAAGGTCTCTACTTCCACCAGGACTCCCCCTGAGAATTAAAACCACAGTCAAACAAAAGAGAATAGAGAACAGAGAGGACTGAGAAATCCCCTACAAACCTCTGAGGACACCGACTCATCCCTTTATCAGCCTTTGGCTTCTATGTATCCCTAAGAAGACCGAGAATGTTCTGAGGTTGTCCCATGCAGGAGGTGGTGGTTATAGTGTTACAAAGGCTCTTCTGTCAACTTCGCAGCTGCCTGAAAATTGGCTTTTATTTCATCAGAAATACTCCAGCTCTGAAAGGGGGTTTCTCTTTTATCACAACATTGCATGTGTACAGCCCGTCTGATTCATACTAATCTGGCATTCCTTCTGTTCATTAATTAAGGTCTTTAGCTTAAAAAAAAAAGAAAGAAAAAAAAGCCAAAAAAAACCCACAGAAAAAAGGTTAGCACTACGTATTGAAAATTCCTTGTGTGCTCCCCAGTTTAGGGTGCATTTTAATGATTTAAGTCAAATGGCAGCCGTGCAGTGTAAGCAGTGTAAGTAGGAACATAGGACTTGCCTTATCAGATCAGACCACTGGTCCATGAAGTGTTGCATAGTGAATCCAACACCTGATTTGTGAAAGGGAGGTAAAAATAACTGAAGTATTATCCCTCTTAGCTAAGTCTACAACACTACCCCCCAGGAAAAAATTCCTCCCTTGCACCTGTGGTGATCAGATCACTATACTCTAATTAAAAAGGGCTTCTCAGCTCAAACCATGCAAAGAAAGAATGTATGAAAACTGATAGAAAAAGGATAAAAACCAGGAAGATGCCAAGAAGCTTGGAGGGAATTTCCATTTACCAAACTTGTTCACAGATGGTTGCAGAGTTAAAGGCAACAGTTAAAATTTGAGCACTGCAGGTACAACATGAGAAAATGTCCAGAGTGACTGCTAGCACAGCATCAGCACAGTAACTCAAAATAAAATGTATGCATGGGGTCATGTGTCTCTGACCTTTACTTGTCATACAGTTTCCCTGCAGACACTAACATGGTCTCTAAGGGCCTGACTGACACAGATGTGGTCATTCTGCTCCCATTTTAATGACAGTAAATTAATACTTGCTAGTAGATAGCAAATTAATCTGGAATGTAGTGGCCTCTTTGTGATGTCATCCTAAGTGCCCATTGCATAGCTGTAAGGTCATTGTAAGGACGCGTCTTTTGGGGCCCTGAAAGTGTCTACAAAATACAGTTTTCATGGGGAGTTTGATCACTTGAGATGTTTAAAAATCAGTTCATCTTAGTTCCCTTTCAATCATCATGCAATCTGGAATTAGTATTCAAAAAATGTAAGCTTTTAGGACTGTATCATGAGCTGAGTCCTCCAGCATGTGCACTAATTACTTGAATAAGAGAATGTCATTCTGTAAAATAATAAATGAAGTCATCTTTCACTTATGAGAACTACCAGCAGGATTTGCTCTGCAATGCCCTTATTTGTGGAACTTCTGGAACACAGGGCTCTGTACAGAATTGTGTGGTCTCCCTTATCATTGTTGTTTTGCATCCCTTAAGTTCAGAGACATTAGCAGGGTGTGGCTTTTTTTCCATTAAAGGCTGTTTTGGGTAACAGCAATCCAAGATCTATTTTGTTATGCTAACAGCTAAAGGCCTTGTAACAGTAATTTCTGTTTGGCAGCATCACAGTCAATTTCATTGATGTTACAGTTGTTTTAATTCTCTTTTTCAGGACAGAGGAAACATCCAGTAATTCTTCTGAGATGATTTCTCCATACTTTTCATCTTTTACTGCAATAGGGATTGCCAGGGAACTATCCAAGAAGGAAATGCAGATAAGCAATACCACCACCAGAAGGAAAGGGAAGGGGAGGAAAAGAAAGGCAGAAAATACTTGGGGATTTTTGTGAAACTCAAACAAAAAGCTCTAAACTGGCAGAGACAAAGAACTGTGTAAGCCTACAAAAGTTCTAGCACTTGCATGGATAGAGAGCTACTGACTGACCACTTACATGATATGCAGATGACTGGTTATAAGTTTTAATGCGTGTGGCAATATTAACTAAAACCAAGGTGTGTGACAGTAGTGGACTAAGCCATAAACACACACATATACTGCAGAAATTAGTGATTATAACAATGATAATAGACCTTATCCTTAGATTCTTCAACTCTTTGCTTCACCCTATTCAGCCTATCAGAGAGCAGAGCTGAAGGTGAGTTTTTCAAGGTATTTTTAGTACAAACCATAATTTGTAAGAAATGTGCTGGAGCAACTCAGGAAGAAAAAAGACCTGTTGAAGCAGGAAAGTCTTGTGGAGCAGTTCCCAGCCTTGCCTTGCACCTCCTGCTGTCCTCCTGTCCATCCAGATACCTAATGCACAGCTTCTAGCCTGGCCCCCAGGCCTGCAGGCACAGGGCAGAGTGTGCTCCTGCTGCACCTGGCATTCATCTTCAGCTAAAGGAGCTGCGAGAGCCTGGCAATCAAGAAAGCTTCCCCGTATGCTTTTAGGAAAAATACAACTTATGCACTCTGGGTTCACAAATCCTTCACTCGTGAGATTTGTGCTCCTAAATTTTCAAGGTGCTCCTGGAAATATTTCTTTTGAAATATGAATGTATTCATTTTGGAAAACTCACCAAAATGTTAATAAATCCTAAGTCAGTAGTCTCACACCAAAGGCAACCTTCTCTATTACTGTTAGGAAGGAGAGCTGTTGGCATCAGTTGAATTGAAGGGGATTTCCTTTTGTTTTGCAATGTATGTGCAGACAAGCAGGCACCAAGCTACAAGTGAGTAACTTTCCCACTAATCCTCCAAGGCGTGTGACAATATGACCCTGAGCTTTTACAACTAAGAACATTATGGTATGTAAATATTATGAACATATATGGTAAGTGCTGTACTTGCTGAAAAACACAGAAAATGATTCCCCGGAATGCCTAGCTGACCCTAAAGCTACACAGGTTATTCTTTTTTTGTCTGCAGCATTCATCTCTGTTCAAAACCATGATGATATATTAGATGCAAGTTCACTGAAGCAGGAATTTTGTCTTGCTGCCTTTATTTCTCAATTAGGATCTGTCTTATTTTGGGTATAAATAATAAAAATGAGAAATAAAAAAAATATTGTGTTTTGTTTGCCACTGCATTCTTTCCAAAAAGGGAAATAAATAATCACTTGTTGAACTGAGAACATTTTAACTGCTAGCTGGAAACCAAAATGTCGCTAATTGTGCAGCACACATTAAATGATGACAAAAAGCGTGACTTGTTCTCTGCAGTCACGCACCAAAGCAACTGAAGAAAATCTGTTATTATTTCTTTGAAGATGTTGTGACATCCATTGAAGTCACTAGGATATGAGACAAAAATAAAAGATAAAAAGGTATATTGTTTTAAGTCTCTTGATAGAAATTTCACAGCACAATAAAATGTCACCTTTTTTGATTAATATATGCCTGGCATAAAGCATATCAATGGGCACTGAAACAATGTGCAAAACCTTGGTTAATTTACATAGAAGAGCTAGAACAAAGCAGATGAGGAAAAAAAGTACAGTGGAGATTTTCTGATTTTGCAATGGAAGAGTCATGAATATACTTTCAATACCAATCTCAAGAGTTGCAAGGGCCATGTACCTTCTGTCCATTTAATAAAAATATATTCTATTATGGAGGCACATGACAACGTTTGAAAGTATTCATCCTTTAATATGTGTATATATCTCATTAAGTTCTTGCAGTTCTCACTGTGTATTTTCTTGATTTGCAATTCAGCTTTCAATACGGATAGAGACTTGGAACCTGCATCCCACAGAGGAGTCCCAAGAGTGTAGATTTATCCATGGAGTTATACCAAGAATAAATTAGACCATGGACCTCAGAGGCACCACTAACAAGGGTATGAACTACTGGCTAAATTCCACAGCATCTGTACTTTGGTTATTTCCATTTACTTCAGTTTTACTTGATTGGATTCCAGCACTTGGTAAACCTTATCTTTCTTTTTTTTAAAAAAAAAAATGTTTGCATATCAAGTACATTTTTCACATCCTTGCTCAAAGTCAGCAAAAGGCTCTCAATAAAAAAGGAACTTGCAGGCTCGCATGTAATATAGCAAGAACCAAAATCCAACTACATCTTCGAAAAAACATTGGTTGAGGGAAGAATAGGATGCAATTATCCAGGTGAGCTTTTAATTAAATGCAAGATGAATATAATTCCTGGGACCCTAGCATTTGTTCATGGCCTTAAAACCCTTCCACTTTCTTCATCATGCCATTATTGCTTTATTATCAGTTTGTTTTTATAAAAATGTTTGTGCTAATTTATTTTTTTTTTTATAGAGGAAAGAAAAAGACAGCAGCTGTGGAATTAAATGGGACCAAAATGGCTTTGAAGCAAGGAGTGGCTCCTGCCACCATTCACTGAAGAATGCAGAGTTCCGTTTTTAAAACTGGAAATAAACTAATGTTTCACACAGACTGGAATTTTCAGTATGGTTGAGCTGTCACAGAAAAGAATTAATAAACAGAAGTGCTGTATCTCTTGGTCCCGAATTGATGGCAGTGTCTTGGAGCATTTTAAAATTTGTTAGGATTTGCCCTTGTGCACAACTATGTCCTTAGGGGGAAGTCCTATAGAAATCAGAAAGGTTTTTCCTTTTAAGGTTTTATTCAAACCCCATTGATGGCAAGGGGGAAAAAAAATCCCATTGGCTCTGTAGGCTGAGTTCAGGCCCATGAAGCAGTCAGTTCAGTGGCAACTAATTTTTCACCTCTGACAGAATATTAGAATTTCTCAATTTATTAAAATAATGTGCAAGTACTTCTGCAAAATTATTTCAGGGTGTATTTCACTATTTGTTGTTCTTAAGCTCATGTCATCTATTGTTCACGGATATTCAGGCTAACTTTTAGTCATGAAAATGTTTAAAAATACCAGAAGTTCAAAAGTTTTTGGACAAATAATCAATCATCTGGAAATTCATCACAGGAGTCCATTATACAGTAGCTGTCATCATTGCAGTCTTTTGTTTAAAAAGTATCAGCCACTCAACTGGAAGCATGAACTAAATCCAAGATTTGTGTTAAAGCAAGGTTATAAATTACTTTCTACAGAAAAGAAATATTTCTAGACACCAAATAATCAATTACATAAATTTTTAAAAGCCCTGGAGGCAAAAATTTGAGTGTCAGTACTATTTTTTCTCACTAAAGACTTAACATATAGACATGTATATACAGCTACACAAACCATACAGAAAGTTAAGTATTATGTTAACAAGAGGGCAAGAACTAAAATAAACACCTACCCTCAGCATACCAAATTTCACCCAAAAAGCATCTCACACAGACAAGATGTGTACCTAGAAGTGTATCAATTTTTGATACAGCTGTCTCAGAAGCCAGGTTGGCTGTGGCTCTGCAAAGTTAGGACCATACTCCTCTACATTCAGTTGCAGGATGCTGAGGCTCCAGCAGGAACAGCAGGATGGAACTGCTGCCAGTTGACAAATTGATAGAAATGGCAGAAAAAGGACACTTTTTTAGTAGAATGGCTGTGACTAATGATGGGCAGACACCACTTGTTCTGTTCTCCCAGAAGCTGGGTTTCCATAATTCCCAGCTCATGGGTGCACAGGACAGCTGAGAGCCGCAGTGTCCTCAGTGGTCACATCCAAATCCAGCACAGCTCACCATGAATCAGAAACCTAAGCCTGCATACCAGATTTGTGAGATGTAAGCAGTTTTAAAATGCAGAATTCATGCCAGATAAACCCATACTGAATGACCATGGGAGAAGCAGGAATAGTTGGGTGTCAGAGGTCTTGGGTAAAGATGGTATTTGGGCTGAGTGGTTTTATAACCATAGTTGGTGAAACAGGAGTGAAGTTAGACTGCATTCTTCACTCAGAGATCACGAGGGAGTTCCACCTTTAGCTCACTCTCTTCTTCAGAGCTGCACAATAGGGTGGGTTCATTGTTGTGGTTTTCCACACTATCCAGATGCTGCACACGTTGAAGTTGGCTGGCAGGAGAATACTTGGCTTGGCACAGAGCTGTCCTGACCTAAGAGAACAAATCCAGCCTCCCACACACTGTGGTCCTGCACATGCTTCTCTGTTGCACAATAATCATATTAATAGCCACTTATCTCTTCCCATCCCTGCTAATTAGTTCAAATTCTGTATTCAGCACTCAGTTATCCAAAACTGTGACTTCCACCCTAACTGAGGGCCCAAGGAATCTTCTGGTAGAGTGCATTTTTCTGTCTCTGTGGAGGAAATCAGAGAAGTAAGAACAAACAATAGAAGGGATGCTCTTAAGTAATGGAGAATTCCCCACTCTTTCTTCAGTCCTGTGTAATAGGTGTACATAAAGAGCAAAGACGTTTACTGGTTAAAATTAATATTCCTTTGTGGGAGTCAGAATTGAATCTGAATTGACGTTGATTTTAAATGCAGATGCTGGCAGAGTAAAATTAGTTTTCAAACGCTGAAGCTTTCCCTGGTAAAGTATTTAAGGTTGCATTTTCAAGCTAGAAGGAAAAAGTAATGAAAAGTTCTGAAAACGAAGAAACAAAATCCTTGATTTTGATCCAAAGCCCTGCAAAACAAGATCCTACATTTAAATGGCTAATCTTAGGAGAATGGAGGGGGATAAAATCAGTACCTTTCCTTCCTCTCTTCCTTTGCCCCCTTTATTTTTAAGCTGCATGAAATATGCCAGAGGGGGTTTCTGCCATTGACATCCTTCACAAGCATTTGTCCCACACGTTGTTCTTCGTGGCTCTGTAAGGAAATAGGCATGTTTTAGCAGAAGGGATGACACAGCAACAAGCAGGGCAGGGCAGAGGTTAGTCCAGGTTCTGAAATTGGCATACCCCTGTTTCCAGCCCAGATTTTACTGTTGTGATGGCTCTCAGTACTTCAGATTTTTCTTCTACCTGTTCAGCAAGGCAAACTCTTGAATCATGCATTGTAGGCAAAGCATAAATGCTTCTGTGCAGTTTTAAGCTTCCTTTCCACGTTTTCTTAGGAGCAATGCCTGTCCTGGGTCAGACCAAGTTTTGTACTATGAATAAAGCAGCTGTGATCCTAACTTCTTCTATGCCAGGTGAAAATCAAGCAAGTCAAGGGGTAGTTATGTAGCTACTACTGGATATTATTATTATTTATTGATCATACTGTTAAAGGATTTATACGTTTTAAATGAGAAAAGGTCCATTGTGTCCTAAGTAGGTTCTGAAAACTAAATAAGGCTTTTCAATAAGCCTCTTGTCTGAAAAAGACCTCCAGAAAGATGTCTACTGTTCCCAATCCCCACTGCCATAGATGGTTTTACCCATGAAGAAACAATCCCTTTGGGAATGAGTTCAGTCCATTGTCCTTCATACCCAAAAGTACCCTGGCACTTGTAGACAGCCACTGACACTCATCTGTAGAGGGGTTTTCACAATGAGGCTGGACAGACCTCTTAACTTGCATCCTGAATATTCAGGCCTTATAAGAAAAAAGAACTGTAAAACACCCTGTCAGCACACAACATGTAATGACAACATTTCAAAGATGTCCTGCAAATTCAAGTGATGTGCAAAGATTGCGGACAGTTGTTGAGTGTCAGTTATCTAGTGTCAGCTAGCAGCCTGCCTTTTCTGAAGTTGCAGCTGGCACAAGGTGACATAATTCAGCCATAAACTTTAGATAATAATTCAATTAATAACATAAGTTGATATAATAATTTCATTGCCGCACATTTTACTAAGAACTGTGTAGAACCAGACCAATGGATGAGAAATAATTTAGAGAAGTATCTTGTTTGTAAATCTCAAACAACAAAGGAAGTGCTCAAGACCAGGTTGGAGGGGGCCCTCAATAGCCTGGTCAGGTGGGTGAATCCCTGCCCATGGGATGAAACAAAATGATCTTTAAGGTCCCTATCAATGCAAGCCTTTCTACAATCTCTATGAAATCACATCCACCATGTGGTATAGGGGTAAAATTGTTTACACTGAGAGTTTGGGGAGAAATTTATTCTCCATTTATATGGAAATTTATTCTCCATTTGGTAGTTACTGGTAGATACTCAATCACCACTTCAGCCCTACTATCACTTCTATCCCAGACCAGGAGGAGGAAAAGATATTGTGTGGTGGCATGAAACAACAGGTGCCAGGTTAGTTTGGATGCTGAAGAGCCAGAGATTCTTACATGTTTTTTTTCTTTTTGCTGGTGTTCATCTTAGTGTTGCAAAGGCTCCCATGAAATTCATTGCTAGTAGAACTGGCAAAAGCGAATTAGGAAAATGAACCATCAAAATATGATTGTGGCAGAAAACAAGCATTCAGGAGAAATATGAAATATATAGTCTTTCATTCAGAACTCAGAAATAATTAAAAAAAAAACAAACCCAAGCCTCAAAATATTTTGAATTCAGAAAGCTTTTGTCTCGCTGTCCTAAGTCCAGTGCTTTTGTTCAGAACAGACTTTCACAGACTAGAGGAGTCCAGCAATAGAGTTCAGACAAACCTCCATGTCTGCCCCATGACGTGCATTTCATGGACCTGAACTCCTTAGGCTTGCTGAGCCATGAGAAGTGGAGAAAGGGAATCTGAAACTATCAAGACACTTTCGAGAAATGAGGGTGGCATGTTTTCCCAAAATATTTCAGCTTTGATTGTTTCTTGAAATAAACCCAGGATTCTCTGGACGATTTTTGAGCATAGAAAAAAAGTTTCATTTACCTAACAACTTAATTTTCTGCTCTAAAATGCCTCTCCTGGGTTGTGCTCTGCTGCCTGTTTTCTTCTGTGGAGAACAAAGCACTGTTACTTCTTGAAAACCTCTGCAGCTCCCTAGTGAATAACTGCAATCCCTTCATCCCACACCCATGCCATGTTTAAGTTTGTTGGCTCAGACATGGAAGAAGATATTTTTCTGAAGTAATAATTTACATGAGTGAGGCCTTAAGCCACAATCAGCTGATGAAGGAAAGGAGCAGTTTCTATGCTATGAGAGCAGTTCCATGTTTTTGGAGTGTTTTTTGGTACAACTTGTATGTTGAACATTCTCCTGTTTAGCTCCTACAGCAGTACGTTTTCTGTAGTAGAATGTTCTTTCTTGGTTTATTCTTGTGTACTATACAGTGGACTGCAGAAATGCAGTATTATTTTACTGAAAACTAATTAAATGTAAATTAGCACTTAATAATTTTTATTTAATTTTGATTAGCGTGTAAAACATACTTTAATTACATCAGAATAAACCCTGGAACTTGAGCAATTATTTAAACATACCCCTAGAGTTTAATACCATTTAGGGCTGGACTCCCCTCTGATGTTGTGTGGGGGCTTTTTATAATGAAACATTTAAAATAACAGCTAATTTGTAACATACACACACACATATGAAACCCATTATTTTTAGAGCATTATTTTTACTGTGTATCTTGAAATAGAGTGTGTGTGTACATTCATTTAAAGTAACTTGAGGTCTTGGAAAACTTGGCTCAAATTCCAATTATTATACATTACTTCTAAAGCAAAGTACAAAAAAAGGAGGTGGTTGTTGCTGTAAGCATTTTAATGGGCATTGCTGTTGCAAATGGCAAGAGCTATGGAAGTCTCAGAAACATTTCTCCATGCCAAGGATAAAAATTTGCATTACCTTGGCCTGCCCTAGTCCCCGCCACCTGGAATTTCTATTGACCTACCCTAAAGTCCAGCTTTGGATGTGGTGTTAAACACACTGGAGGAGGTGCCAGACTGGGGTTTTTTCCCTGCTGTTTGCCTCCTGCAGCCACAGCACCATGCTCCTCCTGTCACCCTTTGTCCCTTGAAGCATCACCCCATGCTAGTTTTCCCTCTTGGAAAAAGCGCTCATAAAGAAGACTTGTTTTTTTCACAGTGCCAAACATCTCCTGCAGACTTCTGCAAAGCATTGTCCAGTATTTTTTGCCCAGAAAGGGGAAAATGTGGGCTCTGAGTTGTGCAGATTCAGATGAAATTATTCTATTTGCTGAGACACTGAGAAATTTTGTCTCTGACAATTAATTCAGCAATAGGATTCCAACAGTTCTGGAAGGTCCTTCTTTGGATTTCAAAAAATTAAAGGGAAAAAAAATTTAAATCCGTCAATCAAAATATCCAACTAACATCCTGAAAAATAGCCTAGCTTAATTTTTTCACTATTTAGTAATGTTGATCAAATTAATATTACAAGATAAAATCAGGGCACTCTCTGAAGCCACAGCTTGAAAGGCAAGAAGTCAGGTTTAGGTCAGTAAAAACAAAGAAAGATGGGATATTGTCTGTCAGAAACTGGTTGACCAGAGGTACAGCAAAGTTTTGTTTTCCTTAAAAGAAAGAATAATCTGCTGACTGAAAAGAAATTTCTTTTTCTCCATCAGACAGCACAGCAACAGCATGTATTTCAGTGCCTTAATACGATTACAACTGTAGGAAGGGAACACCAGGTCACAGATCATGACATTCAAAGACAAGAGAACCTCCATCTGCGGATGTCAACAATTATCACAAAGAGACAAATGTTAATAATGTTCAGCTGCTCAGATGATTTATGTTTAGGAGGGGTTTTTTTCTTATTTTTCCCTTTTTTCTTTTTCTTTGGTAATTGAAAAAAGGGAGTTTGGAGAATTGCATTGACTATTTTAAGTACTGACTGTACTCTCTCTTGATGTTTGACCCTACATTCTTTCTTTTATATGAGATGAAGTTCATTTTCCTTGGGCTAGCACAAAATGAGAACACCATGGAAGTTTGCATGTTGGCAGAGGTGAAGGGTGGGCTGAGTGGATGATCTAACTGGGTTTCTCCATCCCCCACATCTCACATCTCCTCGCTGTGAAGTTCTGTGATGAGCTGTTGGTTTAATTTTACAGGACCTCCGCGGCCACCTTGTGAAATCTGGCTAGCAAGAGCACAATGGAATTTATGGCTGGGTTGGCTGAGTTATTTGTTTGTTTAGGAAAAGAGATTTTTCAGGACATTAATCATAAAAATAAAGTTAGTCTTCATTAAAACTTTAAAAGTTAATCCTATCTTAGTAGCTTAAATGGATCTTTTCCAGTCATCTATCCCTTCTGACACACTGATGGCAGAGTCTGACAGTGTGGGGACTGAAAGTCTTTGAAAACCTAGAAAGATACTGAATCTGGTGTTTGGTAGTACTTTTGAAATATGCAATTATTGTTTTCTGTCAGTACCACAAAATGGATTTCACAAATTATTTGCATAGGGGAAGCCTGGCTGCATAGTTTTCATATCACCATGAAACTATTTTGAAGAATTTGGGAAAAACTCTTCATCTGTGGTTTCAATTTTATTTGGTCCTTATCGAACACTTGAAATGATTCATTGTTCCTCTCTGCCCGAGGGGAGCTTGTCTGAAAGAGCCAGAGCAGGTGGGGAAAGGTCACGTTCTATTTGTCTTCATTTGTTATATATTAGTGACCTTTGAGTTATTACCTTTACTATAATGGCATTACTTCATTCCTACCACCACCGAAAAGGAAACATTATGGAAAAGTGAGGAAATTTCTGGGCAAATGTATACAAACAACTTAAAATTCGGATGCCTCAAACTGCACCTGCCACCTGATGGCTTTATTTTTTATGCTGGCACAGAGAGTGGGATAAATTGCTCAGAAGATCAAGCTAATTAAGTAGCTGTTATTGTTAAGCATGCCTTTTACAAATGAAAAATTAAGTTGTATTTAGCACTCAACACCTACACACCAAAGCACATAACCCAGATGAGCTAAGCTTTAAAACTGGTGTAGAAATGAGCTCATGTTTTTAGGGAATTGTATGCACAATATGGCAAGAGATAATAACAATTGGGGAAACAAAAAAACCACCTAAAACTACTCAACTGCTAGCAATAAAGAAGTACCAAGTTTCAAAACGCATTAACTGGTTTTTTTGGCCTGTTTGTATCATCTGCTTTGTGCAGTTTCATATGACAAGTTCATGTCTTGGCACCAACACTGAAATAGTATTTCTTGTGACAAAATGTGTACCTTTACGACTCGTGGCAGCTATGCAAGAGAAGAGACAAAGGTGTTACCTCTGCAGAATGACAGAAAGCCATGGACAGCTCTGAATAGACTGGAAGCAGGAGTATGTGCCTGCTGCGTATGCGCGTACACGTACTTAGACTCACATATCCAAGCACACACAGGCACATACATCAATCTCAGTAACAAAGTTTTGGTTTTAAAAGCATGAAGTTGGCCTCAGGAGCTAAGAAACTGAATTTGTGAGCTGCTAAATGTCAGAGCTGACCTCTGGGAGTTTGAGGAGGGATGATGTGGTGAAGGGCAGGCTTCAGGTCATGTTTTATACAAGAAGTTTAATTGTTCTGGCTAGGAAGCAAAAGTGACTCATTTACTTGAAGTGGGTCCCTATCTCCCAATGCAGATTTCTAATGGAGGAGGATACTGCTAGCAATAATATCTTTTAAAAAATTGGACTGGTTTACTTCAGTATTTTAACTACTTCCATTCAGATTCATTTGTTTTGGACACATAATTTGATAGTGTTCCAATGATAGCAAAAAACAGTGCTTTGGTCACCCTTCTTGAACCCATGCAAGTCTTTTTGTTGTGTTTAAATCAGATTTTTTTTTGCCAAAGAAAATTGTAAGCTAGTGGGCTCCTTCTGAGCCTTTTATTGAAAAATGTAATAAACTATTTAACTGTATACATTGTAAAGTCATTGTGACACTGGTTTTGTGGTGTTGGTCTTTTCATTTTCACTTTTTTCACAGAAAGTTCTCTCTACAGATGAAGTGAGTGAATTTTGAGTCATGAAAAAAGAAAAATAACACACATATACGAATAAAAAATATAATTAATTTGTTTAGTAGCATCTAATTTATTAACAAAGAGCTGTCATTCATTTCAGTTCAACTTGTCTGTGTCCTTTAACCACTTTGATTTACCAAGCTCATATTTCCGAGTTACCAGCCTATTCCCAGTCTTTAGTTACCTCCAGTTTCAATTCTGGATACTTCTATTTTTTGGTGACTTAGTTTCTGTAAAATATGACTCTGAATAAAGAACTTTGCCCTAGAAAATGCAAATATATTTAATGCTTTCTCATCCTCTTTTAATTAAAAGAATGTAAATAATTTATTGTTAGAAATATTTGTTTCAAGATGCTTTTAGCAACCTCAAAGGGTAAACACAATTATCACTGAAATGTGACAACCCACTGCCAACTGAGACCATGGCAATATACCACTGAAATAAAAGTGAGTTTTGTTATAGAGAAAGGGAAATGCCTGGAGAGGATTATACCCTCTTTGCACTGAGCAAACACTTCAAATCTACAACTACCCTCTCATTCAAGCCACCTGGAAAGCTTTTTCTACTTCACAGGAAATATGACTTCTCAGAGATATTATTGAAGCCAAAGTTAAAAATACATCACTGGCATTTAATATAAAAATACTACAAACTGGGTGCTTTTAATCATACTAAATCACAGAAATAGTGTGTGGAAGGGACTTCCAAAACGTCCTGCCTGCTGCCTGAAGCAGGATTACCAGCTCTCCACTGAGAGGAAGCACTTCTCCCCTTTCCAGAATGGGAAATAATGCTCATGGGGCTTCACTGTCCATTTAGTGACATGACCCTCAGAATTAGTTGGTGTCGTGCCTTTAATGGGGATGATTCGCAGGCTGCCTTCAAGCACAAGTCCCATGATTTCTGCTGGCACAAGGTGAAATTCCTACTTCAGTAATGATACTGTCCCTGGCAAACACAGTGTTGACTTAGTTAAAAATTGAGAGAATTCTCCGAAAATGAGATTTACTGATGAGTAGGATGAATAGGAAAATGTAAATAGAAGATATATGAATGTATACTAAAAATAGGGCCAAGCTGCAAAAGCTGAACCCACAGCCAAGTCACCCTGAGGTTTGGAACACAGACATTCAGGGATTTTTTCAGCTCATTAAAGATATAATTGGAGGCTAATCACAAAAATTTTATCTGCTGAAGTTCAGGCATTGAAAGACATCTAAAAACTGTTTTCTCTGTGGGCTCAGGTGTAGTATCAGTGCTCTCTCAGAAGGAAAACAAATACAGCATCAGTTAGAAGAACATCTGTAAAAAAATTCTAGGGTGGATGAAGATATGCTTTAGACTAGTTCTTCTTCTCTTATGACTGCATCCGGTGAGTTCTGTTTGTGCCTGAGAAACCAAAGCATTGGACTTTGCTGCAGCTCTTTCTTACAAATATTTTCTTTGGTTACAGTGAAGACCACACTAGCCAAAAATCTGGACTGAAAATCTGTCTCAGGGTTAACTAAACCCATGTTCTGTATCTGAAGGCAGGAACCCTGTGAGAACTCAGCCCTTTACTATAACCAGCAATGGTGGCAGACAATCTGCCACCAGGAAACTGATCTGGGGCTTTCTGTTCCTACTGATCCTGCTGGAAGGCTGGGTCAGCCCTCACTCTGCAGAGAGCTGATAACCTCTTCTCCCTTCCAGCTTATGTTTATCCATTCCCACTTTAGGGCCATTTGTCTCTTTGTCAGCAGTGCCATGCAGAATCAGCTGCTCTACTCCCTCCAATGTTTACAGAGTGTGCTAGTATCTCCTTCCTGCTTTTATTCTCTTAAGCCTAATTATCAATTTATTCTTGTCTTTACTCATCCCTATAATGAGTCCAAAAACCTTTCTTTCTAAAGCTTGAATAAAGGAGTTCCACAACAGGGTTGCTAAGGTTTAATGTAGAAAATTCAAACAAAACAGAATATAACATCAGTTTTGAAGTCCCAGTTATAGGACAGGTTCAGTTTTGGCTATCACCAGGCTCAATTCATTGTAATTTGCAACCAACAAATTATGCCATAAAGCAGATCCAAGTCTTGAAGTAAAACTTAGCAAAGACCGCACACTTTGCTAGCTTACTTCATATCAAACAGCAAGAAATCATAAATCTTCCCCTTCTCATTCAACAGATTCATGAACTTAAGCCAAGCACTTGAAATATACAGCCTAAGATTTTCTTTTATAATAAAAAATGAGAACAGGTGAATTTCCCATTATTGTCTTTTTGCTGTAGAAGTTTTGCATACACTGATCAGATGAAGCACCCTCTCTCCACCTCCAGATTGAATCCTTCTGGAATGCAGAGTGTTTCGAAACATAAGCCAAACTGAAACTTTGCAAATTGCACTTATCTTCATCATGCACTGGGAATAAACAGATGACTCAGTATCAAGTCCAGTAGAGATATTTTTCCTTTTCTTTCTACAGCAAACCAACCTTTTTGGTTGTTTCTGCTAAAGGAATTTTTCACAGGTTGTTTTTTAACCTATCCTTTATCATTATTTCTCATGAATAACTGAATTGAATTCTTCATAGCTCTTTCTCTTATAAACATTTCCTTATTTATAAAAAGCACAAGCACTAATAGATATGATTGGAAAAAACAAATATAAATATACCCTTAAAATGAGGGGAGAAAGTTGCATTATTTTTATTGTAGTTCTTCCAAAGATGCAGCTTCCTGATCTCCTGATGCCAATTAGAATTAACAATGTGAAAAGGAGCACCAGCAAAGTACTTAGAGAAGTATCATCATCAAGAAGAAACATTCCATTAATAGACAAAGGAGGCAATGTCTTATGTATAGCACATAATTAAATTTTAGAACTCATTGCCACCTAAGACTGTGAAGACTGAAAGTTTAAACGGATTCTTTGAGTGATAGGAAACTCTGTTAGAGTTTCTAACTCAGACTCTCACTGTTAGAGATTCTGGTAAAGACACGCTTTGCAAAACTTGCTTCACAATAGAAATCAGTGGGTAATGATGACAGAAGGACTTGCACTACCTGGTAATGAACTCACAGAAGTTTCACAGTTCTTCTTAGAAGCAGAGGGAACTCAAAGCTGGTAGAGATTTTTGGCCAGACAAACATTTTGAAGCTTCATTATTTATTTGGACCCCTTGTCTTCACAAAATGGAGATAGAAATCTTCAGTGAACAACCTCCCTAGTGAGACTTGCCAGAGAGTCTCTTCCTGGTTGTGCCAAAAATAGAAGATTAATATGTTTTTTATGTGTTAGTTGAGCACTGTCACTTACTAGCACAAACAAAAGTGTAAAATGGCTGAAAAAATATATACCAGCAGTTCTGATTAATTTCTGGTTCCTGGGAATTCTACTGTCAGTAACAAAGCTGTAGGTCCTTGACTGAAGAGCAATCTAAGAGATAAAGATTATGCTGCAAAGTGCAACAACTTCAGCATTTACTGGAAAATCTCTTGGCAGCCAACATGGCCAAAGCAGTGTGTGGAGTGGGGGCCAGAGAGTATCCAGGAGTGCCTGGATGAGACAGTGTTTCAGCAAGTCTTTCCTTTACTCTTCATTAAAGGAATTTCTATGTTGCTGCAAATAGAAGCTAGAGCTGCCTTGGAGTCAATCCTCAAGGACAAACTGGACTAGGAGCATAAAGGGACATTACAGTGTATTTCTCTTGGACCACAATGGAAATGTGGTTTGACTTTTGGGAGGGCTCAGGTTAGTTTTTGTTTGGCAGAAATGGTTTAATGAAGCTTTAGATTTCAAGTAGGTCACACGGGTGTGCCGGTAGCCCTTGTGTAAGGCTGCCCAGTTCAATTTGGTTTTACGGTCTATCAGAAGATATGGAGCAACTGGGTGCCAAATTCTGTTGTGCAGATTTGCAGCAGCCTTTACAAACTTCCCAACAGAATTTAACATCCCAGCCCAGAAAACATGGGCCCACTGGAATCCAAAGTTCTGTGTATAAAACAATTTATTCACATCAGTTGATTAGTCCTTTTGTGTTGCTGGGTAGTGGGTGCTGAGCATCTGTTTTATATGACTGCTCCCCGTGGTTGCTTCACAATGTTGCTTTTCACAAGAATGTGGTGAGCTATCTAAAGCCTGCTTTATATGAAGTGTTTGGAAATGCATTTGCAATAATGAATGTGTAGTGGAAATTCATCAAGTCATACAGAGGCAGATACATTGAGGCCATGAATTAATAGTAATAATAGCATCTGATGCCGCGGGTTATTTTCATTTTAAAACAAACTAGCTCATGTGCAACACATGACACTTGCATTTTTAAACTCTTTCTCCTTTTGGGTGCAGACAAATGAAAAATGATCATGCTCTGGAAAGGTAGCATTTTTAGGAAGACGTTTTACAAATGCAATTACAGCAAGACATTGTAGCTTAGATTGCACATGGGTAAACACGTGCTTTCACACCAAGGGAAAAGTTTAGCTTGGCAGCTGAGGCTGAGAAGCATGACTCCAATCTCATTTAAAGCCAAAACTGCAGAAACTCAAGCCATTTCCAAAAATAACATCAAAATTAGAGCCTTGAACCTCCTCAGACTGGTCATGCTGAGAATGATGATCCTGGGGACCAACAAAGCTACTGAGTCCCCCATAGAAACATTTTTGTGTGCTGATTTTGTGCTTCAGCCATGGAGAAGGAAATATATTTCAGCAACTGAATATGAACACAAACTGAATTAGATAAAAGTGTAGATCAAATTAATTCAGTTTCTAGCATTAGGCTGTTAAAAAATTCCTATGAATTTCAGAACTTTTTACAATCATACAAACTAGAATACAACACCAAATCCTCCTGACATTCATTAAAGGGGAACATAGGTTAGAGGGAGTTCACCTATAACTTTCTTGAAAGTTCAGAATAGGCTATTGAGATACTTATGAAGCCTCAAACAATGTAACCTCAATGCCTCACTCTTTTTCAGTGATTTTTCTTTGTGAAATCCCTCCAGTATTAGAATGCTAGAGAATCATTGTCATCTCTACTTGCAAGATGGAAAGCCTGCAGCCTGCTTAAAGATGTCTACTAATCAGAAGTAAGAAATTTAAGTTTTTGAAAGATCCTAAGCTCTGCTCCTGTCTTGTGGCTTTAAATACATATGCAATGTTGGGATCTGTATCTGGGCTTTGCATTCCTTTCAGTGGAGTTTAGCATAAAACATGATGGGAGTAATTTTCCTGGGTGGCGAAAAGCTTCCACAAGTGAATCCTACCAGCTCAGTGTCAAAAGACCTACCTGGTGAATGCCAGCAATGCTTAGGATGGAGAGAGAGGTCCTGAGATGTCCACTTTGGCCAGGAAGGGTCTGTAGAGATAAAACATCAGGTGCTTAAGGAGCGTAACTCATGACTGTATCTTGGTGATGATGCTCTTGAGCTGCCTGCCCTAACTTTTAGCTCCTTAGAATAGGATGTGTCATTTTATGTGGGAAATCCAAGGGGAGATGGAGAGCTGTGCACTTGTCTGAATCCAAAGGGAAGCATTAATCTCTGGTTACACTTCCTGAGATGGAACCTTCAATGATATGGAGATATCCAGGCTTACTGTCAGGTTCCCAATGGTAGGAAACCAGCTCGCTATAAAGTACCTTACTAGATAAATCCAGCTAGGACATGAGGTACTGGGGCCAAGGAAGAGGGTACAGGAGGAGTAGAGGTCCCAGGTACTCCTGCAGTATGGGTAGCCTGATATGAAAAAGAAGATGTGTCCCTGTAGACACATCTTTATGACACATCTATAAAAACATCTATAGACACATCCCTATATATGTTTCCCTTCACAGGACTGCAGCCAGGATCCTTAAGGACTTGCAAAAGAGGAAGTATTTTTATTTTTTTGGAGCTATGGGTGTAAGAAGAAAGAATCTCCTGCTAATGCAGACCTGTGCCAGGGGCCCACTATCTCAGTGGCGCTGCCGTGCACAGGAGCAAAAGCCCCTTTCTCCCTGGGGTACAAGTGGCAGTGGGGGGCTCTGAGGGATGTGGAGTTGTTTCAGTGGTAGCTTGCAGTCTGTTTCACAGTAGAAAGAAAGGATGCAACACCATTTTAAAGAGGGATTTCAAATGAGCCCCCACCCAAGCATAACTGGTGGGTCTCAGGGGTTGTGCTCCATTCAGCAGTTCCTAGTGTGGGCTGTGTGCAAATAGCACTAGCTAGCACAACATTATTTAACCTTTAGTGTGTTTATTTGGCGGTAGAATAAGTTTTGATTTTCCCATTTATAGAGATTCTGCTGGGAGAAACAACATATTTCACACTAACCATTGCAGTTCCTGAGCAGAGTAATAAAGGAGAGTGATGGATCATGCACCCCCTCACTCCCTGTTCTTTATTATGCATTTCTACATAAAACTATTTTCAGTATTTTGAAAAGGAAGTTCTGACAATCAGCACTGGTGTTTATGAAACTCCAGACCCTATCCAAGAGTCCCCTGACACAAATGTTCTTCCTCACAGAAGGAACTGTTTCCTTAGCTCTCTCACCACTTTAGAGCCATTCCCTACAACTCTTTTGTAGGCATTTTCCACCTGAATACACTTTATTTAGGTTTTTGGCTTTTAGGCAGCTATTTAGTTACTCCATTAGAAAATAAAAAAATTCCCTTGGAAACTCAGATGGATGCCTGAAGACCTTACACAGGGGAGTTTTGTTCAGGCAAGAGCAAGGAAAGATTTAGGCATCTTTTCAGAGTTTGCCCAGCGTTGCATACTTATCAATATTAATTTTTGTGCTGGGAACTACTCCATTCCCCTGTGCATTCTGTTGTTGTTTATCAGAGCTCCAGCACACAGTGTGAGGGATAACAGTTGTTTATTCATCATTAACAAAAACTGTTTACAGTGCTCTGTGGCTGTGGGGTGCTGCTAAATGCACTACTAGATTTAACAAGGCCACTCATGTACTTAAAGTTACTCCCATGCTTACATACTTTGCTGAATCAAGGCTTAAGTGAACTGCCTAAAATCACTCTAGATGTATAAAAAGCCAGAACTCCTGACTCCTAGTTCTGTGCATTAACCACAAGATTATCTTTTCCCTCCTGGGAGTTTCAAACTCAGTTCATTTCAAAATGACCGCTACTGAGAGACAGATGAATGAAACGGTGCACATAAAAATAACTATGATCAGAAGTTTTCCTTCAACTAAACATTAGCCTAGACCCATCTGAAGTTTCCATTTGAACATTTCCATTGCTTTAAAATTTATTTTCCATGTTCATGTACATCTCGATTCTTTGCCCAAACCAGAAGGTGGAGTGCCAAAATACTGTACGAAAGGATATTTTTGTGGTCCAAGTGCAAGCATTCAATGCTGAAAGTCTTGCAACAAAGCTTGTTCTCAAGGTCTGCAGCCAAGTCTTGAAGACTTCAAGTGCTTAGATAGTGTAAGGCCAGATTCTTGACTTCAGTGGAAATATATCTCTTTGTGCCAGCTGAAATTCTGGCCAGAACACATATTAAGTATCTTTCTAATACACTATTACTCTACTACCTAAGTGTAGAAAACACCTGCTGAAATATTCCAAAGCCTGTGTGCCTCCTTGGACCTCTGTCTCAGGAAAGACATAATGAAGGAAACCTTTAAGCATCCAGTAGTGTCCTGCAAAGTCAAATAAAAAACTGAGGAATTTCCTCACCTTAGAAAACCTCTTTGGTTTTTTTGTCCTGAGTGGCTTAATAGTCATAGCACAGACTGTGGGCTACATTATGCAGTGCTGATGGCAAACATTTTGAATGAGCAAACTTCCAATCTTTAAATCAATGGACACTGCATCACACAAGCAATCTTCTCCACCTATTTCTCCTCCAATACACCAAAAAAAAAAAAAAGCCCCCAAGTACCAGCTTTCCTTGTAAACTGGTGTGCAGGACCAACGAGCTGTGCATGGCTAGCACAGCAATGAACTTGCCTGCTGTGGTGGTGCTACAGCCAGGCATGGAGAAGAGGTGCATGTGCACAAGCAGCAGAATGTCTGTGCTTGTGGTGTCTGCAGTTGCTCCTTCTTCTGACCTGCCCTCTGCCTGGACTCATGTCCCAGTGTTAATACAGAATTAATGACCTCCCACGTCATTTGCATCTTAAGCATCTCTCTGTAAATGACTCCAGGACCATTTTTCTTTTCCCTGTTTCAGCTGAAGTGAAAGTATGTGAGAGTACATAGAATCTTCTGCTGCAAACATGAATTGTATTACCTAATATTGCTAGACATAAGGTGAATGACAGACTGGGTTTCTAAAGCCACCCAAAGTGGATTCTGGCTACACCCTTAGGTTTACAGAAGCAGCTTGGCACCCGTCAAGCAGAAATCACAGGCATGCAGGAGGGAGCTGGTCCTAATGCTGCAAATGTGTTTATACTGGAACTCAAAATAAATAAGGAATAATGTGTCTTGTGTGTGCTGAGCAAGCCTATGACACCAACAAATTGAGCTGTTTTGGAAAATGCTGCCTGGGGAAACTTTAGCACTAAGCTTTAAAAGGAGTGGAGCCAGAAGTGGGAAAAAAACCCCAAGCCCAACAACAACAAATAACCCAGAACATATTTCAAATCTGTGCATAAGCTATAGGAAAACCCTAAATTAAACAGCTTGGCTTTGGGCAACACACAAATCTTCACCACTTCGTGGCTCATTAAAATGGTCAGGGTTCCCAAGAAATATAAAAAGTCATCAAGCACTTAACAAACACACATCTTATTCAACAAGAGTTGAAAAGTTTTCTGCATTTTGTAGAGGTTGAACACAAGATATGTGAGGAGGTTAAATAACCTGCACCTCTAAAGGTGGACAGAAAGATTGTCTGAAACAAACAGCCACAGCTGATTGCCTCATGAATTCCTAGTCATGATTGCAGATTTGGGAAAGCATTGAAAGGGATTGCACTTTCTGTAAATCAATGAATTTTGATGCTAAGGAAAGCAAGGTATTGACTGGAAAATCAAACTGAGTAAAATAAAGGCAATTTCTGTGCAAGGGTCCTTTGTCCTTTTCTAGTAATGCTTCTATATTGTAATTCTATGGTCCCAGAAAGCCATAAACAGCAATAAACCCAAAACATGTTCTTAATTTTTTTCCCTTACAAATATACAACACAAGTACTGGAGGAACTTTCAAAACCCTTTTTATTAAGGATCTGAGAAAGATGTGTTTGTTTTATGCTCTAAATTATGAGCATGTGTGTATAACAAACATGAAAGAGCTAAAAAAAGTTGGATAAACCCAAGGAATATTTGGATGGTTTGCCGAAGTCTCAACACCTCCTAAAATTATAGAATCAATACAATTTGTCATACTTTTCATTGTATTTCTACTAATTCTCAAGTGCATAAATTAAAATACTGTGCTGTATTGCCCTAAGCGTGCTCTTCTCCTGGGACAGGTCTCTTGAGAGCCCCGTTTGAACTTGTGCTGCTCTCCTGGTGCATCTTTTACAGCCACTCAAAATTATAGCCCTCAAATCTGAGAGGAAAGAGCAGCTGGTAAATCCCAGTGGTCAATAACGTTGGAAAGGTCGTTGGGAACCACACTTTTCCCACACAGTGTTTTCTTGGAGCCACATAAACCTGCTATGCACCGTGAGCCCTCCACATTGTATCACAGCACAGGGCTGATACAGGGATGGAGCACTTCTCCTGCACCACCACAAATCCTGGCTGGGATTGTGCAGCTGGACAGTGACCCCTCAGCAGGTTCAGCCTCGATGACTGAGCTGGCTGTAATTTTACAGCCCATGCCTGGGATCAGGTAGCTAGAGACTGAGACTGCTAACACACGGTTGCATTTTCTTAGTCTGCAGAAAAACGTGTTTCTGCTAGCAGCCCAAATCAAGGCCTTGAAAATTGCACACTTTGAAAAGTGAAAAGTGAGACTCAAAGTGAGTTTGATTTGCAGTTGCTGTCACCATTGGCACATAAATAAAGTAGCATCTAGTAATATTCAAAATCAAATGATTCTGAGTGCCAACCTCCTACAATGTTAAAAATATCATTATATTAAATGTTACACTCCCTAAGTAGTAATATATAGATTTACTATATGTTGACTTAAATTATATTTTCTGTTTATATTGTGGATTTATATCCTAATGTTTATTACAATACTGTTATATTCAAAAAAAACATTGGCAGTGTACTCATTATGATTTTCCTGTCTATTGAGTTTTTATGGATGCAGAATTCACTGAAGTTTCCATCCCCATAATAGAGAAAAATTCATGGCAATCATGTATTTAGATGTACATGCAGATCTTCATACTTCTGCTGAAAAGTGCACAATATCACATCATGAATAGGTTTTCTATGGTTTGTGACAAGAAAAAATCACTGAAATCTGTAGTCACAGCTCAGTTTTCTTATACCTACAGCTATATTCTATGGTCTTTGTTTTTAACCATTTTCTAGATGCATGACACATTATCAGCTACTTTTTCGCATGAATATTTTGGAATACAAGCTGTTTTTTTATGCTACCTACTGCATATATACTCATGCCATGTTGCCTTCCTCTTCATGCTTTTGGTTTCTTTCCAATGTTTAGATCAAGAGCTTTGTTCTGGCTCTGACAGAGGTCTTTCAGATGCCCATCTTTACTTCTGGTATCTGCCTTACCATTTTCTTTAATTGCCTTAAATTTTGTCTCTACAGTTGAAACTCAGTTTGATCTTGATCTTAACCTTAGTATGGCTTAGTAATCCAAACATTCTGACATTTGGTGCTCCTTCCTATCTGTTATTTTCCTTTCTCTGTAATTATTATGTGCTTTGTGAGTTTCATAGAAGCAAATAATTATATATATTCTAATATAGATTGGCTTCTTTGTCAGACATTGACTGCAGCATTTCTGAAAATTCCATGACTGTTTAAGAAATCTTATTGCTTTTCCCCAAACTAACAGATGTTTTAATCCCCTGAATCAAGTACAAGAAGGCAGAACTAAAATAAAAATCAGCCAAAGACACTAAACAAAACTAAACCCAATTATATTGCCTGTAGTGTTCCCCCACAGCTCCATCATATTTTCTGGTTTTCAACGGGCTCTCCCTTGCCCTTCTCAAACTGTCTGCATTTGAGTTGGTGGTGGTGGTGTTGGTAGGAGACATTGTTCACTGGTTAGTGTCTTTGTAGGGCCCCTGGCAACATGCTTGTTTCTCATTAAGTCAGACATTTCACAATCCCCAACGAAACATAATTTTCTGGAAGAACTTAGTTTAACAAGGAACTACTGTAACAAAACCACAAGGCCTGTCATTTATTCTTAGGCTATATTTTGTTTTTTGCCAGTTTCCTTTCTTTCTCTAAACATCATTAGGATACAAGCTCTTTCCTAGAAAACACAACTATTCCCCCTCTGAGTGGAACACACTTTCACACGACAAAGCAGTTGGCCACTCCAGGCAGCTTTCATGTACTCAGAGCAACTGAGCTCTTGACATTCTACCTAAGCAACAAGAATAGCTTTTGTAATTCACCTTCCATTTTCTGTTTTTCAGATTAAAGAGACACTGCAAGTTAAAAAAGAAATAAGGTAGACAACATGAAGTCCTCAGCTGCAGGCTGAAGAGCAGCTTGCCTAGGTCAGGCCTCTGCCCAGCTACCTTGTATTGCCTTCTCACATCTCATTGATTTAAACTCTTGGCTTCCACAAGTTTCTTGCCCCTCTACCCCAGTGTGTTTCACCTGCTTTGAGCACAGAGCACGGGCAAGTTAAGGACTCATCTACTCACTGCCAGTGCTTGGGCCCTGCCCAAGCAGGAGAAAATGCTGCACTGGTCAGGAGAAAAACACTATTCATCTCTTCAGTTTTAGAAATACAGCAAATGCCGTGGGTTGAAAACTGAACTTTCACTGAACTGTTGTATCATGTACCATGTAAAGCCTTTAGATAAATAACTGAAAAGGAAAATAACCGTTTTGTTCTAATTTGTCCATTCATTTTCAGTGGGTTTGAATATTGTCAGGCTGATAGCTATCATTTGGGATATAATTTCTCTTTATTATCCAAAGCACAATCATTACAGAGACAGGCTTCCCCTGCTTGTCTCACCAAGGCCCTGCCTCTTTTTAGGAAGATAATCTATGTTGATAAAACTGCAGTCCCTGCTGAGCCTTCAGAATTGAATTAGGAGTGGATATATGAGTCCTAAAGAAAAGCAAAAAAACCCACAAATCTCAAAGGATACCCATGGAAAATATGACTCCATAATTTCCATTCAAATCTAAGAAACTTTTAGAAGACAAAGAGAACAACTTAAAATGCATAAGCCAGAACTCATACACTTTGTACAGTCTTTGGGTATTGCCTTGACACCGTACGTCTGAAAGTCTTGTGGTGGTACATCAAGCACTAGGATTCTGTGATCTAGGATGCAAGATCCATTCTCTGCTCCTCACATACAGAGAAAGGGCATATGTTTTGAGTGCTTTACAAAGCCACCCTCCCTTGCGAAAGCTGAAACACTCAGGTGATATGGGGTAGGCTACCAACAACTGGGTAAGCTGAGCAAGCCCTCACCCGGAGCAAACAAGGAGTGGAGGAGTTTTAAGGAAGGTCACAGAAAACATAAATTTCTCTGGAGCCAGCTGTCAGAGGTCTGAGGAGCACCTGGCACACAGCACCCATAGCCCTGTTCTCCTTCTGAACAGCAGCAGTTTGTGGAGGTGGTGCCAAAATTGATGGCAGCCACGCTGGGTGCCACAGGCAAAGCTGGCATCTCTGCTGACATCCTGCCGTGGGTTCTGCAGGTGAGCCTTCAGAGCTTAGGCTTTGAGCTTCTGCAGCTTTGCATGGCAGGGAAAATCTCAGCTAGACCTTCATGTCTCAAGCTGGGTGTACAAAGTTGATTAGGGTTGAAACAAACAAGCTACAGGTTTTGTCTAATCAATTCCATATGATATCAAAGGCATGGATGGACAATAAACAAGCCATTTCCCTCCTCTCCCTCTCATTGTTATTAAAGCTACTTTGCACGGTATAATAGTCTTCAAGTAAGGGCTCTAGGGTCAGGCATTAAATCTGGTCATAAAAACCACCTGGTGCCTGAAATGGTTAATACCTCAATGAACCATGAGAAACAGATGCTTCTTTGAAAAAGGATGTGGGGACTGTGGAGATTTGTAATGCTTAAGTCAATAGGTGAAGTAAAAATCTCCAGGATCTTGAGTGCAGTCTGCTAAAACTGTAAACTTTCCATTTAGAGCATCTGCATTCTTTGTTTAATACCTCGTTCTCAAGCTGACCTTAATTCCAGGTTGAGCTTGGTGAGGGGGTGGCATTCCAGGCTGTGCAGTCAGCACACACTGTACTTCTCACTGCCTGCCCAGGGATTAACCTGGGGCTTGGCTCTATGCAAATGTTGTCTCACGTTTTATTAACAGCAGTTAGTAAAACAGGCTTGTGATGTCCCTCATGCAAAGATAAAAGTTTTGAAGCTCAATACTTAATATTTAGTGCCACTAATTCATTTTAGAATTTTAAAAATAAGTGACCTGAATTGTACAGCACCCACAGAGTCATAGGAATTTCCCAGTGTTCAACAGCTGTGAATTAAAAAAAAAAAAAAAAAAAAAAAAAAAAAAAAAAAAAAAGTTTAATTGTTAAATTTGAGTAGGAGGGCCTCAGGGAGAACTCAATTGCAAGAAAGATTTGGAAGCAATCTTTGGTTCACTAAGACACATTCTCCTGCATGCAAATATGGTTACAATATGTGCTCTCACACCTGGCATGTTAAAAAGATGTCTGAGTAACAATCCCAAAAATTAGTTGTTTACAGCTACAAAACAACAGGCTGCTTGAAGACACTCAAAATCAAGGGAGAGTGTTGTCATTTCTTCTTCTAAAGAGCATTCTAGTTCTGCCACTGCTTTGTAGCAGAAGAAGGCAAATGTAGTTAGCTGTATTCAGTGAGTGTGAAAGCAGTACAGCACACAAAAAGGGGGCACTGCACAGATTACCTGTGTGCTGAATGCTTTACATTAATGTCATATTATTTTATCTTCACTGTGGAGCCACAGTATAATCAATTACCAGTACATGAAGCAGCCTCATGCACTGAATAAGTTGACAAGAAAATATTTGATAAAATAATGTTTGAATTCATGATTCAGAAAGAAAAAGAGAACAAGACAGAGAAAGAAGGCAGGAAGGCAGGAAGACAGGAAGGCAGGCAGGAAGGAAAGACTAGCAGATTGAGTAGACAGGCCCTCTTGATTACTCTTTTTTGTGACACAGAGTATATAATTCAATCCTTCATTCTTTGAAAGCTCACCTCTGGCTGGGTGCTTAGGTATTTAGTTTATACCTAAATGCTCTCAGGACTGAGACAGTCTCCCCTTCACTATGGGATACCAGACACTTTCTCTCATAGTTAGTGAAAAAGCACAGGAATAGTTCACCAGCTCCAGAGGAAGGATTGTGCAAAAGACAAGCCTTCCCACAAACACTCTGAAAACAGACAAAAACACTCTGAAAGAGATGGGGACATACAAATTATATAATATAAATTTTACATGAGGAAACATCCTATTGCTTGCCTGTGGATTAAATTTGCAGCAGCACTGAATGTCATGTAACCTCATGAATGGGATACAGGCACTTAGGAAGGAATCAAGAATCCTTGGCGTCTGAGTTTCTTGTTTAAGGTGCTAAAATTAACACAAAAAGGGTTAAACTTGTGCTTTTAAATCTAAAAGCACCAAGAAAACTTACACTAGTCTTTAAATTAAGATATTTGGGAACAGGAGGAAAACTTTGAAACATATTGAAGCCCAAAGGAATAGCTCAGTCTCTGGAGTTCATAACCAGATGAAACACAGGAAATTACAGAGATGTAAACAAGTCTTTCAGCCAGGTTTACCACTACTTTTACTTTTCCCTTTCTATATTTCAGTCAACAGCTTAATCCCATAAAAAATAAGTTGTTTCTTGGGCTTTCTTTGGTAATTGTTTCACTTTAAATAGTGCATTCAATTACCACTGACTTTATCATTTAAATTAATGGGCAGAAATGGGAACTGAAAGGCTGTGATGTTCTGGGTTTAGTGTAACAACAAGCATTGATATCGCAAGCTGTTGTACCTTGGCGGTTGTTTTATCATCATCTTAATGGATTTGTTTTCTTCTGTCTAGGGTACAAATTGAATTTAATCATGTGTTGGCCAGTGATATAGCGAGGGAAAAGGGAATTTTTTAGCCTACAGGCTTTGTTATCTGCTTCTTTGTGCATTCTAAAGAGCCAGAATTGTTAAAAACAGTACAGCAAATGTTCAGCTAGAAAATGCCCTTTTGTAGCCTTTGCAGATTATAGCCCTTCATACAATATATTCAGTCCACTTTCTTCCTGTTTCCCAATCAGTTAAATTTAGAACTATTGTCTTGATCTATTAATGAGATAGAGCATCTAGGAAAGTCAATGAGCACTTACAAAACTGGCACCTACCTTGTCTCTGAACTTCTCTGAAAACAGAAAATTTTCCTAATTTTGGAGATGACTGCCTCATAAATGAGCTTTCCTTTTCTTTCTTATTCTGCAGTGTGTGATGAAGTAATGAAATTATTATGCAAAAAGTGCATGAAACATGCCCAGAGTAAAGAGTGAAAAGAATACTTTTCCTGAGTTGCCTGAAATGGCACTTTAATAAATTTCTGCTCTTTTCCACTATCACCTTCTTCTTAGCTTTTTCTATTATATTGCCAGTGAGATATGAAAGGTTATGGACCAAAAGTAAAAAAACAAAGAAGACATAAAAATAATCTCCATACTCTGCAAGGGTTTTGAAGGCCTTGAACTTCCTGAGACCATCTCTTATTTTGTTATATTAGTTCTTAGGGCCCTCAGCACGCTTGCAAGTGCATAAACACAGACTTCACAAGAAGTAGTCATGGACTTTGGCTATCTAAATACATAATTTTAATGCTAGAAGAAAGGAATGTTCCACTGAAATAAAATGATACTGGCACAGAGGGGGTCAGATATGCCATGTAAACATTATCTGCTTTCATCTCCCAGCCCCACAAAAAATTTAGCATCAGACCAAGGATCAGATCTCAGGCTCTTTGCCATAACTCAGACTGGAGCTCCTTGAAATTAAAATTTCTTCTCCCAAGTTATTTTTACTTACAGATTTTCAGTCTTGGGCACCTCTTTTGCTTTTTCTCCTCAGCATTATTAATGCAGTATTTTGGTTGAGTCTTCAGCAGGTTGTGACCCCTTCCTGCTGCAGATACACAAATACAGGTTTAGACATTATGCTTGGCTGAGAGGAATCACTAATAATAATAAATTATTAACAAGTAATAAACAAGTAACTTCTGATACTTTATCCTTTTATAGAATCTTAAAGGCTTATTTCAGTTGTCTATGAATCAGTGGAAACATCGGAACCATGTGAAATGTGTGCATTGTGGTTTCCATACTTTCTCTCAGAGTGATGTCACAGTGAGAATTTAGGATGGGATGTTTAGAGGGTCCCAGTCTTGGTCTCCTTACAGGCATTCAATGTATTACAAGTGTTCCATCAGATTTATCTCTCTAATTGCCCTCCCCATGAGTAATCCATCCACCAGCCTCAGGGTTTTTTCAGCACAGAGCAATGATCTGGGAAGGACATACTCCTGGTTGTTATTTCTTGGACTACTGGGCCACTTTTTACATGACAAATCAGAGAGCACAGGGCCAAGAGAAAACCCCTCACTTGGCTTCTTATCACTGGGGTTTTTATCCCAAATGGTGGACAAAAAAACCCAAGTGAAACGCCACAAGTATCTATTTGATGGCATTAGTGACACCCTTATTGCAACTTCTCTTCTTACCTTTGGAAAAATAAACCACAGGCAGCTCAGAAACCCCATGTTATTTTGTTGGCCTATCTTAGGCACATCTGACTTAGCCTTCATCACTGTTTAAAACCTGGTCTCTACATTACAAAAGCAAGTAACTTCTCACTAATACAGCATGTTTTATTGTGTTTATCCTCAGTAAAGTTTAGTGGAAGCACCAAACTCACCTCAAAGAGCTACTGAACAGTGAGCCACCACACCTAAAAAAATACCAGTTGTTGAAAACCTGGGATTTGTTGAAACAAAATACACATAAAGGAAGACCCACTTTTAGCATGAAGCACCACAGTGAAAAACAAAAGAAAACCTAGCTGAAAATCTAATGTAGATTATGGTTTGTGCTTGTGTGTGTAATATACCTGCTTTGAAGGTGTTCAAAATGAGAATAAAGAAACTCTTCTTGTTGGGAAAGGTTTTATTTTTCTAGTAGGGTAGACATAATTTGCAATAAAAATGCAAATTTTGTTTGCTCCCCCAATGTTTTTGCACTTTCCATTTTGCTTTCTGGAGCAACAGAATTTTACTGAAAAAATTCTCTGAAGAAGGAAAATGTCCAAGTCACAAACATGAATATTTGTCAAAACCCAAAATTTAACTGTGCACATACAGACTCCAGCAAATAATGATTGGTTGCTTGTCCATGAATGGAGCAAAAAAATTCTCAAGAGATTTAATCTGTTTGGCAAACACTACTCAATGCAGCTCATAGTTCTAATATTTGTCACTTGTCCAGAAGTTAAAAATATTGAAAATATTCAAAATAGTTTGGAGTATTGGAAAAGTAAAAAACAACCCCAACCGGTTCTGTGAGAAAATAAGATTGCATGACTAAAATATTACTACTATGAAATAATGATTAAGGGGGAAAAAAACTGTAACATTAACTGTCATTTTCTAGCCCAAGCAAAAAATGATTAGTGACCAGCACATAGAGATTAAAGAAGCAGTAAAGGGGACAAGATGGCTCAGGGAATTGGTAATATGGTACTGTGCCTTTTTTGGTTTCCATTTCAGCTTTCCAGTTGCTGTTACCAGTGAATCCCTCATGCTTTAAAAAATGGCTTTTATGTTTTGAATCTAAGTTCTCCTGCCAAGTGGCAGGCTGCCTGAAAAGTCAATAAAAGCTGGGGTCTGTTCAGCCCTGTGCTGATCTGGTATCATCGAGGGGAGCTCGGCTGACTTCAGGCAGGGTCCTGGAGCAGTAGGACCCAGGAGTGCCGTGCTCAGCTGCAAATAACACTTGCTTGGGATATGAGTTCTCTCAGCTATAAACTGGGATGCAGCCTTGCCAAATCCTGAGATGTTATGATGGATCTCACAACATTTGATGCTTTCCTTATTGTTTCATGTCTCCCAGCTCTAGGATTAAAAGGCAACCTCAGTTTTCACTTTAAAAGTTGGTTTTATAGAAAAGCCTCACATCATACTGAGAAATCTGGGACTCCTGTACAGCTTTGACACTCAAAAGTGAAGAATGAGATGATAGATGATTTCTTTTTTTTTCAAGGCGATTTTTTAACATAGTCTCTTCCCTCCAGGGGTCTGCCCCCTTCTCTTTGTTGTTGCCAGTGTTCAGGATGGTGAATGTGCTGGCGTCCTGCTCAGCCCACTACGTGGCTCTGTTGACCAAGAGCCTTTGCCTCATATTTCTGTAGGAAAGATGAGATTAAATTTCTTCTGTAAAACAGTGTATGATGCAAAATGGTGCTGATCAAAACCACCGGTTCAAGCAGGATGTCCCAGGGGTTTTCCCCTCAAACTCTGCCTAGCAAAATAGGGTGTGGAGGGAGAAGGAAAAGTCTACATTTCCCTTGAAAATCATACACGTTTCCTGTTAACATTAATGAGTGTTTACATGCATTCATAAGACTGAGAGTAGGCATTGTACTACATATTCATAACTTTTAAAAAGCGAAATAAAAATAAACCAAAGATTTATTATTCATTACAAACCAAAGGTAGTATTGTTATGAGCTGGAACACATTACACCAGCTTCTGTTTCCTGACCAATTATGCCTTTCATGAGATTTGTGTTGAATTCCCTGGCCAAGTACCATCCTTGCCTTAATCGGAAAAGACATTTGAAAAAACTGATATGGAAAATCTGCATTTGACCTTGTGCCCTTGCTTCATGTCAACAATTTCAACCACATCTGCTCTTGCACTGTGAAAACGTTGGCATATTTCTCTGAGCTCTACTCCGACAGCTGCAGGCACTCTCTTTGTGCAGGATAATTCCACTCCCAAATACTCAGAGACCAGCTAGTGCAGATCTTTCATTGCTCCCTCATTTAATGCAGAGGCTCTGTAAGAAGAATTCAGAGAAGTTTCCACTAAAAAATCTCTTTGGTTCTGGGTTCACGGAAAAGAATATTTTCTTTTTCTTTCCACAAGTGATGGTGAAACCATGCCTACAGGTGGCCAGTGGAAGGTGGGAAAGTGTTTGCAGGAGGAGCACATCAGTATCCATTCGTTGCGTATATTATGCCATGCCCAAAAGAAAGGCAACCAAATTATCAAGTACAGACTTCCCACTACTTTTAACACCTGTTATATAAGAATCTGATCACATAAGCTTGACTGAGACTTCTTGCCTGATTTATTGATTGAAGCATATGCAAATCTGCTGGATGATAAATTATCAGGCCAAAGATTGTAATTTAATTCTGGAGAAATAAATCTCTGAAGTAGATCTCTGAAGTCCTGCTGAAATAGCAATGCAATGTACAGGAGATGCTGGATGAAGGGGGAATCTTATTTTAATTTAGCTTAAGGTAATTTACAATGTGATTCCTTACTACTGTTTCTTGATGTGGGACTAACTGAAAGCAACTTGCTTATGGAATGCAGTTTGTTTCATTGACTGCACATATAGGAATATCTGTCACTTGTGTGTTAAGGGTGGGAAGAATAGTCCTTTTGTCTTCTCCTTGACTTTGCACAGAGAGCATTGCATTTATTAATCCATTTATTTGGGGTAAGGAATGTTGAATATCATCTACTGGAAGTTTCCAGCTTTTCTGGATTGATACCTTGGAAGCGAAGGAGACATTTTCCACTTTGTTCTCATTTCAAGCATAGAATTCCACACTAAGGTGAGGTAGTGGGAATTGGACAAGGAAGAGAAAGAAAAGAACCCATTTATTTCATTACATGGAAGTAAGGATTGTCAGAATGTATTTTACATTTCCAGTCAGGCATGAAGTTGGACCCATGACAGTCAATACTGTAAAGAATATGTGAATATTGGGATCGTGTACTTCAGATTATTGTCTCTGCAAGGTTATTAAAATTTAACATATACTAAATTAAATAAGGACTTCAATCTTTATGACCCATTCTCTTACTGGCCTGTTTTTCTGCGCTGTTTTAAAACATTTGTATTTCTTTACAAAATTTCTTCTTGATTAGAATTCTTCTATTTTGTAGACAACAGTAATATCAATGTGGTGCAGCCAGTTTGATACTCATTATTTAATCTGATCTACTATTAGTTATATAATTCTTTGATTGAATTTTTTTTTTAATGTTGGAACACAGTTTTGATCCAGGACAAGACAAGAGGATACACTCAGTTTTGCTCTGTGATTCTTATACTACTACATATACAGTCATACAGAAAAACATTTCACAGACATTTTAAAACAGAAAAGCAGAATAGACAAAGCTCCAAGAGAGATATTAAATAGGGGTTGTAACATATTAAATGCAGGTTTGACAAAGTGTGAGAGCACTGCTTTTTCAGTACTTGTCCTGCCCCAGTGGGTCTCCAGCCTACTCCTGAATTTGGAACAAGTTGTCTCTAAATATTTTAGAATGTTTACATTCCAAATCCCCTGCTCTATGGTCTCCTAATAAGTAGATTGTTTTACCTGTATAATGCAAAGTTGTAATGTCTGTGAAATACTGGGAACTTTTAATATTCATATGAGTGTTTAGCAGATCTTAATGCTTTCTGGTTCATGATGTTCAGGTACATTAGCTGATCTAAGAAGCCCTGAATGCTTTACATCTGTAAGTAATGCCAATAAACTGGTTCATGCCACTGGTCACATCAGAAAATAACATCTCACAAAATATTTGTGGCAAAAGATACCTAAATTCCCATCATGTTAAATGGTTCTATCAGAAAAAGCTTTAAAATATATTAAATTAAATTTTTATTGGCAGAAATAATCCATAAATTTCTAGAGCAGTCATGATAATGAGGTAATGAGAACAGAAAAGGATTTATTTTTATTAAGGCAAAATACACACTAATTTTTTCGTATGTACCAGATCATGACTGTACTTCATTTTAAAAGGATGGCTTTGTGAAAACAATAATTTCATAGTGAAAAAATATTTTGAGTTTGAGTTAAGCACTTCCAGTGTATGTTGTTACCAGAACTTGGGAAATCCATAACGCATTGGATTAGTTAGCAAAATCTAGTATTTATTTTTCAAGTTAGCAAACTGCACGTAAGGAAATGATGGACTCTTTGAAAATAATCATTTGGTCCTACACCACATAATCAAAATAGGTAAGGCTGGAAAGGACCATAGTGGATCATCTGGTCTAACCAGCAGCTTGCTCACAGTGACCTAGGAACACCAAATGTCTGGATTTCAAGTCCAAATTCTACCTTTCCAGAGTGAACTGTTCCTTCATTAGCTACTTCTCTCAAGCAGGATGCAATAGTTTCCTTGGCCATAGTTTCTTTCTAACTTGAGTATTTAGAAGAACAGCTAATTCATCTGCAGACTCTGAGGGAAATTTGCAGGCTTTGGCAATATTCACATAGTAAAATAAATAATAGTTGTAATATATTTTGCTTATTTAGTGGTTACACTTATGGACATCGACAGGCTTTAGAAACATTAATTGCCTTCACAACTCCTCTGCTAAGTGGGTGATTATTATCATCCTTCTTCTGCAAAAGAGGAAACTAAGGCAGTATGAGATTAAGTGAATTCATCTCATGTCCACAGGAAATCTGTGATAAAGCCCAGACCAGAACCCAGGTCTCCAGAGTCCCAGCCACATGGTCTCACTCTGCCAGATTGTCCCCTACTGCTGTTTTGATGGCTCTGCTGAAGTTTTGGGAACAAGGCCAGAAACTTCTGCATCAAAAAGGAAGCAGAGACAGTGGCCAAATGTTCACACATTTAGCTGGACTGACATGATTCCTGTGTGAACGATGTAATAATAATTAAGGGGTTCATTTGCCTTATGCTTAAACATAATAAAATTTACTTTGGGTGTGATAGCGACCACATGAATTTGTCGATAGTCATTGGGGTGGGTAAGTCCAAAATCCTACTATGGTGTGCCCTACTGTTTGAAACAGCTGATGGGTGCTGAGGCTTAACCTTGTCCTCGGGCACCAGCTCCTGAAGGGAGTCCAGCTTACAGACAGCTTCTCTTTGACCACCCAGATGTGCTGCCCATATGTGCTCAGCCCTTCCTGCTGTGTATTTAGACATGCCTTCTATGAAACAGAAGAAAAATCCTATTTCACACTCCACATTTTGGCAGCTTCTCTCATACTCATGGATACAGCATAACAGAGTATTAAATAGTGACTTTATGCAGCACTGTAATTTTCACTAAAAGCTTGGCTCTGTGTTTTTTCTTCTCCTTTCAAGGAGCTGGTGACTTTGCCTCCTCTGCAAAGTCTAAAATGAAGCCACGAGAAATGTCTGTGCTGTTCACGTGCCAGGAAATCTTGTATGAGAACATAGCTGCAGCAAGGCTGGTTCCCATTCTGCACTGGTTCACAAGAGAATTTGGCTCCAAATCATCCCCTTAGCCACATCTGGGTGCCTTGAGGCACTGGAAGGAGATATGTGGCATTTCTGAGCCACAAAGAGCATATGTGAGAGTTCTTCTGAGAGACACAGGAACAGAGTATGGCCATATCACACCAGGACTGTCCTCCTCACCTCATGTGCTGGTCTGGAGAACAGATCAAACAGAAGCCCAAAGTAGCTCAGAAAGCAAGAAGTATCCAAAATATATCATTATATGGGTTACAGATCATTCCTGATACTGCTAATCTGATGATGTGGGCACAAGCCTGTCCATACTCAGGGTTGTTCATGACAACATTCTAGTTCAGCAGAATAACTGCAGCAATTTGAATCATCAAGGAGGAGGGCAGTGAAAAACAAAACCAAAACAAACCCAACTCATTTTCAGACTTCTATTCATGAGGCATGTGAACTTACCTTGATGATGATGATGATCACAATGATAATGTTTCTGGATGGCACCTGCTGTCTCCTTCTCCAGCAAAGCTGGAATCTACTCTGTGCTGGTTCTGGTCATGCATTTCTTTTTTCCTGGTAGATAATGAGGATTCTTGTCACTGCATCAGCCTCAATTGCAGTGCTATTACTTTGCGTAGGTGGAAGTGCATCTGAACTTCTTTTTCTGTCTGTTACCTTCCTTGTCCTTGTTAGTTGATGGTTTATACATTTTTTCTCTTCCTAAAAAGCTTCTCATGCACTGGATTTGTTATTTTCATCTGCCCAACACTAGTGATATAATGAATAAATCTGTTGACATCACCTTAAAGGAGAGATCACAGAATCAAGAGGAGGAGACAGAGGGCACAGCATAAGCTGTGAACAGAAAATAATGACAATTGAGCACCAAACTGAAAGTAAAAATTGTTGTAAACTGGCTGTTTATTTCCATATGTTTCCACATGTGATGGTTTGTAATCCAAAACTCACAAGCAGAAATTTTATTTGATGGCAGGAGATCAGTTAGAGAATTCAAAATTTCTTTAAATACTTGAAAACTTGTATCCAAAACATGGGCTACATTAGACACATGATCTCTCTGCATAGTCCAGCTGGTTAGTTCATGAGTTTAAGGCATTAACAAGCTCTAATGAAGTTAGATGCAAAATATTTGAAATATTTTTTCTTTACATATTTGGTTGCAGGCAGAAGTCTGCAAAAGCAAGACAGAAGACTCAGAAGTCAGAAAGAAAACTGAAAAATTCATACGTGTATTTTCTAAATTTAAAAAAACCCACGTCTTTGTTTTAAGACACTCTTCTAATATTTTGTGTTCTAGACATTCTGCCACGTCTTCAAGCATAAATAATCTGTGTGAGGCATTGGCTTTCTTCTTACCTGGATTGGCCAAATATCAGAAAGAAGATGACTGATTTAAAAGTCTTGGACTGATCTAAAAGTCATGGACCAAACAGCAGAGTGGCTACTTATTCCGGGGTTGTGAAAAAATCATCAGTTTATATTTTTGAATACAAATAATGTCCCAATCACGAGGCAAAAAAAATGCAGAAACAATTATTCCTACATGCTATCAAAAAGAAATCAAAAAACCCTGTGATTCTCCCTAATTGTCTTCCAGAAAGACACAAGCAGTCACAATGCACTCTTCAAGGCTTGAGCTGGAGATGTACAACTTTTTGCACAAGTCTTCCTCCTACTTAAGGTCTTTTGAAGAGCCTGTTAGCAAGGCAGCATTGTTCCTTGTCTCTCCCTGCTTGCCTTTGCAATAGTGGGGCCTTCCTGTACAGCCTGTGTTCAGAGCTGAAAGGTGAACTCATTTCCAGAACTGGCATACATTGATGTACACACATTTTTGGCCTCCTGACAACTGTGCTTGTGTGAAATATTATCCAGAAAAACCCATTTTCATACAGAAATAAGGTGCATGCTAGGCCTCCACTTTTACTCACTCTGGGGCTTGCATATGATGGGTAGGTTGTGAAAATTAGCTCTGGGATTGATTTGCAAAAGAAAACAAGATTTAAAGCATAGGAGCTACATATCTTTTGACTTTACCATAGTACAATCTGCTTTGATCCATTTATTCCTAGGATCATATAAAAGCAGTGAGTCTGAGCTATGCTTGCTTCCCAACAAAGACCAACTTCAGAAAAGTAGTGCTGGACACCATTAGAACTTTCTGTATGCTTCTCACCTCCTTCTTTTCCTGACTGAACTGTAAGAATACCAACAGAGAAAAATAAAACCCAGCAGTAATTCCTGACCTCACAGCTGCTGGCACAGCTTGTTTGACTTGTTTCCAGCCAAAATCAATCCCTTTTCTGAGCACAATTGTGGAAATTACATAAATTAAGTATGCACCACCATTGTTATCTAATACAGCCCTATTAAAATGTAATGAGGTTTTACTTTTAATTAATACTATTTTTATTAATGACTGCATGTTGGCCACTGTTGAGATCAAAGCCACATTTATTTTCAGCAGTATAAACATATAATGCAGTTACACTCTGGAACTAGAGAGCTTACAACTTGAACAGACAGAAAACATTATTCTTTTGTAGACAAGGAAAAGGGAAAGATTAAGTGACTCTCCTGAATCCATGCAGAAGGACTAAAGAGGAACTGTGAACCAAATCCTGTTCTCTTGAGATCATGCCCTGTATAATAACCTTAAGACAAATCTTCCACCACTGTCCTCAGTTATCAGTCATCACAACAGCAAGTAGGTTATGAAAAATACTGGGGCAAATTACATCAACTTTCTGAGTGATTGCAGTCCACAGTTGCAGTGCTAGTCAGTGCATAATTCTCTGCTGTCACCTTTATCCTTATAAAGATTTTTGCTTCTTGTTGCTTGCACTTCAAGACTATTGGATGATTCTATGAAAGGTAAAATTCAGAGTGTTTGGGATTGACTGTGATGCAGTGCAGGGCTCACTGATTTCAGTGAGGCTGCTATCTCTTCCCATCAGGAGGGAATTCCCCAGCAGGAATTCTTCCTCTGATCAAACCATCAGCAGTTCAGAGGAGACTCCAGTTGAGTCAGCAAACAGCAGTGGCAGTTCAGACCACCACTATGGGCTCTCCTCTCCTGTCAGGAATAAATTATCACTGTGCTCCCTTGACGACCAAACTGATTGCCTTGGGATGCACAAGATGCACTTCTGTAGCAGTTGCATCTCATAAAAATACTCACAAGAGAGACTACCCCTGAGTTCTGTCATGAGGACTTCATTCTCTCCTTTCAGCCCCAGCCCTGTTCACACACTGAACACAGAGGCATTTATTAATACCAGACACTGTAGGTTTCCTATCATTTTATAAAGATGACATTCATGCTGACTGTTAGTTTAAGCTTTAAAAGAGAAGAACAATAGAATTACTTTTCCAAAGCAAATATAACTGCTCAGTATTGCTGTTACAGTTTCCATGCCTGAATCAATGAAAGGTCACAGCCTCCTCAATGCTCAAAGAGGACAGTAAGACAGAGGAAAAAATCTGGACTGAAATATGTTTGCTTAGAACAATATAGGATTGTTGGTACACTCCCTGAGCACAGCAAGCAGACACTGTGCAGATGTTCTGTGGGCTTGTTCAGAATGGGCATGAACCAGCGTTTAAAGCCACTAAATAATCTTAAACAGTTGTAGCTAAGAGATGTGCACAAAGCCTGCCAGAGCTCCCAACTGCAGAAAAACCCTTCCAAGAGCGCTCTGTCCTGGGCTTACACCCTTGGCTGTGATGGGCAGAGGGCTGGCAGGGACTGCTGCTGAGACAGACTTTTGAAGGAGTTGTACATCTCTTTGGCCCAGGCCTAGGAGAGTGCATTGTGACTGCTTGCCTCTTTCTTGTAGAAAATTAGAGAAAATCACACTTTTTTGTTTGTTTGTTTATTTTTAATAGTATATCGAAATAGTATTCTGCATCTTGAGGAAGGGAAAGAATAAAACAGATCCTCTAAGAATAAACATGGGTAAATAAATGGGAGTTTCAGGGTAGAGAAATAAAAAAAAAATAAGGCCAGCAGAGGCAAAAAGTTATTTGAGCCAATAGAGAAGTATATATGTTTGTATTTGAATCTGAAGCAGAAGAATATATAAGAGTAACTAGAAACATTTACCCTTAGTATGCTGGTATACAGTCCTTGGTCTTTTGGGCTTGGAGGTTTTTTCTTTGGGTAAGGTCTTGGGTTGATTCTGGTGTTATTTTCCTTTTTCTTTGTGAGTGGAAGAGTGCCTGTCTTTGAAATCTGTGGCAGAAATTCTGTTTTTGCATAATCAGCCCATGAGCCATCTTTGCTTTTTTGTCTTTTACATCCCAAACACATCCCATTTCCCACAGTTTTTGTTAAAGCAGAAATTTTGAACATATTTTATATAAGACTTCCAAATTGGATTACTGACAGCCATCACAATAAGGACCTAAGTTCTCCAGGAGTAAGGGAGCCATGAGGGAAAGAACAAAAGTTATGCTTAGGGGACTAATTTTGGCCACACTGAAGCTGTCTAGATGTCAGCATAAAAAAATGAAGGTAATGAAAAGCAGTACCCCCCTCTTATACATTTACCACAATGATATAAGTATCGTCCATTTGACAACATGGGGAAAAAAGCCTTTCATTGCATGGAAATGTATTGCATAACTACTGTACTCTACTGTTTGGAAAATACTGGGACAAGCCAACACCAACATTTCCTATCATTCTCATATTTGGTTAATCAAATTATTTTTTACCAGACATTAGCCAGAACACAAGATAATTGTTTTCTATTTTGAATAATGGCTTGCTGAATTCAAAGGGCCTTGTTTTAGTCTGCAAAGCCTGGCACTAAACTGGAGTAAAACAGTATCCAGTTATGCTCATTACCCCTAGGCAAGTACTTTTCTTAGAAAAATCACCTGTCAACAGCACAGCACTCTGCCAGAGTAATTTTTATTCTCTTTTTGAACCAGAGGCATTTTATTTGTGCATCTATCAGTTGAAAAGTCCCTGTCAAAGAGGAGGAAGCAATAATGTTTTAGCGAAGCAACACCCTGAATAGAGGTAAAAGGTTTGTACCAGTCCAACACAATGCTTTTCTTCACACTATTTGAACTCAGACATGCAGGCTGTGAAGCAGCCAGCTGTGGTCCAGGAGGTCTAAGAATATTATGGGAGCTAGAAAAGCAGGTTCAGCTATTTGTGCAGAAGACTGTCTTTACCTTTCTTAGCTGGCTTCTAACTCTGTTACAGGTAAGAGCCAGAAAACGTCCAAATAACAAACCAACCCAAAACACAAACTAAAAAAACTCTTGAGAAACAGAGCTGGTGAAAAGTTTCTCTTTGCAAATAAGGACACTATCTATAGGCTCTGTGCCTTTCTCTCTTGTAGTTTTTCAACTGCTCCAAAGAATCCACCTTAGGATTCAATTGCTCCTGAATCCACCTTCAGTTAAGTGGGCTCCACAAAGAAGCAATTCTCTGATTTAAAAAAAATGTGATAAATGGCACAGTAAACATAGAAGATGGGTTGCTTTGAAATTTCATTTTGTAAAGTCTGGTGATGTTTTAACATTTTTTATACAATTTTTTACGGCAGGCTGTGACCTGAGAATCACAACATTTTCAGAGGAAGAGACATGTCAAGAGAAAATAGAGGAATATGAGAATATATTTGAGATAAAAAACAAAATTGACTGAATGCGCTGCCTGTGTTGCATTCTGCAAACAAAAATGAGAGAAATTCTGGAGGTCAGGGCATTAAACTGTTTTAATCTAATTCAGTAGGTTGTATTGAAAGACACATTTTCAGCAAAAGGTTATTGAAACCAAATCCTGGGGGCAAGCAGCCAGCTGTTTCAGAGAACATATGATCAAGTTTTGACATGATTAATTTTTCACAGCAGTGGCCCTTAAAAACTTTCCCATCGCATTTGATAACTATATGTGTATTTACTACAGATGACTGCTTTGGTCTGTGTTTATTGAAGAGAGGTCCAGGATGAACAGGTATGTTGAGCCACCAGATCTATTTTTCTTAGCCAAAATGGCAGCTACTTAACAGTCACAAAGATTTCTTTTTACACTTTCTTTGCCAATTCAATGGTACACAGAGGAGTAAGGAAATAGGAGTCCAAGGGAAAACTTTACTCCTTCCAGAGACTTTGCAACTCAATTCCTTGTATGACAGTGATGAATATTTTAGCTTTACTTGTTAATTAGAAGTAGCAGGAGACAGAGTAATATTAAAGTGCCTGCCCAGCAAGGACAAGCAGACAAGCCCTTCAAGGGGCTATTCATACAAGTTGATCTCTGAGTTTACAAATATGTTTGGTGCACTGAGCATGTAAAATTATGTACCACCACTGAGCAATATTGCTCTGAGCAAAAATTCTGTGAGCTATGGGCACTCCCCAAGCTCTACTTTACCACTAGCTTGGCAGATCTACCCATCCATACTGGTGGGCATCAGCACTCAGCCTCCAGGAGAATCACTAGCTCTGACTTAGAGACATAAGCATGAGGTGAGTTTTATGGGACTGAGAGTGTGGGCTCCAAAAGGACCATCATGTCTATTGGCAAACCACAGTAAACATCAACAAGGAAGGGTAGCTTAAATTTTCTTTCAGTTCAAGGGGGTTATTTTGCACAATTTTTGTTCCTTGAGTGTTTCTCCTGAGCATTCAAAGTCCTGAAATATCTTGCAAAAGATACGCATCTGAATGCTTTCAAAGATGATGGAAGAAAGAAAGATTGTTCTTTCTTTCAAAGCATGCCCAGAGGAGTGTATGGTGATATTCTGTGTCCATTGTTGCTCAGCATTCACCATCAGCATCAAGGAGGTTGTAAGCCTGGTGAAATTCAAGTGCACATTTCACTCTCTGCTGGAATATACATTACCGCCCAGTCTCTGGGGTTTTGCAGGCAATGGACTTTCTCACCTTTCTTTGAAGCTTTTCCCACATTCCTCAGAACTGGGGAGTGTTGACTGTGTCAGAGAAAAGTATCAGGAATGATATTCATTAGGATGTTTAAGAGACAGAGCCTTTTCTCCTTTCTCCAATTAGCACATCAGCATTGATGGAGCAACAAGCATTTCCTCATCTCCATTCTTTCCCATCTCTGACCCACTTACCCTCTCCAAAATTCCTCTTCCACCTCCACTGAACACCACCTTCTAAATGTGAAGATGCTCTCTGCGACATGGGAGATGAGACTTCAAATCTCCTTGGCTGGTGAAGGAAATGGACCCATCTCTTTCATAGCACAGGTGGATGATGCTCTGACCTCAGGAGCAGCACCTCAAAATCTGCAGGAATATTAGTGAAGTATAGCCCAGCTCAGCATGGGAGAGTTGCTAAATTATCAGTGCTAACAAGGCAAAGCGACTTGTTACAATAAGCAGCAGAACTTCAAGACAGAGAAAACTGTAACACTGAAAGCTTAATTCCCTGCAACAAGGATAAATACCCCACATTCAGGTGGCAGCTGAACAAGGGACCTGAGGGTCAGAAATTTTGACTGGGGACCTAAAGCAGCAGGTGAGCATTAAAGTTGAATCCAAGCCCTTTCATGGATTTAGCCCCCAAGTCCTATTAAGCAAGCAGCCACCTTAAACACACCTCAGGAATTGCAGTCTGTTGTTTATCACTTCCCACAGGCACCACTTTAAACACACACATGTGAGTATATGTGTGTATAAAAGAAATACCTGGAGAAATTAAGAACATCTTAATTAAACTTAAGATGTGTGGTTCAGATAAGTTTGGCATGTGGCCACAGCATTCCAAGATTCTCAAATAGCATAATCTAATTAATTTTGTTTAAGAACACAGAGGTCATAAACATACAGTAATTTGAAACACTTAGTACCCTGCCAGCTGGCACTGTCTCCTTTCCACTTCTTTGCACTGTAATTTCACTTCCATTTGTGCCGGCCCTGAAATCTCCTCACTCTAGTAGTAGGCTGTATTATGTTACACAGTATTCAGCTGAGGTATTTTTTAATGAAGTAATTACAAGTTAGTTAATAATAGAACATTTCTTTAGTAGTCAACTGCTGAATATAATTCTGAGAAGACTACTGTACACTGGGATCCTGCAGGAATGCTTAGGAACAGGTTTCAGCTCGAAGCATTATGACTATTCTTTAATGTGCTATAAGAAAGTAAGAAGTCCCTGAAAAGCCAGGTATTTTATCTTTTCACTGCTGTGTTGTGCACTGGAAACTGATGTTTAGCCACTTTTGTTTTCAGATGAATTTTGGAAGCCATTCAAACAATAATGGAGAGTATTTATGGAGACCTGCCATTAGAAAATCACATTTAGATTTCTTTGTTTGCCATCCCTTCATATCCAGCCTGCTTCTGCTGCAGTGCTGCAGACACAGCCTATGTTCTCATTTCCTAAGCAATCTCCAAGCTCTGGGAGCAGATATCTTCTGCAAAGTTCAGACCCTCTTTATGGCTCTCCTGGACGAGGTAGCATGATGTCATGTAACATGATGTTGTGCAAATCTTCCAGAATGCTTCTCACCACTCTGCCCACCGGGAAACCATCTGGCTGGAGTGTTCAGCCAAATATCCAGAGAGCTCAGCACATTTCTAGTTACTGAGATGAGGCACAGATAAGTGTCACAACTTTAGACTCCTTTTTTGTTGACTCAGAAATAATTCTCCAAGGACACATGCCCTTAAACGTTTTCTTGTGACCACCGAGCTTAGTTTTGAGACAGCAGCAACTTACAGAGAAATTCTGATGGCCTATGGATACTATTACTTCAAAAATATAAACTTCTGAGGATGTCATAGGTCAGATTCTCCTTGCCTGAGGTGAATGACCACAGCATGATAAGGCAGTATTGAAACAACACAGATTTATAGCAAGGAAGGGTCTGGCTTGGCATACAGAGACACACACGTCATGCTTAGGCTTCACCATTCTCCTCACAGCATGTGCATAACTATCTCTGCAGTGCTAATGAAAGGCGGGCATTGAGGGGTTGTGTTCTTACATGTACATTAGTGAGCGGAGATCTCCATCAAAGGTTTTCTCTGCTGGAAGACCGGGATACAGTTACAAAGCTATTCTCTGTCTGGTGCTGCCAGCAGCACTGTAAATCCCCCACACTCCGTATCTAATGTGCTCAGATGCAGAGGAGGCAAAGAGTCAAGGCAAGGAAATGCAAGAGGAGCACAGGCTGGCTGAAAGGCAGCTCTCAGAGACAAAAACCAGACAGAGCCCCTTACAAAACCAGCACTGGGCTCCTGAGAACCACTCAGCCTTAACCCTTAGGCAGCTAGAAACTGGAGGAGAATTACAGAAATACCAAAGTTTATTGACAGCGAAAATATGAAGGATGGGGTTTTGAGCATGAAATGCTCTCTGATATGGAAGCATTGAGGTTTTTGTGAAGTGTTATACATGACAGATGTATACACATCCCATTTCCTACATTCCAGTACTGTTAGGGAGAAAGACCTTGAGCTGTAGAGTCCCTGGGGGTGGACAGGGATCTTCAGCGTTTCCAGCCCAGACTCCTGCTTGCACCACGTGCAGTGGCAGCAGGCTGCCCAGCATCTTGCCCAGCCAGTTCTGCATGTCTCCAAGGATGGAGATGCTACCACCAGTTTGGGCAGCCTGTTCCAGGGCTTGACTGTGACTTCAGTTTTTCCTGATATTGAGCCAGAATTTCTTGTATGGTAACTTGAGTCTATTGTCTCACATCCTTAGTGAAATCAAGATTGGACCATAGCTTCACTAATCACATTGAATTTATTTGAACAGTTCTAAGTAATTTTGTTGTAATATATAGTGGAGATAAAACTGCAGAGTACAGATGACCAATAATGCTATATAAAACCTTCCACTTTGGCTTTAGCTGGGTCTGATACCTATTAATTGGCACTGTCGTATAAGTGGTTTGAGTATAACAATTGGTTTGAGTATAACAAATGAGATCAATTCCTTTTCTATCATACATGTTCCTGATATGGCTTAGAGATCTCAGTCCAGTTTTCCATGTACTGGTCTTCATGTCGAAGCCCATCAGGATATTTGGTGATCACACATTTCTTGACAGTTTCCAGATTCTTAAAGATATTTAGGCATTATTCCCCTGTCTTGCAAGGCCTAAGCAATTTATACAAGTAAGAGCCCTTTACAGAGTTGCCTGACTTAAGGCTTTGAAGCCAAGATTTAAGTGACAAATATTCTGGAATTTACCTCTTATCCTAACAAGTGATGTCTCTACAAGAAGAAGGCAAAAAGGAAAGAAAGTGGGGTGAGTCATGGAAATTTATGCTGCCTTTACAGTTAAAAGAACTTTACTTGCAGAAACTGTGTCACTCAAATCTAATAACTACATTAAAATAAATTCATACAAGGAAATGCTGTTGGCTATAGGCCAATTCACATCAAAATTTTTTATGGATATAAAAAAACCCCAAAAAACCCCAGACAAAACAATCCACAAATTCTCTTTCCCAAACATGAGTGCAAAGAAGAAAAGAGCTCACTGGATTTTTTTTTAGTGCTCTTTAGAAAAATGACCCTTGAATAAGGTCTTGATGAAAGGTGCACTACAGGAACAGAACTGAGTATAACTGAAGAGGAGAAGTGGCTCACATACTTATGCATATGAGCTCAAAGACCTGCCTTGCATCTGGTGAGTTTATACTGACAGTTTATTTCCAAGACAGTCATCAATATAATGTCTGAGAGCTTAATCCTTCTCCCACTAAGTCAGTACCAACACTCCCACTGGCTTCTACTGTGCAGCTTTGAAGCCTGTGTGTTCATTGCCTACAAAATGAACTGCTACTTACCCAGGAGAAAAGCCAGGCAGAAAGTATTCAAATATAAACATTTACATTTAAAGAATTGCCTGTATTGAAGTCCATCACAAAAGTGATTGATTATCATTTTTGAGGGTATTCTTTTTTTCAAATATTTTTTTCTAAATGGATGTAGCTATTGAAATAGGAGTGGCCTATTTTATTTCAGGTTCTAAATAAACCAGAAAATTCAATCTTATTTTCTGAGTAAAATAAAAACTTATTTTATAAAAAAGAATGGCTGATTTACAAAACCCTTGCTTTGGATTACAGAAGAACAAACATAATAATCTCATTGTTTTGGAGGAAATGTAATAAGATATTACTTGAATTACACTTGATCAATCAGATAAGTCTGCTTTAAATCTTGAAAAATGAAAACATCATTGGCATTTTCCTATGTTTAAAGTATTGGTTTTTTGACCTGCTCTATCTGCTTGGAAGCTAACCACAAATTCCAGTTGGAGCGTATTGAGAAGTTCAGACCAAAAATAAAGCACACGCTAACATCAGTTCTGTTCAAGGGCAAAGAGCATAAGGGACATTGTGTTTTTCTGTGCCCTTTAAAAACTGGGTCTATATAGTTCTACAGTGTTGAGCTTTTGGGGATAATTGGGAGCAATAATTTTAACAATTTGTCATTTATTTTCCTCCATTCAGATCTTCCAGATTAAGGAATTTCATTTTATGCAGGACGTGATGCTGACAGAGCTTGAAGGACTGAGCAAGTTGCAGAGGCTAGTTCATGAAGTCTCTCTTTAAAATATATCTCTAATTCAGAAATAAGAAAACTGCAATTAACAAATTGCTGTTAATCTCAAAAAGCAACAGCACTTCCCTTCATTGTCTTTCTTATTTTCATGGAAAGGGACTACAGACAATAACCTTCCTCCCTGACTGACGGCTGTGGTGCAGGGACTGTGTGCTGCTGAGCAACATTATAGCATCAAGTGCTGAGCCATATGAAGTTTTTGGCTGTGCTCTTTCATTTTTTTCCTAGTTCTCCAGATTCCTATGCCCTGTTCTCTAGTTCCCAGAGGTAGGCATTTCTGCAATTTCGATTCACTTCCAAATATCTTTAGAAAATGCAAAGCGCTCTTGGCTTGGGTTTCGTCCACAGTCCAGTGCCAAAAAACTATCTGCATTTTTTCCCTTGTATATCCTAATTCTAAACTTAGTTTTCCTTTTACATTCTGCAGTACTAAGCAATCCTGGGGGGAAATAGCTATTCAGGGTAGCATTAACCCTGTGTGAAATACAAAGTGTGAACATTTTAGCTGCCCATCATCACTCAGCTGAACAAAATGGCTCTGTGTCTGGCACTTCTTCTGCCTTACTTCTTCTCCCCAAAACTGCTTAAACAAAACCCATCTTACTCTTTCTCAAACTATAGACTCACATTGTCTAGCCTATCTAACAGCCCCCTAATCCAGTCAGAAAGCCCAAACTGTTTGAAATAACCAAATATGCATGTGGAATTTGCATTAGGAACATAATAGACCTCCTAAGCACAGTTGTTACAGCATGCTCAATTGTTCAAACATGCCTCCCACCTGTTGCTGCTTATAATGTGCTCAAGTGGCATCAAGTGCAAAAGTTATGGTGCTATTTATATGGAACCTTCCTAGACATGCACGAGGTGCAAGATATATTTACAAGACCCTTCTTTTATCTCTTCCGCCGGGCACAACAGGGGTCTCATCTCCTCCCTGGGTGCACATGTGACTACAGATGCCATTACTGGAAATAAAACATTCCCACCATGCAGCATTCCCAAACCTCAGTGCGGGAATTCTCTTGTGCCTTTTATCTGGAGAAGGAGAAAGTGGGGGGAAAACACAACCCAATGAAATTGCCCCATTGCTTTGCTGGTTAATTGTTGTGTGGTGGATGCATGTGAAGTGAAAACAAGGAAGGAACTGCAAGAATTTTTGTGGGAGCTGTTCCAAAAACCTGCAGGAAATTTGTGTCAGCACTGGAGGCTTGAGGCCTTCTGGAGTTTGTGGAAAGATCCACTCAAGTAGCTCTAGATCAAGCCCCTAATACAGAAATGTGTCCTAACAGATGAGTCACTTGTGCATGGCTGCAAAGTATAAACCAATGAACTTCTAGTTCTAATTATACCAGCTAACATTATCATCATTAGCTCACCAAAGCTACTTTTTACCCAAAATTTCAGTGCTTTTCACTTTCAGGAATCTCAGTTCAGGCTCTGAGGTTTAGGCCATGCCAGGGTGGCCAGTCACAAAGCAAAGCACAGACTTGTTAGGCTTTAGTGCTTCAACAACTAGGAATAACATTAAAAATAAAACTCCAAAATTGTTTCAAATAGTCCTGTAGAGTACATGAGATCTCTGTCTTTACAGCTTTCTCATTCCTGATCCTGGAAAGCAAGAGGTCCTGTGAAGATGTGGATGATAATTCACAGGAGCGACTGTGTCTGCAGCATACAAGAGTTACCCATGGAAGGACTGAGATCTTTTGGTGAAATGCTGGTGGTGTTGCACAGAAAGACCTGTGTGATGGGCTTGCTTGGGCACCAAGAGATGAGAAATGTGGAAACACTGAGCTCTGCTCAAGGAGCTGAACCTTCTTCTTATCAAAGGCTTCTCCAGCTGGGAGATTATCTGTGACGTGCCATGACTTCTCCCTCAACTGTTCTATTATGACCCACACCTTCTTCTTCATGCTTGTAAAACTGGTGGTATTACCCTCTTTGAAAACTATGTTGTTCCCTGAGCTAAGAGTTTGCAGAACCTCCAAGTCCATTTGCTGCTTTGGTACCCCTGTGCTTATCTCTGTGGCTCTCTCTGTCAGCAGTATTCCAGGCACAGCTGGCTGAAACACTGCTGTATAATCTGTTTTGGAAGGAAAATTAGCTTTTCAGCTAAACTTCTTTTTTTTTTTTTCATGGATTGTCTGCTTTCCATGGTAAATTCCAGCTTCTGGCTGAAAAGCCAAAGCATTTGCAATAAAATGCCTTGTGTGTTTCTATGAGATGGTGCATGGCACGGGAAGGTAGGGAAATATTTCTCGACAAGTGCTGCTGATATAAACTCATATTAATGTTGATGCCTTTTCATGCAGCGAGTTGTTAGTGGAGCCACTGGAAATTACAGACAGATGGAAGATACAGGTTGCTGCATGAAGCTTGTTCAGCATGCTGAACAACACCACAAATATGTTTTTATATGCACACTTCTTTGAAGTGTGATGGATGTAGCATGTGTGAGTTGCTGTCTCATTTTTCTATTGAATTATAAAAAAGCCTACCCACAGATCTAGCTGGGTGGTAGCTCAATTTTTCCCAGTAGCTTCTGACAGTAGTTACATTTCATTTAAAACATACGCTCACTTTTCCTGCATTCCCCAATGTAAACATGTAAGAGATGCTGGAATTTACTGAAGAAAAAAGAACTTTGCAGACCTGTACTGCAGAGGGTGGCACAGGAGGGCCAGAGAAAACACATCTGTGGGTGAAAGGCTCACACTCTGCCTTTCACAGCCAAAGAGCTATAGGTTTTTCCTCAGCTGCCCATGAAAGCACTGAGCTCAGCATTTGCTTTCTCTGAAGGAGATGGGGCTGTGCCCAGTGTCGGTGGATGACTTATAGGGTGCATGGGGAATGCAGCTGTGTGCTGCTTGCAGAGCACAGGGGAAAAGGCAGCTCCACTGGCCCTGCCCTCCCTTCTCCCTTGGTTACCCTGTTATCCAGGACCAGCCCTGATTGTGCCTCCACCATCTGAGCACCCACAGCACTTGGGCATCCTCAGTGATTTTCCTACTAAAACATACATTCAACTGCCAGCACCTGAATGTTTTTGGTATCTTCTGAATGTCTTCTACTACTGGAGAAAATTAAGATTTTTTTAAAAGGAATTTATTTTAATTGTGAGCTCTGTATCTCTGGGTTAATTCGTTCTGGCTGTAGTTTGAAAGAATGCCATTTGCAGAAACCACAAGAGGCTTAAAGAGTGGAGCAATTACTGCATCCACATTCTTGGAGAAGTCTGATAACAGTGGAGACCATTCCTCCAGCTCAGTGGCAGGCGTGACTGTGCTGTGAGAGACTCACGGGCCAGCAGAGCCCTCAGTGCCTGCCCGCTGACATCAAAGCCCAGGAACTCAAGGCCTCCCTTGAATGAGCTCAACTGCATTTAAAGAGATTCTGGTGATCAGTCTAAAAAAAGCACATTAGACATGTTTAAGGAAGCAAAGCACAATTCCTTTGTTATCTCTGGCATCAGTGGAAGTATAAGGAAAGAGGTGTATTTTCCCAGGATGGCCATCAGACAAGTGCCCTGCAGGGCTTTTCAGATGCCCCTCGTGAAATTAGCATCGGTCAAGAAAAATACCCACTGACTCTACATGAAAGAAGAATGATTTATATGATTGTTACTTGTGAATTAGGTTCTCACAAAGTGTTGATTTTGTCAGGTCCTGAAAGTTTGTCAAACAGATCACTTGCTTTGTGACATTGACATCTTCATTGTAGAAATGCTCCTTAGTATTTTGTGTGTTACCTAAATATTTACTGACTGTCATGACCCTTTTCATCTACCTGTAACAAAACTAAAGTCAATTTTCTACAGCAACAATAGATATAGCTTTACTCTGGACAGCTCTGTCTGCATTGTGTTGACCATCTTCATTTTCAAAGTCCTGTACACCATTACCCTCTCACTTCTAGCCCAGTAACTTTAAACCTAAAAACTGTAATTTTATTATCCAGTGGTAGAGAACTGTAAACTTTTCTTATTACATCTGCATTTAATGTCTCAGTAATTAACCTTAGATGCTAACAATTCTAATTTAGTTCTCACTGACTAGTACCCATGCATAGAAGATCCTTTGGAAACTTCCTAAAGTTCTTGGAGCTCAGGTAAACTGGATTCAATTCTTTTTTTGCCTCAGGTTTCCCTCTATGATGATGGTCCCTTCTCAATGCCCAGAATAAGTAGGCTTTCTCTTAAGTGGGCCAGCTGTGCCAGAGTTACATTTTTTTCCATATTTAAAGAGGGAATAATAGTATTTCCAGGTTTCTATATAGAAGTTGGTCTTAATTTTTGACAACAGGTATTATTAGCCAATCTGTAGCACAGTGGTGCTCTGATCCTAACTGAGATCTTTTTATAATGGTCATTAACAATTCTGCAAATAAGCACCAACAAAGAACAAAAATACTGTTCGGTTTCTACAAAACATTCAATTTTTGACTTGTAAAAAGAACTTGTAACACCATCTGCTAGGAACCTTCTTCCGAGAACATTGTTCAGGTTATTCTTTCTTTAAAACGGGCCAAATTATTCAGGTTTAAATGGACTCTGCTTTTTTTTAAAGCGTGGGATGAGCAAAAGGGCAGACACAATAACATAATGACAATACAGTGGAGTTACTATAAAACATATGGGAGAAGATGTTGGACGAATAGTGACTTAAGAATAGGCAGGGAAATATGTGGATTTAAAACAAAAGCAATTTCTTGCAAATCTTTCACCAAAGAGCAGAATAATAATTTTTTGAGTGATGAAATCCATTGCTTCAGTGCTAAATTTATGGGGAACATCTGTTGTGGCATCTGGCAAGTACTGTCACGATACTGTGGCAAGCAGCAGCATAATGCTACATATAAAAGCCTATGGTCCTGCTTCATTCTGCCCTTGCAGTACTGGGGATATTCCCACACTGAGTCTCAGATAAGCCCACATAAGCACTCGCTTTAGAAATGAACAGTAGAGCTGATTCAGGCTAAGCAGAGGAAATCTCATTTCTCTAGAATGGGACAATTACCGAAACAACAGATGTGATTAGCCCTGGTGCATCTTTCAGTGGCAGCTCTTTGGCACAAACATGCACTTGTTTGAGGAATACCAAATGTCCATTTGTAACTGCACGGATAAAGTCCCATCTGTGTTTTGCTCTTTCCTATCTGGTGACCTGTAAATTTCTACCTCCAAGGCAATGCCTCTCTGCCCAGGTCAAATATATATATTGAAATGATCAAAGTTCTCATCAAATCATATTATATGTCCCTCTTCCTGTTGCAGGAGTTATTAATTCAGTTTGTTTTCTTCAGGGTTGAGGGTGTGCCTTTTCCTGGGGTGGGGGAAGCAGGAAAGGGTGATGTTAATAATTTAGGGCTTTTCCTCAGATGAATTTCAGGCTATGAGCTTATGGGTTTAAATTATTTCTGAGATCTTTAACATCCCCAAACCAGGAATTTAGGTAAAGCTGTAGAAATGTCTCCTCTCATCTCACCAGTGACTCATCCATCATCTGCATAAAAGCATAAAACATTTCTGCTTCCACACAAGTGAGAGACGGGATAAGGAAGAAATAATTTCCCCTTTTTCAGATACCAATTTTTTGACTGATAGCAACCAGGTCTGACAAAAAAAGTCAGAAACTGAAAAACCAGTTATTCCTTTTGTAATTCATTTAGGAGCAGGCACCAGTTCAACCCTAGCAAGACCTTTTGGCCCTCCCAGGAAGAGAAGGAGACAGAGGAAAAACAAACATGTGGAGATAAACAGCAGACTGTGGAGCACAAAAAAAGGCAGGGGCTGTGGGGAATTGCAGGGTCAGAAATGGAGCAATATGGAGAGTAGCACTCGTGTCAGGGTCCCACGTTCCCAAGAGGGGTTCAAGGAGTTGGTGGCAGCTGCCCAGGAGTGCTGTGCCCTGGGGATGGGGCAGCAAGGGGCTGGGGACAGGGTTACTAGCAACAGGGCTCCCCGATCCCATTGTGATTCTGCTTCCCCCTCCCAGGGATGTGAACAACCAGCTCAGCTGGAGCCAGGAGAAAACTGATGGAAAGTCTCTGGTGATTAGCAGGGTTTTATTCTGAAAGGTTAGACATGACTACATCAAAAGTATTGCTCCAAGATGGACTGGGAGAGTATCTCAGAAACAGTTTAAGATGTAATTTCAGACTAGCCTGTAATGTCCCCAGCAGAATAGAGAGAGACTTTCACCATGAGAAAACAAACAAACAAACAAGCAGTTAGAGAAAAGAAGCTGTTTTCCATATTTTGCTTGGAGGCAACAGACGTTTATCATACCTCTTTGGCAGAACTAACTCTTGGCTCAGAGCAAAGCAAAACTTTCCATGGAGAGTGAATGGTGCTACTGACCCAGACACAGAGGTGTGGGAATATATGGGCTAATCCAAGCTGTCTCCAACCAGGGTGCTTTACTGAGGAGGCAGCTGCTGCTTTGTAAGGGCTTTGTGGCAAGTGGATTTTTTTTTTTTTTAATTTCTGTGCAGAGGGGTTTTCCCCCATGCCTGGGTCTGAAAGGAACGGCCGCCACACGATTAATAAATGACAACAGTGATCACTCTTGAAAGCTCAGCCCCAGCCTGGCTGTGGAGCCTCTGCCAGCGCTCTGAGCCATGGAAGGCCAGAGGATAATGTTGGCTGAGTCAAATGGCTCTTGAGGGATTTACAGAGTGGATTATACTTGAAAAGGGAATCCTCTTTTATGTCTACTCTGGGGAAATAAATGCTAGGCACTGTTCAAGGTTGCTCCGAGTTGGACAAGTTTTCTGAAAGTGAAAGCAGAACCAAATTCTTGTTGTTCCCTCAAGATACTCCAGCAAAGTCTTAAACCCATGACAATAGAAGTGAAAGAAACCCAAGCTGATTATTTATCGTAATGGCATTGGGTGGGACCAAGCCTGAGTTAAACAGAGAATGTTCTGTTCTTGTCTGTATTCATTTTACTTTGTTAGTTGCCACTGAAGTGACTGCATGGCTTTCAGCACCACATCTATAATGTGATGAACATTTGTCCTGTCATTGTTTCCTACTTTAACTGTCTCTTTGAGGGAAAAGATATTTAGACTAATGCAGTTTGGGCAGAATTTTACTTTGGAGACTGTAAGGAGGAGGCAGATAAAAATATTTCCCTTTCTCTTTTTAATATACCTGCTTCTCCTATGTTTGTTTCAGGGAAGAAAAGGGCAGATTGTATCTAATACAAGGCACACACACAAATTAATTTTATCTGGGGAGTACAGAAAAAAAATAATTGACAATGGCCTGTATGTTTAAGTGAATATTTAGAATCTATACATATGGACATCAGCAATAAAATCATATATTTGGAAGTTGCATAATTGAAAAACACCTGAAATCAAACAAGTGAAGTGAGCTTCTGATTCTGAAATACCTAAAGTTTTCCTTAGTACTCTATAAAAATAATTTTCAGTCTTAGAACCACCCTTTTCTTCTGCCTGAGTTCATAGAAAAACACCTTCAAAATTTCTTCTAGATTTTAAAAACAGTTTTTAGAAAAGTTAGGCCCAAATGTGTGATTTTTGGTTTGTTTTGGTTTTTTTTTTGTTTTACCTGTGTTGCTTCTTTACACATTTTTGACACCCTAAATCTTTCATCATCTCTGTTTAAAAGAAGTTTTGCAAGTTTCTTTCAACTCCATGAAACCCAGTGATAGAAAACTTAACCAGCCCTGACACAGCTGGTTTACCTGTCTACCAATTGTCACTTGCTTATGTCAGCCCAAGAGTCGTGTACTTCACCCAGATTTAGGGAAATAATTTGGTGGTTTTAAAGATGTGAAGTTAAGATCACACCTGTGTGCAAGTGTCCTCCTGATTCAGAGTGCAAGTGACTTCTCAGCTGTGAGAAGAAAATTTGTTGACCTGGGAATGAGTTTTTTAACTTGCAGCCATGTTTTGTTCCTTCATTGCTATCCCACCTCCCTCCCCTCTACAGAGGCTGTTATTTTATGTTAAATATTTGTGTTGTAGCGTCATGCACTTAGGATGTGACTCTGATACCCAGTATGCCAGCACTCCCTGAAGAACTCTATATCCTGTACAATATTAAACGTCTGTATTTTGTTTGGTTCAGGTTCTCACACAAGTGTGAAAAGGAATTTGGAGCTATAAATCACTGCTGGTCAGCCTTTACCTTAAGTGCTAACCACATCCCTGAATCAACAATGTGTTTTCCTTACTTTCCACAGATGGGCTGACCCTGTGGGCTCACCATGCCTTATTGCACCTAGAAATTCCAGCCACGCTCCCCGATCGCATCACCAACCACTCTTCACTGCTGAGCTGGAGGAGCCTCTTCCCACATGATTTGCAATCTCACAGCTCAGAGCTTTTGCTCTCCTAGCAGGTCTTGCTTTCAATCAGAAACCCCCAAGCCTGTTAATATAATCCCAATAGTTAAGGTAAAATATTAAAACACTTTCTAATTACTTCCTTCCCATTTCCTATGGCTTTGCTTTTAATAACATGGATTTTTAATATTATTATTATTGCTTGGTTTCAGACTCATTAATTTTCTGTAATAGGTCTGCTCCATTTCCTTGAACTGTGAGCATGAAGGACCCGAATATTCAGCTCAGGTGATGACTTGAAACAATATGAAAATGAGATTATACAGAAAAGGTTGAAAATGTCACTTGTTCAGGCAGTGCTGCTCCATGGATTTCCAGGATAGCCTGTTCTACCTCACAGGGCAATTAGCCTCCACATATTTTGCAGAGCACTGCAGCGAGTGTGTTCTTTAGAGGGATCAGTGTCAAATATTGACTCAGCTCATGCTTTCATGCAACAGACAGGAGATTCTTCCCTCAGAGGCATCCCAAATTAGTATTGGTTCTCTGCAGCGCAGTCACCTCAAGGAAAGCACATTTTTTAGAGAGAGAAGTTGAACAAGATGATGATAAGACACATGGAAACAAGAATATCTCAGGGAAATTAATCTCCAAGTGAGTAGAGCTGGTTTGCAAGCAACTCAAAAAATCTCAGAAGGATTCCCCTTCGTAAGCCAAGCAGGAAGAGTCACCAGAGGCATTATCTGAGGGCAAGCAGCAGGCAGACAGCCAGCAGCTTTCCACCCACCATGCTCATGGAGGTGAGTCAGTTGTTTGCTTCCTCAGAGCTTTTGTGAGTGATTAACACATAAGCTCCTTTCATCATTGATTTATGCTCTTCCTCTGCAGCTGATTGGATAACCCCTTTCTTCAGCTGGTGTAACTCTGTCTCATCCCATTGATTTCAAACCTCGTCTTTGAAATGTGAAGTTTCTTTTCTTCTATGGCTATGGCTGGTTTAATTATTTAACTCTTGCATTCCAATTTTAAATTTTTGTGTGTAGTTTTGGAGCTCTTTAAAGGAGGATATTTTATATTTCTGAGTATTCAGTGACTCCCTTTCTTACACATAACTTTGATTGAGCCACTCAGTAACTCCTTCCTCTAAGATTGTCTAGTCCTAATTCTTCCTTTCTTTTTCCTGAGCTCCTGTCATCATTCCCCCCTTTACTTGGCTACAATATCTTTCCCACAGTACAACCACTGGCACTGTGTACAAGCTCTTGCAAATAGCTAACACAGAAAACACATTGCCTGTCTTTGCCCTTCTATCCTTTGGCTACTATAAACTGGCATTTTGCTTGCATTTTTCACCTTTTTTTTTTTTCCCTTTTTTTTTCATCTTCTTTTTAGCACAGCTGTGCAGCTGGCTGCTGGCTTCAATTATTTTGCTATTTTTCCACAATAACTCCCAGGTCTTTTTCCAGAGAATGGTGCTTGATGGCTATTTAATTCAACACACACAATAGTTCTTGCATCAGTTTCTTGCTTGCAGACAAATTACTTTATGTGGGCTAATATTGAACTACATTTACCACCTGCTGGCTCAGATCATCTCAAATGATCCAAAGACTCTTGACTTCAGTTCCACTGTTCCTTGCATTCTGTCCACTCCTAATGCTGGTATTATATTCCACTCCAAAGGTTTATTTTTAGGACACCTCTGCAGAATTGTTTACACACATTAGCTCCCTTAACATTTCCTCCTTTCCAACAGCTTCTGACCCCTGGGACAGGCTGAAGGCCTCCGTACATTAGTCCTGAATGGTTTATAGCCGTGACAAAGGAGAAGCGTGAATATCAGGCAGGCTGAACACAGGTTCTTCCTTTTGAAAAATTAAAAAATTGAGAGAGCATACTTTTCAAAAGGGCTTAAAAGCAGAAAAAATTAGTGAAGCAACTGTGAATAACTCCTGAGAAAATGCTGCTCAGGGGTCTCACTGGGAATGCACTATGTCCAAGCCATTAGGAATTAATGATTCTGGAAATGTTGGAACATAAAGGCAATCAATGCACACTTCACTTCCAATGTGCAAATGTATTTGAAATTATATCAGTCCCTTTAAGTACTCTGAAAAGAATGGCATTAGTTAAATGCTTTTGTGTGCCAGTGGAACATTTTTGAAAGTTCCTACCTCATCTTGCAGCAGTTAAATCAGATCTTACCAGGATGCTTCTGTAAAGGGAATGACAGTGGGCCAAAGCAGAGTCCTCCTAGATAAAATAGTGATGATCCCTAATCCCTTGGGCACCTGATTGCAGGGCAGCTGATTTCAGTACAGGGATTTCATCCCTTTACAACCCTTTTGAGTGGGATTTGGCCCTTTTTCAAAAGCTATAAGCCCCTGCTTTGCTTTACTTCAAAACAAAACAACCCAGGATAAAATTAGCAAAATGTCTGATGTCTGAAGGAAGAAACATCAAGACTGGAGATATAAAACATTCAGTTAGAATGAGGAAAGTTTTGCCAAAATTACCTGGATATCTGAAAATAAAGTTACCATTTCAGCCAAGGGACAGTATTTCAAAGGATTACAAAGAAACAGCAATTTGTGACTTCAATATCCCAGTCCTTTAGACCTTTTCTGGCAGTGCTGGGAAAACATTTCCTACATACTTTCAGTCTTATCATGGAAAGTCAGACAGCTCAGGATCACATGGGTTGATAAGTTTTCAACCAAATAAGAGTCAGAAATGTAAAAGCAAAACACCCTGGGAAAGTTTCCCTGGTCTCACATTTATGAGAGAATATAGTACATTCCCCTGTCCAGTCTATAATTAAGATGAAAGGCATATTTCCATATAATTTGCGATTCAGTGCCATGGTTTGCATTCCATGTGGACTGCATCATCTTGTTTCTTCTAATGCAATGAAACAAGACAAAAAAAAATGAAATTGGGCTTGCTAGTCAAAGAGGATGCATTACTACAGTTCAGGCTGTTTTTAAGTCTGAGGAAACAAAGCCACTTGAAATGCTACCTTTTCATAAGAATTGAAATGTACTGCCTCTGCAAAAGTGTGACTTCTTCATTAAAAAACAAATAAGTGCCCTGGTTTGAAATATTTTCTTATGTGTCTTTCTCTCCCTACTACCAGACAGGCAGAGAAAGACAAGAGTCAGTAAAGATATCCTTACCATTCATGCCTCCAACCACATTTTAGCTCTCTGTGGCTGTCTCTGGGTCATAACATGGATGTGTGGGATTGTCTAAATATGTCAAACATGCATTAATTCAGCATTTAACTCTGTGCAGGTCTGACTTACCATGCCTAGTGTCGTCCAAGTGATGACCAAAAGAGCCTCTTTTTCTGAGATTAGAAATACATCATGAGTGAGAAACACACGGAAGCCCTGACCAACTGAAAAAGGTTTAAAAATTATTCTGCTTTTGCTGCAGTTCCACTGACTTTAGTGGAGTTCAGGAAATCTGGACACTTAAGTGAATCATACGTAATTTAGGAGTTCTTGAGTAGACCTTCCCCTGGGAGATGTCTGTACTTTCTAACCCTATCTGTGATAGAAATGGAAAAGGAACAGTCTTTCTCATGGTAAATCAGTATATCTATTTTTTTTTACAAGCTGGGATGAAGAATAGCAGAAGACACTCCCAGGTAAACTACCCAAAAGAAAATAATTTAAGAAATTTTTGAACCTCAAACATACATTTTATGCTGAGGCCTGTGCTGATACCTCTTTTTATATAAGCTTGCTTGTCTATCATTATAGGAGTCTGAATCCCAAGGAGATGTGTGCTCAAAGTCAGATGTCTGGTCACAGTTCTGTGGGAAACACAAATGTCAGGACACGTGGAGAAACCATGGGACCCTTCAAACACAGATTTTTCCATGCAGATCCACCAGTTCTACTGGGTGCCCAGTCGAGCCAGCAAAAATTGGAGATTTTTCAGTGCATTGAGGGCCTGTGATGATGAAGCATTACCTTAGCATCCCTAACTTGGGTTAAAGCATCTCTGAGAGTGGAGAGAAGGGAGAGAAATGCTCCTTGGGCTTCCTTTTGCACAGAGTGTGCCTTCCCTTGCCCTCACAGCAGCTGCTCTGGAGTTTTAACACTGCATTTTGGCTTGACAACATTCCCAGCTGAAGAGATTCTCATAGTTTAATTCTTTTTTTGATAGCAATGAAAGAATTTCATTCCTGCACTCCCCCATTATTCCTGTAACTGCAGCTTCCACACCAGGGGTGGTCCATCAGCACCAGGACAAAATGTGCACTCAAAATACAGGAAAGCAGGAGTGTCTGTTAAGAGCTACTACATCACTTTCTGTTGGCTATGTTCTGAGTGGACATTTTCTTCTGATGCTGGTGGCCCACCACTGGCACCAAAGCACTAGGGAAAGGAGAACTGGGGCTGTGCTCTGGAAATTATGCATAATTTACACATCACCAACTGCTGGGTCCCAGAGAAGGGTCAGAGTGTGGCTGTACAGCTGCAAGACCAGGCCAAAGAATGAAAAATTTTAGACCCCTCCTGCTGAGAAAGACCAAGTGATTGCACTTCTTTTGCTGGCTGTTGTGGCCAGCAAGGGCACTCATTCCTCACTTCTTACCTCTCCCAGGACAATTATCAGGACAATGGATTCAGGCAAAGGTGTCCTGCATATGCCTCTGTGAACAGCAATTTGGTGGACTCAGGAAGGGGAGAGCAGGCAGAGATGTGGAAATGGAGGAGTTGCCTGAGGAAATCTGGTTTCCCACATGAGATCATTCAGGGCATTTACTGTGCAAAGAGCCTGCCTCTAACACCTGTGGTGTCTTTGGACTTATTTCTGGTAAAGGACTGTATAAAGAAAGAACAAATGCAGGATTAGAGGGCAGGACAAGCAATGCTTCCATGCCAATTGGTGCATTGCTTTATTTTGTTGAAATTTTACACCATTTCAGTGTCTGTGACAGACAAACCTGAAAAGTTTCAGAGTTTGGATTCAGCTTGTGTGTAAGTATTCAGAAGTTTAGATGTTTATCTGAACCACATCTAAACTACACAAAGTAACTTCTTGAGAGACTGTTGGGATGGAAATCTTGTAAGAACAGACTTTCTCGTCACATTTCCAACACTCCTGCTTCCTGTCATGGCAGTGAAAACAGCCGTCCTCATGGTATTTCAACAATTCTTCTTCTAAATGGAAACCAGAAGTGGAGGGGGATGGAAATATATGAGACCTCTCCAAAGTTCGGAAATCTGCTGCTTTAGTTTCTTTCTAGAAAAATTTAGGGTTCAGAAGTTTTTTCCCCCAAACTTCTCTATGGAATAGCAAGCACAGAAGAGGAACTGAAAGCTCTATTGAATAAAAGGGGTGAATCAAACCATGTCCCTTTTTTGTATTTTAAAAGCTCCAGAGATATTTGATGGAGTTGAAAGATAACATAATTGAAACAAACAAAAGAAAACATTTTTTCACATAGCTTATACTTAACTTCTGTAGCACATGACCGCAGAATATTATTGAGGCCAAAAGCTTAACAGGATTTAGGAAGTGATGGGTCATTTATATGGATAATAAAAATATTCACTGTCACTTTGGATACTGTTACATTAAAATATTTGCAAGGGATATAAACTCATCTGCCTCATTGTGTAAGCCAGATTCTAAGTGAAGGGCATTAGGGAAACAACTGTGCTGTTACATGCTTTTTAATAACTGCTCTTCTCTTGCATATTCATGTCACATATCTGATATTAGGCAAGCGAACATATCAGACTAAAAGTAACAACTGCATGGTTTTCTATGTCTTTCCATAGCTCTTTCCATTCCAATTGCTTTCCACTGTCTAAATGTGTTGCATTAGAGAACCAGAATATGGAAGATCCAAGTGGCAGTACTTGGGGTGGTTTCCTCGAGACATAAGCTTCTGTTTACAATAAATATAATACTTATCACAACAACTTTGTAAGGGCTGAGGATTCCTACTTCTTTAACACAGATTTTCAAAACCCCATATATAGTTCAACTTAGTCCAGAGCTTTGCAGGAGATCTAATTAAATTATTATAGCAAACTTTTTCAGGCTTTAGTATTTCGTTCCTTGAAAGGGCATTTGAAAAAAAAAAAAAAAAGCTTTTTAAACTTCACAACAGACAGAGAGTTAAAATATGATGTTTAGTCCCAGCTGTATTTGGGAGAAATGAAACAGAACAATTAATAAATTTATAGAGAGTTGTGTGGTGAATCCACAGGAAAGCAGAATTGCAGCTGTGGTATTCAGAATTTATATACCTGTTAGTAATACATTGAATCACAGTATCTCTCTTCTGTACCCATAGATGTATTTAGGTGTGAACATCTGTAACAACAACTCTTAAAGGACAAATTTATTTGACTACAAGGACTGGTCAGAAAAACAGAATTCCTATCTCCGGTGAAAAACACAGTATTTTAAAACTGGTTTTCATTTGAATCAGAAGTAAAAGTGAAAATATTTGTGTTTCCTCATGAACAAAAGTTTGCTTCAAATTCACAGAAGTGTTTCATTTTGATAGCATCAGCTTCATGTGACTTTAATTCTCTTGTTAATACATTTTAAATTAACCATGTTGAAGCACTATGGTATGTTATATTTTAATAGCTCAGGTATGGTAAGTAATAGTATATATAATTCACAAAAGACACTGTATAGATTTATTATTAAAATTAAAATTCTAATACAATTTTAAACAATATCAAAGTATTGTTCCTTATCTAAATGAAAACTGTTCATATGATGATTTTTGGAAGTATTCAAGGCCAGTTTAGATGGGGCTCTGAGCACCTGGTCTAGTGAAAGGTGTTTCTGCCCATGGCAGAATGGTTGGAACTGGATGATCTTTAGAGTGTCTTCCAACCCAGGCCATTCTATGATGTTCAAAATTATACATTCTCAGATTTCTCATGAACAGACATTGCTGATATTGCATGCTTGCTTTAAAAATTTTTAAAAGCTTTAAACAAAAACTTGTATTTTCCATCAGAAATAATGTCTACTATAATACTTTCACCCAGCTTTTCTGAAAGTTCTAAGCCACTTTCTTAATGCAATCACAACTGATATAATTCAGTGGTGAGGAAAGCTAATGCTCTTGTTGTAGTGGAAGCAGTAATGGAGAAGCATTCATTAAAGCAAGAGAAAAATGGAAATGATGATTGCAGATAGCCTCAGGTTACTGTCTGGTACAATAACACAGTTCCCCTTTGCACAGTAATGAGCAAACCAGATGTATCCTGTAACTCTCCTGTAAGGAGCAGGAATAGTTAGCTCAGCAAGGTAGAAAGCTGAATCTCAGTTATCTATAAAGTTTCTGAACAAAAATGTCCTTTCTCTACATCTTGCTGATTGAAGAAATCTCCTTAGATTATGTACTAACAATTGCAGCCACAGCAACACTCTGGTAACATCTTGGGGCTGATTCATGTTGTTATCCCTCTGAAGTGCTGTCTGATTCTCAGATCTTCTGTCTGAGGGCTGAAAAAGCTGTAGCTCATGCGAATCTTTGTCTTAGCTTTTCTCCTTCCCTTTCTGTGTGTATATCTAATCTACATTGATTTATCTACTCATCTGTATATCCATCTAGATATCCATCTATTGATCTGTCTCTATGTATGTCCATGTCTACACCTCCATCTATGTGGAAGACAATTCCTTGTACCTGTCTCCCCTTCCTGGTGAAAGGTGCTTGGCACAGGCAGACTGGGAAAACAGACAACTATTTTAAAGATTCCTTCCTCAAGCCCAGTTCCTGTGAGGCTTTCCTGGGGCAAGGCACAGTGATTTTGCTTTGTCCTGAGCACGGGTGCTGCTGTCATAGCTGGCAGTGAAGCAGCTGCTTAATTCTGTGACTCTTCAGTGCTTTGGGAGCAACCCAAAGGGTTACAGCAAGACAAGCTGCAGAGCCCTCTCACCTCTGCAAGTCTGCAGCCTGAGAACTGCCAGTCTGGGCTTGAACTGGTAGAGGAAGGAAGTGAATGCTGTCAGGGGAGTGGAAGGGTGGGGAGAGGCAAATTCTGGACAGGGATTATTACTAGAGGCCAGAGTCACCTGCTCAAGTTGCATTTCCTTGTGGTCGCATCTCTTTTAAATAAACAACTGAGGTAAAGGTTCATACAAATGAACAATTCACAGTAATGTAGGCTATTCTATGTATAGTACTGCACTGCATCTGTAGCAATCTGTAACACAGTGAGCCAGTGCATACCTTTAATTAATTATTTGCTGTAACTCTGAAGCTTTTAACTTCATGTTTGCTTTGCCATATACCCCTGCCATTTGTCAGCTCCTCCTGCCCTTCACATTCACTTTTCCACCTGATTTCCACTGGAGCTTTATCTTGAAGATGCATTTCTACATTTACATTTAAACAATTTGCCTTCTGTTAAATAACTGTGTTCTCATGATGACACTTAAAGAGAAAGATGGTTGGCAAAAGTAAATGCCACTGTATGTTTCTGTGTCTTGTATTGCACAGGGAGACTAATGTATATCTGAAAACAGTGAAATACAAACTGGATGAGAAAAGCAATATATGAAGGTCTATATGCAAAGATACATTTCTTTGGAGCTAAACTGAGTTTTAAAGGTAGTTTGATGGAATTAAGTCGGTTAATTCACAGGGGGGAAAAATCTGCAGTTTTAGATTTTACATTGACTAGCAATAGTAAGGAGAAGAGCCTATAAAAATCAGCATAGTAACAACAGGAATGGAGCTTTTTTTTGTAGCAATGTTATTCTTTGTTTAAAAATTTCAGTATGATAACTCTATAAATTAAAAGACAAAGTAACTGCACCAATTCTCAAGTCTTCAAGGACTGAGACTAGTTCCAGGTTGATCTTTATTATGGCAGTGAATAGAGACTTCACAGTTAAAGTTGAACTGAGATTTCCAGTCACAGCCAGAACTAAATCTTCTCAAGGATCATAAAAGTGCAGCATATAGCATATTCCTATCAAAAATATATCATTGGTCTGAGTACTGAATGTATTGCCTGAGAATTTTCTATCATATCTTTTAGTTTTTCAGGAATTCTAAATATTTTTAAGATTTTCCATGAAAAATTTGTTAGCCTTTCTAATGGCATCTCAAAAACATCACTATTACAAATCTTTTTTTAAAAAGTCAGCTCCTAAACTGGAACAAAATCCAGGGCACAGCTTATCTTTCCATTTAGTCAGGTAGAGAAGAAAACACAAATTCTCCAGAAGAATGTGATTTTATTCTTGGTTGACTGGAGACCAGCATCCCAGTTTGTAAAGTGGAAGGAATGGTCTGTACTTTCTCTCTTGAAGCACTAAGAATACATAGAGTTCTCAAAAGTGACTACCAAAGCAGGGTTTTCCCAGTCACCCAACCTGGTTTTTCCCCACTTGTAGTTCTGCTGCCTGTCTAAATCTGGAGCCACGTCTAATGAGATTTGTGAGGCACCAAGTGTGCCTCCTGCCTATCTACAGATTAACCTTCCAGTTTAGTTCATCCCTAGGGAGCTGGGGCTGTTTAGCTCAAAGGAGAGTAATTTTTTAAGGACCTGACAGCAGTGCCCATTACCTATGGGGAGGGTGCAAGAAGAGAGTGTGGGGCTTCCAGCACCTTCCCATGATGGCAAGGTGAGTCAATGCATGTGTGTCAACGTATGTGAGTGAACACTCTGAAACAGAGAGTTCAGCCTGCTTGTTAAGAATATTTTTTCACTATGAGGACAGGTTAGGCAGTGAAATAAGCTGCCCAGAAAGACTGTGCAACCTCCATCTCTGTGAGGTTTGAAGATCCAATTGAATAAAGCCATAAATAACCCAATTGTGCTGAATCAATAACCTTGCTGCCTACAGGTGGCAGAACTAAATGATGGCCCTCCAACCTGAGTTATCCTACGATCTTATGTCTTCCACATCTCAGAGCTTTTTATTTTACTCTTTAAAAAATATATTTTTTAGCATAATATCATATGAATCTCTTTGAATAATGAGTGACATAGGAATAAATTAATTTTGGCAAAATATTATTGCCTGAGAATGGACTACACTGAAACTTACAATGGGAGGAAGTAGGTTTGATATTTTGCAAGGGCTGTTACCTCACTAACTCAAAGTCTGCAGTGTTCTTCTTCCAGCTCATCTAGTCCAATGGTTACAACACAGAATGACATGACTTATCCTGTAGCTGTAAAAACTACAGCTAAAAGGCATGATACAACTTTATTTTATGTCTCAGTGCCTGTTGTCAAATGACTTTGTAAAAACAAAAAAAGTCAATCTCCTTGAAGAGTCCCTCTTTATCTTCCTCTTCTAGCTGCCCTGTATTATTTTCATCTAAGAGATTTCCCTGCCCCTTCTGCTCTGTAAGATTACATTGGCTTTGAGGAACAGTAGGCTTAGTTTTGTTTGTGCTATTTGGCAGCTGGTCTCAAAGATGTCACATCAGGCAAAACCAAAACATACTACTTTTGTCTACTCAGAACTCAAGTCCTGGACAGCATCTGAAAACTTTTCTCAGAAATGAAATTATTTCACCATTCTGACTTTGTTTATAACTTTTGTATAAGCATTCATTTATCCAAAAGCCAAAAAACGTTGAAATTCATGGAAGGAGAGAACATACATTACTTTTTGTGTGTTGTAGTTCAATTTCATTTTAAAAGGATATTTTCTACTAAAGCAGGGAGTTACCCTGCATTCATATTTCTCTCAGAGATTCACATAGAATTTTTGACCATATTTTATACAGGCTTATGTATAAAAAAAGGATTGCATCAAAAAGAAGAAACCATATGCTGGTTTTGTAGGCATTTTCTTTGCATTCAGGCATGCTCACCTAATCTTTATCTGAAACATCAACCTGAGAAATCCTAAAGCAGACCTTTACAGAAAAATATAATATACTGATGGAGAGAAAGTGGTCCCAGAAGAAGGAATATGCAAACAAAACTGTAGAGTTTTTGAGCTTGCAGAGAACAGAGGAGCATTCAGAAATCATGATCAGTTTTCGGTCATGAATATATTGTAAAACTGGAGTGAAGCATGTTATCTTCAAGCACATGAAGCTAACAATTTTCTAGTGGTTCTTTCTTCTCAGCTATGGAGAGCACTCTTGAAAAAGCTAAAATAAGAAATAATGAAACAATTTGCAAGGATAAAAGGAGAGTACTTGAAATTTATCCATTCTAGATTTTCCCTCTGATTATGGTCAGGAAAAAAATGTCTTTCTTAGGACTTATCCTGGAGAGACTTGAGCTAAAATAGCCCAAACCCCAAAGGGTCAGTTAGATTATAATTTGTACAGAGTATTTTGAAATGCCACAGTTTATTTATCTAATAAATGTGAGCCTATTGAAAAGAAGATGTTTTATTGTCACTTCGAAATGGAAAAAAAAAGAGGACCAATTTTTCCTTGATTTTTTGGAGTAGTCTCATGAAACTACACAGATGTCTTAAAGGTGACCTACTGAATACTGAAGTGAGAATTTTTCCATTAAGAATGACAGACATTTGATTTGATGCCTTCTCCATATGCACAACACCAGGGAGAAAACAACCCCTCTAGATTCTTAAAAAAACTGGTGGAACACTCCTTTTCTATGTTTTATAGCTTGGAGAGAGAGCATAACCCATAGAAACACCATCCATCATTCCTAAGTTACTGGGGATCTGCACTACTCTACCATCTACTCAGAGCTGTGGTTACAAGAAACAGTGGAGTCTAAGAAATTTAAAACCTGACCTTCACCTGGTATAAATTGACAGATTCTATTGAAATCAGTGCCAATTTCTCGCCTGTGATTTATTTTTTAAGCAGAATGTTTAAGTTTAAACGGGGCATTTGAAATTCAACGTTCAGTTTCAGGAGCATCTACCCATATGAAAATGTTTGTGTAAATTAGAAATAAACAACTACGCAAACTTGCATATGTTCTCATCTGTTTTGCTTTCCATCTGTACATTTTCAAATAAACTCTTTGGGATTTGAGGATTCATTACCAGCTGAGAAAAACTGACACCCTGAAGACTGGTCTATTTAATCCAAAATCCATTATCCCAGAGAAGCTTTTTCTTTGCTTGCATCTCCACTAAAAAACTGAGGCTACGTGTCAGAATGGATGCAAGGATTTTGTTGGTGCTGGCTGGCTGGTTTCAGTTTACAGAGGGTGTTTCTTGGGAGATAGTGCCCTGCGTGTCGCCAGCAGGCTCATTTGGCTCGTCTAGCAGCAGTTCATTTTGTTTACAAGTACAAGATTACAGCAGGGGGTAGCAGCAGAATTTAGAGACGCGCGGGAAAGAAGAAGCTACAGCCGAAACGACTTGGTACCCTAAGCAACACAAACAACAACAACCAGAGAAGCAGAGCCAGGCAGGAGCTGGGCTGTCCAGGATACTCTCCTGATGCAGTGCATAGCAGCTATGAGCATTCAGGCAGCAGAGCTGTCCTCGTGCAACCAGGGGAGAGAAAACAATAACTGGGATAGCTGCTGGGAACCGCAGGGACGCGGAGAGCTCTCTTTCCCAGGGTGAGGGCTGCTGCATACCACACCCAGCATCAAGTGTTTTGAAACCAACAACAAAGCCCTGCACAACAAAGGAAGAACAGCTATAACACTAATAATGCTAAAATAAGAAGGGTTTGGCAGCTTCCTCTGAGAATGTATACAACATGCAATGATGCCAAGCTATCTTGGCCAAAACAACGGATGGCAAGAGCTCAGTGAATCATTTCACAGCAGAACACCTTCTGCTTTTATTTGGTTCTGTTGTGTGTGTTCCAGCGGGATGACCTACAGCCCCACAACAGGTTTTTCCAACACCTTTTCTGTCTAATTGTATTTTTGTTAACTATCTAAAATAATCAATTTTACTTATAATTTGAACTTTGCTGCCATTAGGCTACCCAGACACATTGTATCTTTTAATTCACACAATGAGCTGCATAAAAATATCCAGATTTATTAATATATTAAAAAGATAGCTGATGCCAATATCCACCTGTATACCTTTGGAAACCTTTTTGGTCAGCTCAAAAGGTTACACATTCACTTGTGTGCATGTGCATTACAAGCAAACATAGAGAAATGTGACTGAGTCTGAAATTAGTTTAAAAGGCAAATGAATATGTCCAGAACAGCACAACAGGTACATTCTTAGATAAGTGTAACAAAGTACTTAAATTCCTTGTAAAGCCAATGTGGAATTAGACTTAAATCTAAAGTTATGGTTAAGTATTTTATTGAATCATGACCCATTTGCAGGAGCATTTGTGGGGAGACTTTTTTGCTTTTTAGCCATCTCTGCTTATTAAATTACAGTTTCTGCACAGCCATATTTTTATTTTCTATATTTTGGGTTCATTTTAAAATGACAGGCCGTAAAAGATTTCATTTTTCTTTAGAAAAGTCCAAACCCAGCAGCTCTCAGGAGCTGTTGATTTATGGTGTCCTGCCTTCACAATCTTGCAATGAGCATTTGTTCTGATGATGTGATGTTTGTGATTTCATATCCTGCTGTGGAGCTTCAGTGTGAGAAGGCGTATTTTGGAACTAAGATGAACTGGAATGTTGCCTCACCTACTCATGCAGTTTCAGGTCCAATGAATTGATTTAATCTCTTGCTCTTAATAAAAAACAGTTGTTATTTTTCTTACTCTCCACTGGATTCATAGACCGCATCTACAGTGGTGTGAGGAAAAAATATATGAAAATAAGTGTGTAAGTGTAACAAAAAAGTTCATTGTGGCAAAACTGGCTTTCAACAATGTTTAACTATCAGAACATTAAATAATTTTAATGACTAGTCGTATCTATTTATCCATTAGTTGCACAGAGAATGACTGTAACTAGAGATGACATCTACAGCTATCCGGTCAGAATTCCCCTTGTTGCAGCTTGTGACCAAGTTGTCAGTGTGTTTCTCTGAGTTCATATCTACCTTGCCTGTACTCTTCCTTAGCTAAAGAGAAAAAAGAGATATTCAATCACCCTTTTCCTGATCAGACTGAATAAATGCTGTTCCCAGCCTCTTCTCATACATCATGTGTTCCAGATCTCTTGTCACCTTGGTGACCTCCCCTTGCCTCACTACTGTACATCCCTGTCTTTCTTGCAGGGAAAGTAACAGAGAACATATTTCACACTCTTACTGAAAAGTGGAGACTATGAATGAAACAAATTGGGCAAACATTTGGTGGGATTGATTGAAGAGTACTGTCTCGGGAAGTCTCTTGCACCAATTGTCCATCTCTTTTCCAATACAATTTTATTTGCTTCAAATAAATCAGCCTTCTCTTTACCTCCACCATTAAAACAAACTAGGCAAGAAAGAATAAAACTAATATATTGCAGCACCATGTGGAGACATGAACAGGTGATTCAAGAGCAGCCTCTAATCTCAGATGATCTCACAAAAGTGGGAATTAACATTTCTACTGTGCCTCTATTTGCCTTGTAGCAATATTGGCAGATGTATTACTATAATTCACCTCTTGATCCCTGACATCTTCTGGTTGCAGGAGGTGTTGCCAAAGAAATAATGGTACCAGAGGTACAAGTCAGCAAACAAAGAGGGGTGAATCCAGGGATGGGGCAGACTGAAACACTCTTACAGAGTATGGCTGAGTCTGACTGAGCAAACAAGAGGAGAGAAATGAGCATCCTACTGCAGAAAATGCCTCTAAGGAGCAGCAAAGGATGGGACCAAAGTTTCTAGAGGCATGTTTTTGCCCGAGTTATGCGTCTTGCTGAGTTATTCATGTACTGCCCTATGATTCCTTAAGCTCACAGTGGAATACAATTCCCTTACTGCAGGTTGTCCTGCATCAGATATTATCTTTGCCAAGTCTGCCACACCCTATTTGGTGTGTTTAGAAGGGAAATAGAAATTCTACAGTGCAGAATCTGGCAAAGGATGAAGATGCTGTTCTGAACAACGTCACATCCACAGACATCCTGATGAAAACAGCAAGGAAATGAGGTACTCTGCTGGGAGAACAAGAAAAATCTAGCGACACTTTTACGTAGTCTGAGGTTATTTAAGATGAAGCTGAATTCAGAATAAGGAAGTATTGATCATCCAGTAAGGGCGACTTCCCCACTCTGGGATCTTCTAGTCCTTCACCTCTCACACTCTGTTTCACACACCATGTGTAACACTTTGTCCTTCTCTTCAGTCACACTTTTTCCAAGAATGCACTTGGCTGTATTTGACCACTAAAGCTTTGGCATTCTTGGCATACTAAAATGACATTCAGAGTAGAGGAGAAAGCAACAATTAATCAAAAATGGTGCATGGTGGGAAAATGTCTCATCAAGTCCATGTATTCCTTGCAGTGTGGCTCCTTTCCCTACAGGCAGGAGCAGGGCCAGTGCTACCCCACAGATTGCAGAGGCTGCTGCCTGGAGCAGGGGCTGGCAAAGGCCAGGAGGTGCATCCATTAGTAATGTGTGCCCTCAGCACAGGTTTGTAGTGGGATTTCTTGTTCTCTGAGTCCTCTGTCCTGAGTGTAGAAGCCTCTGACAGAAAGCAGGATATGTTTCTGGACAGCAGAGAGTAGCTGGAGCTCAAACACTGCGCTGTTCTCACACAACTCTTCTCTGCAAAGGGTAGGCAAACCTGCAGAAAAAACTTGTGTCATCTTGGCTGGCACAGAATTATGGCAGAGTAAGTCAAGGACACTGCCAGTGCTCTCAGTTATGGCTCAGTCACAATTCACTTGCAAAGCACTTTCATATTCTGAGCGTTGTAGAGATAACAGAGTTATTGTCACTGTTCTTTCTGCTGTGATTCCTGTAAAGCAGAATTCTGAACAGGCATAATGGGCACATGAGAGAGTTTTGTTTTAACAACATTTACAGTTTTCTTACCATTCCAAAATACTGCTGCCATTTGCAGTGAAGTCACCTGCATAAAAAAGTCACCAAAAACCTCTCTTGCTCGTCAAGTGTCACAAATTTTATCCCTCAGATTTTCTAACCATATTCTCTTCTGTTACAATCACTATTTTTTGAAGGATTGTATCTGTACAGAATCATCATCAGAAAAAAATTCATAATCCATTGACATGTCCTTCAATAGGAGCATGCACTGATTGAATATTCATAGTCAACCTGACGTTAATCTTAAATGCAGTTGTTGGTGTACTTTGTTATTTAAATTCTATGTGAGCAAATTCAGCTAAATCCAGTGATGGACACTTGGTGCCAAACAAACTTTATCAGCAAATAAAGCATTAAACATAGGCTGTAAATATCAAATTATTTCCATAGCATTTTGCAAAGATTTTCAGATGAATCACAGCACACAGCCTAGCAGCCTGTAGGAGGGAAGCTGCAAAGAAGAAGTCATATTCCCTGTGTTTTTTTAACACTCAGTGAGATTATATCTGGCTTCCCTTTTACCATCTCCAGAATATTTGTTATAAACTTTTTTCAGGCCAATTAAAAGATGGAGATTTTATATGCATTAATATTGAGGCAAATAAGGATGTTTTAAAGTTTTAAAATTTATAAATACCGGTGGGTTCAAGGCACATATTTACCCATGCCTATTGCACTTGATTATCCTTTTGAATGAATTAACATTGGGATTTTTTTCTAGTACACTGTGTAATTAAAATAAAGAAAATGTAAGAGTTATATCTTCCTATCCTCCTCTTTCAACTATGCCCTCCTTGTTCTTTTCTTCTTATATCCTTCTGTCACTTTGAAAATCTTCTTAAGACCTTGTTTGCTCCAGCACAGAACTGATAAGAAAAGCAAATGTTTACATTGTAATTTGATGCTGGGAAAGCAGAACTGCAGAAAGCACCAGGAAGATAATGGCATCCTTTCTCTGAGCAAGTCCTACCTTATCATCAGAAAAATATCTTTGTTTTCAAGGGAAGAAGAAACTGCCCATTTAGTTAACATTAGCTGGGATGTAGTACTTCTAAATACAGCTGCCAATAGAGGAGATTTTAATTTTGAGTTTATAACATGAAACACTGCCAAGTTTTTAATTTGTCATGAAATACAATGAAATTGCAACTAATGCTCTCTTTCTGTGAGCTACAAGGTCAGTTTGACACTGTGAATAGTTAAATCATCCTTGGCAAGAGCGTTAGTCTGGCATAAATTCTATAATGAGAAATTGAGATTACTAGCATCATCTGAAATGTGAGTGCCCAGCACTTAATCTAGGACCATTTGGTTTTGCACTGAATAGTAATGCCTTTATCACTGTCATTAGGGATGCACACGAGTTTAATTTATTTGACTTTAGATATTTCCTTTTAATTGTGCCTATTAATATCTGTTCTTTTCAGTAAACAGGCCTTTATCAAAATCTTCTCTGCTTCTTCAGCCTTTTCAGCCCTGCTGCATTGGCGGGAGGGACTCAGTTCAGCTGGCTTCACACACCCATCAGTAAAAATGCATGAACTGTCCCTAAAGGCCTTAAACCACATTTCAGGGAAGAAAACAGAAACACAAGATCTGGCCCTTTCCCCTTAATGGTCCTCAGACTTTCAGTGATTGCCTAATTTAAGTCTTCAACACTAAGATCATCCTCAGATACTCTGGCTTAATAAAACCTTCCTCAGAGAACTAAATTAGAAGTGCCACAAGGGACGGTTCATGAAGCAGAATGCTACCGACTATGAGTAAGGGTATTAGTATCTGGCTCTGGGCTCCTTGGGTCATTTCCTCATCCATGGCTTGTGCTGCTCTCCTCCCGTACCTGCAGCACTCAGCTCAGTCCTGGCTCTTGCACTGCTAAGGAAAGTGAGTTTCTCCTCTGCCTCTGGAGCAACCCTAAAGACAGAAGCATCACAGAGGCAGTTGTGGTCCACCTGCTGTTCTAGGAAAGAAGCTTGCTGAGCCAAGAAGAGCTGCTTTTTGCTTGCCCCAAGGGACCACTGCTGGCACAGCACAACCTGTGGTTCCACCTTGGCAGCCCCTTCCACTCACCTGCCTCATGGAGGAGGTGATGGAGCTCTGCAGGAGCTGTGTCAGCCCTGCACAGAGGAGATGGCACCAGGAAAGGACGGGCCAGATGGTTCCCCTTGTAACTCCTCAACTTTGTGTGGGTTAGCTGCATTGCCATATGTGCATTTATCATTAAGACTATACTCTGCTGTACTTAAAGCATTTAGTCTCAATAAAGATGGGGTCCTCCAAAGTCTTCATAGCTGCATAGTCTCTTTGTCAGCATGCTTTAAAGGTTTGTCAAAGAAGCATGGAAATAACCAGAAGGGTTTATGTCCACAAAACAACTTAAACTTTGCTGTTATCTATGCCACACCTATGTACTATCTTGAAATTATTTGTGCTATTTCCTTTGTTCCGTATTTCCAAACAATTCTGTACATATTGTCTTAAGGAATAAAATAATTAAATGTATTTATATACTAATAAAAGTAATGAAAAGAATGCTTCTCGTTTTTAATTTGACTCTCAGGAAACAGATGGATTGCCATGAAACATTGGTGTCTAGCCAATTAATTAATTCCTCAGTATATTCTTTTAAGTATGTGTCTAAAAGTGTGTGGAGAATGAAGGCAGCTGCTGACTAGGTGAGTGCTCCAGTGGTAAGTAAGTAATGTTTTCCAAAGATATTGTCTGTCAGATGATACCATAGTACTGGATTTTTATGGCAAGGTTGTGGTAGCAGGGCGACTACAGGAGTGACTTCTCTGAGGAGCTGCCAGAAGCTTCCTCCAAGTCCAGCAGAGCCAGAGCCTGCCAGCTCTGAGACACAACTGCTGCTGGCCAAGGCTGAGCCAGTGAGTGGTGGTGGCAGCCCCTCTGGGATCATGTATTTAAGGGATGGGAGCAGGGGACAGCCCAGCGCCAACTGCAGCAGGAGGGATGAAGACCGTGCTGAGGCAGCCCTTGGATGCCCATGGTGGAGCAGAGATGGACCTGCAGCCCATGGAGGAGAACGCAGTGGAGAAGGTGGATGCCAGAATGAAGTCTGTGGGAAGCCAGGGCAGGAGCAGGATCCTGGCAGGGCCCTGCAGACCAATTGAGAGAGGAGTGCATGCTGGAGCAGGTTTCCTGGTAGCACCTGTGACCCTCCTATGCAACCCATGTTGGAGCAGTTCATAAAGAAGTGCAGCCCATGGAAAGGACTCACCTTGAAGAAATTTGTGAAGGATTATTTCCTATGGGAGCAATCCCACACTGGAGCAGGGAAAAGACTCTGTTCCCTGAGGAGGAAGTTGCAGCACAAAAAACATGAACTGACCATAATCCCCATTCCCACCTCTCCCTGTGCTGCTGGGGGACAGGAGATAGGGAATTGGGAACAAAGTTTAGCCTGGGAAGAAGGGAAGGGTGGGGTGTGTGACATGGATCTGGTTCTTCTCCTTACCTGCCCTTCAATTCCATGCAGCAATTGGCCTCTAGTAGGAGCTGGGGGCAGGAGAAAGTGAATGATCTGGAGTAGCACCCAAAAACCAGCAGAAGATTATTTTACTCAAGGCCACTGTGGTTTTAAAGGGAAATATTTTTTGCTGCTCACCTGGTCTTTAACAAGCTGCAGTATAAACCTATGGGAAAGGCAATATGGCTTACAAAGTCACTATGCCATACATCAAATGCTCCTGATGAGACAGAGGGCCTTGGGATAGATGGTCCAAAAGTGCTGGAAGCATGTTAAGGGTCTGTACACATGTTTTATGGACCCTGATCACACATACAGCTAAATGCAAAGAGATGGTGCCAGTGAATTATTGACCTCTGTGGAACAACTAGGAGCAATCACAGAGCAAAAGCAGATGTTCCATGTGTGCAAGTTCATGGGCTGAACTATGACACCTCTCAAATGTTCTGACTTGTTTTGTGGGTCTTTTTTTATACTGTTCCTGCAGCAATATCTTATGAACATTTTTCTGCTTGAAGTCTAAGGAAATGTCTTTGCTTTGGTTTTCCACTTCCTGTTTTTAGTAAGAAAATTAATTTTAAAAAGTTTTTAATTTTTCAAACTCTTCACATTTATGAGTGTGTGTAACAAATCTGAAAGACTGTGGTAGCATGGTGAATATTATGAAGGTGTCTTGTAAAATACGTTGATGTCCTAATCCTGTTGACTTTTATATATATCCAAATGCTATGAATAATTTGTGACTAAACAAGTTTTTCTGTTCAAAATATTTGACTCTGAATCAAGCAAAAAATTTAAAGGGGAGGGATATGTAAAGTACAACTGGATGGTGTCTGGAGTGTCAGCATCTTGGTCCTGTGACTGCTAGTGATCTCCATAGCAACAACAATGAGAAGGTAAGATTTTCTCCAAAAAAGAACTATGAGAATTTTGGTTGGGATAAGAAATCTCTGTATCTTCTTCAGTGAAGATTTTTTCACAATTCCCTGTCTGATCACATCAAAACAGAAAAAAATCAGTGGAAGAGGTCACATAACACATGCACTCTTTGGCCAGCACACAGAGATGTGCAGAGAGAGTCTCTAGGACTAAATGACACACTGCAGCAGGTTCAAGAGACCTCTGATTTTCAGGAATCATCCCTCTGTGGGTGATCCCTGCACAGCCAGGGAAGCCTTTAAAATATATTTGGCTGTATAATAAAAGAGCAATGTCTTGATGCATTTCCAAGCAGTTACTGGTAAATGGCTCCATTTCAGCCCTGTCCTGCCCTGGTCCCCAACTGGAAGTGGTGGGACAGTCCTGGCTGCAAGATCCTGACCCATAGGAAGTCTCCCAGTCCTGGTGCCTTTGCCCCAGGATGCTGCTGTCCCACACTGCGCCCCAAAAGCTTTAATTGTGCCTGTTAATTTTTTAATCCAAACTCATCCAAACCACCCTTTCAGGAGCCTCTCATGCAGAGTGATTTGCCCTTGCCCTCTCTTTTCCCACCCCCAGAGAGCTCCCCCACATCTGCCTGTCAGCCTCTCACTCTGAAATGAGCATGTGGAAAATGTATGGAAAAGGCAATACTGGAGGTGCTTATGCTAATTTAACCCATCACACATTGTGTTCCCACAGGTGGAAGTCAGCAGGGTGGGATCAAGTAGCTCCAGGCACTTTTCAAGCTGTAGGTGCTTTTCAATCACTTTGGGTACAATTGCTGCCAAACAGCAGGAGGCAAGTTTGGTTTCACTAAGCGGTGCAATATGTGTTCCACTCTGGAGGATCTCACAGCATGACAGCAAAAATATGAATATGTTTTAAGTATCATCATCTAATTGATGCTACAAGTGTATTATGTATGACAGCCGTGGTGTATAATGCTACCTAAGATCTATCCTAAGGTGGATTTTGAAGCCATCTCAAAGTATTTGAAGGTCATAAACACCAACACAGGGAGACAAATTACCTAGGGTAGTGTAATACACTTAAGGAGAGCTAGCATGCAATGGAACAAAGTAAAATTCAGGCTGCATATCAGGAAAATTTTCCCTAACAGAAAGTCTATTAGTCTGTGGAATAGCCTCCCAGGGGAAGTGGTGGAAGCCCCACAGCCTGAGTCATTTAAAGCTAGACTAGAAAACATTCGAGAATAATCCTGAATTGGCAGAGAATAATCCTACATTGGCAGGGAGATGGAAAAGATGACCTAATAGGTCTTTTCCATCTCTAGCTTCTATGATTCAACTAAGGTATGTTACTGTGTGCTATGTATCAGGGCATGCCCAGCCCATTAACTCCAAGTTCCACTTCAAAGTGGAAATCTTGAAATTTTACCTTGGCTGCTGCTAACTTTGCCATTTCAGCAGACAGTGAGAGCTTTGTGTTCTTAAAGAACTTGTTCATTTTTAAAGCTTGCATAGAGAATGAGAATATGAACAATAAATTTAGAAAAAGCTGTGGTTTCTTTTAAGCAAGAGGGATATTTTCTGTTTCTTTTAATTTTTTTTCCTCCTTTCCAGCATGGCACTATGAGACACAGCCCTCTGACCAGGTTCCAGATCTATCTATGCATTTCCACTGATCTGTTCCCATCATTATCACACTTGAGTATCTGACATAATATAGTGTTGCAGGGAGCAGAACTTAGGTCACAAGCATGCCTGACCTTGCAAATGGATGAGCACGTGAGTCCACATCTATGTGCCAGTCAAATTCATTAATTCCATGGGCCAGCCTCCCAGCTTAGTGTAAATCACTATAGCTGTGGGACAGCTACAGTGGGACAGCTTTAACTGCAGTAGTGTGACTTCTGAAGTGGTGCTCCTGAAAGGCACGGGAAAGATCCTTTGGCCAGGTCCAGCTTGCGTCACTGCCGCTGCACAATGTGGATGTGATCTGCCTGGAAATGGCTGTAGGGCACACCCCTGCCAGGAAGGCTCTGTGTTTCCAGAGAGCTGGCAGATACATCACCACTGCTTCCACCACTGGTGAGGCCTCACTTGGAGTATTGTATCCAGTTCTGGGCCCCTCACTTTAGGAGGGACATCGAGTTACTTGAGCGTGTCCAGAGGAGGGCAACGAGACTAATAAGGGGCTTGGAACACAAGCCATACGAAGAGCGACTGAGGGAGCTGGGGTTGTTCAGCCTGGAGAAAAGGAGACTCAGGGGTGACCTCATCACTCTCTACAACTTCCTGAAGGGTGGCTGTGGTGAGCTGGGGGTCGGCCTCTTTCTCCGGGCGACAACAGATAGAACAAGAGGACACAGTCTCAAGTTGCGTCAAGCGAGATGTAAGTTAGAATTAAGAAGCAAATATTTCACAGAAAGAGTGGTCAGATACTGGAATCATTTACCCAGTAAGGTGGTGGAGTCACCATCCCTTGAAGAATTCAAAAAAAGACTGGATGTGGCACTTGCTGCCATGATCTAGTTGAACAGTTAGAACATCGGCTGGACTTGATGATCTTATAGGTCTCTTCCAGTCTTGAACTTCTGTGATTCTGTGATTCCTGAGCCCTGTGTTGAGTCAGGGAAGGCCAGCAAGCTCAGCAAGCACAGCTCCTCTCTGGTTAACACCCAAGCAGTGGCACAGCTCTCTGCTGCAGGGCAGTGGGGAAAGGAAGGGGCAGAGCACCTCACCCATCTGCTGTTGAATGTGCTCTGATGTTGTAAGAAATAAACCTCTTCAACAAATGTGTTTAAGGAGATGGGTCCAATGCCCAGCACTGATTTCAGTTACCCCTCACAACTGGAAAGTGACAGGAGAGATCCTGTGCCCCCAGCCCTGATTGTATTAAGGTTTTGAAGTTTGGCAAAGGAAGAATAAATTCTGATACCAGTGCTCTATGCTGGCCTCATTTGACTCAATATAGGGCACTTGTTTTTCTTGGTGAGGCCAACTCATCATGAGAAACACTTACCCAAGTGCTGTGGGTATTACTAAAAATTCCTGACATCAAAACTGGAAAGCTTCCTAGTTCAAATTAGAGTTACCTCAAAAGTGTGTCTGCAAGGCTGTCTTATGCTCTCACCCCTGTGGAATCCATGAGCTGTGTGAGTGTGAGGACACTTAGCAATTATTTACAGGACAGAGTGTGTCATGCTGGAGGAGTGAATACCCTGATGCTTCTCTAAGCTTTCAGATCTGCCTTTCACTCTTCCCAACCCATGTGTTTAACAAGTGACATCTGGCTCTTCTTGTCTTTATAGCACACATTGCTCTTCATCCCTTTACAAGGAGGCCCCTATTTTTTAATAGCTTCACTGAAATCACAGCATTTAAAGATCCAAAAAGTATTGCTTCTGACATCACATGAGAGAAAAATGTGTGAAAGGGAGGCTAGACTAAATTAAAATAACCTTCCCTTTTAAGAAAAAGGTATCAGTAGAAAGGTGTGCTTAGCAAATTACCTCAAGATCTTCCACTTTTTCCCTGCTTCTTTTTTTCTGTCACAATCCCTTCTACTTGCCCGTCAACATTCATCAGACTTTATTTCTTTTTGTAGTAGCAGCTGTCCTTATTTATGGGATGCCTGACACCATTCCCGATGCTCTGTACCTAGAGGAGGATGAAGGTAAGAGCAACCATCCCAGGAGCTTTTAGTTGAAAATAGGTATTTTGCACCTCCTATTGTGCTCTGATTTCGACAAGGAGCCAGGTGAGGAGTTCAAGCTCAAAAAGAAAACTCTGAAAGTCAGTACATTTTCCATGGAGCTAGCATAAAAATTATGTCTGGCTTCCTGTTTCTTCACCAGATAATTCAATGGCTAATAAGGACAGGAGTTTTTTCAACCTCCTCTAGCTTTGGCAGTGACTTCAGTGGGAGAGGGGTTATTCCAGCACTGAGACCATTTGGAAAATCTCACCTTAAATAATCAAATATAAATTAGATATCCAGGATATTATCTGTCACATCCAACATCAGCTGCAAGTGGATCAAATTTAAGTCCAAAATAGGAAACAGTAATCTGGAGCCCTGCTTGCTCTCAAAGTAAGCTTCAGTGCCAGCCATTGCCTCTATTCTAATTGCCAGCTCAGGAGTGGTAACATGACACCATTCAGGTTTCTGCCCTTCAGAATAAAAGCTTCTCCATGTGCTGAACGTATGCTGTTCCACCTACTGATGCTGGAAAGGAGCACTTGTTAATGTTGGAGTGATAACTTGCACCTTTTGCATACAAGGAAGTTGAACAACACCAGCATTTAGACATTAAACCATTTCTATGGACCAACCTCACTTTTGGGTGTGAAGGAACCACTTAAGTTGGTGCAGCTACAGATAAGTCTAGAAGTGAAAACTCTACATAGAGATGGCATCTTTCCTAAGCTGAGTTGCAAACGCAGTGTTAACAGCACCAGACTGGGCTCTGACCATGCACCAGGGTAACACAGCTCACTCATAAATAATTTCAGAAAAAAAATCAGAATGGGACATTCCTGGAGCAATATATCTCTGCAAAATTATTGTGCAGAGCACGGTCATCTGAAAAGAGGCTTTAAAGAAGGAAGAACATAGGGTGTCCTCATTTTTAATTTCAGTGCCTACTGCTAATTAAAAACTGTGAATGGTGGTTTCCATAATATTAATTTATGATAGCATGCCTTTATTAACATAAATATTTCATTGTTCAATAAGGACATAAAAAGATAAATTGACATTTTGGCAGTCATTCAATGTTTTTGGGATCTATTTTATAAGATATTTTACTGATGAAAATGTGTCTTAAAGCCTTAGCAATATGTTTGGCTTTGGTCTTTGGCAGCAAAAAAGCAGGAATCTGAAAGCCAGAAATGTCCCCTGAGCATGCATCTATATTCCTGCTGTAGGTCTTCAGAGTTCTCCTTTTACAGACAATTGGAAAAATGTTTCAGTGGCTGTTTTCTGATACATTTTGTTTTGTATTTGAACAAATCTCACATTTCTACTGTCAAACATTCCCATGTTTTATCCCATTTTTCTTAAATGATTTTCAAGAAATTACATTAACTCTTCAAGTTGACAGAGCAAATATTGTCAACATAAAAGCTGAACACTGATTTCACAAATATCACCATCTTAACTTTCTAGGGAATTTTGCGTTGACTAATGGAAAAACAAAATAGGAAAATCACTTACATGCAAAGAAAGTTTTATTTTGAAGTGAAGTTTATGGAAGGCATCTTGTTCAGTTGCAGAGAATATTTGGAGATATGTATGCACATTTACATTTCTTGAAACTCTCTGTATCTGGATATGTCTAAAAACAGGGACACATTAGATACTATCCTAAATGCACATTGTGAGTAAGGCTTAGCACTTTTTTAGAAGTTTAATATAATACATTGCTAACAATGAGTGACAAAAGGTTAATTCTGCACACTGGAAATACATTAGAAATTTTATTATCTGAGACAGTTTTCCAGTACTTACTTAGGACAATAGCTTTTTGTACAGGTGGTAAAAACTTGTCTGAAAGTTGAGGTATATTTACAGAAATCAAGGAAGGGAATTAGAACTCGAGAGTCATCAGAGTAAATGCAGGAAGGGCAGTCGGTCAAAAGACAAGAGGGTTCATCCTGATTGAATTGTGCATTGATGGAATGATTTGGATTCTCCATCCCCCATTGGTGGGCAGGTCCTAAACAGCAGGTGTGTCACTTCCCAGTCTGGTCAGACGTGCTGTATCTTCCTGAATGAGGCCTACACCTGCAGTGTAACTGTTCTTTTTGTTTTTATTACTTTATTGGTTACATTTTTGTCTCAGGAACTGTCATCTGCCGTGACTCTAAAGTTTCTAGTATCTAATTGCCTAATATAATTGGGCACTATTCCTCAAAATTCTGCTTTAAACCTATTTTTGTTGTTTTTTTCCTGTTTTGTTGTTTTTTGTTTTGCTGCTTTCTTTTTAAAGCAAATTACTTGAATGAAATTGTCTAGTTCTTTTGTTTTGTTCTCTGATGTCTTGTCCCTGACCTCTGCTCTTTTGGGGACAGTAGAGCTCAGCAAATTTTTGCAAGACCACCTTTTCAATCTCTTTTCCACAACACAGCTAACCAGAACCCCTAAGTTTGTTCATAACAGGCAAGGAGCTTAATGACATCTCTTCAATTAACTCCAATTAATATCCTAACTATTCAGGCATGTGCTTACTCTTACACCCTTTCTTCTCACAGCTCTGTTTCTTTCTTGGACAATGTATTCTCTGCAGCACTGTCTTTTACTGTGTTTGGAAAGCACATATGGCATTTCTTTTTTCACTCCTGTGAGGTAAAGAATTAATACTTCATTTTTTTCCAGAGGTAGGTGAAAAGGCGAGTTGGGAAGACAGGGAGGTGGAAGGCTATATCTGTGTGCTGGAGTGGCTTGCACACTGTAACAGATGTTCTTGCAGCAGCTAAGAAACTAATAGAAATTAATAGCTAAAAAAAGAGGTATTTAATTCCACCCTACATATGATTGGACAATAGGGCCCTAGGCTTCAAGTCTCCAGATAGTTGCGTGCATTTAAGCAAAACATTCCAAGGGATGCATTACCTACAGCTTGAATGCCAGGCAGAATGATATACAACCCCAGACTCCCCTTTTCTAAAAGCCAAAGTATTAATACTCAGGTGTTCATGCCAGTGGTGCAGAGGTGAGAAATGGCAGGTGTCTGGATAGGCTACCCAGTACAATAAACCCATTCTGAGCAGGAAAAAACATGACCCCTGGAAAACACTAACTGTGCTCAGATCTGCTCAGCTTCCTTGCTGCTGTTTGTTGTAGCAGCTCATGCAGAATTCTAAGATTTTCTTTCTGTTCAGGTGGTAGCTTGGGACAGGAGATTTTGAGGTGGGCACAAGCTATCCTTTACCTTTACCAAATAGGTTGCAAAACACTTAATTGAGATGTCCCTGTAAAAGAGGTGATACACATCCTCAAACTCAAAGCAGAGAGTGCCTGGGCTGCTTTACTAGGCTTATTTTATGATGGCTGTTTTACTGGGTGTGTGCACCAAGCCTCGCACAGAAATACTTTGTTCCTTGATAACACAGTTAGGCTGGCCTTACAGTGTCAATATTTATCAGGTATTGGATCTCCTCAGCTCAGGAAAAGGTTGTTTTATCTAAGAACTGCACTGATTTTGAATCAGGTCACTTATTCATATGCCAAGATGAAAACATGAGGAAGCTGTCTAGCAACTGCAAGAAATGTTGCTCACGCCGTACTGTGGTGTTAAGCATGTTGGTGAGACAGGTTCTGTTTTACACAGTCATAGAGTAGAAATGAAGGGGAAAATGAAGAAGCAAAGCTGTATGCCAAAAAAAACTTTAGTACTCTTCAACGTATATGATCTGAAATATGTCACCATCATCTGTGTCATTAAGTGCTTGTGGGAGATTGCAAATCTTCAGGCAAGTGCTAAGTGCTGTTTTCTATTTTCCTCTAAGTCAGTTATAAGTATTCTCCAAAGTGTGGGAAATATAAATCTCATTTACGTATGGTAGGAAAATTTGTATTGGCTTCTGTTTCACAGAGCCACAGAATTTCTGGGGCTGGAAGAAACCTTGGAGTCATCTAACTCATCCCCAGCTCCAGCAGGGTCAGCTGGAACAGGTGGCCCAGGCACATGTCCACTCAGGTTTTGAGTATCTCCATGGAAATAGGAGATAGGCCCAGCCATAAAGTAAAACAAGCCTAGACCAGTGGAAAGTAGGACATCTGGCAGGAAATAGGGTGGACTAACAAAAGAGGGAAAACTACTGTGCACAGAAAAAGCACACATCCTATTGTTGTCTGTAAGGACAAGGGCGGGCAAGTGCCTGAGAGCAGCATTTGTTTCTCTATGGAAAATCTGCCAGAGAAATATCCTTCATCTCTGAGGTGCTCTTGAGACCCTCATGGAATGAAGTATGGCACTTGAATGTAAGCCCCTGACAGAAAGCCTGGAAATGCCCAGGATCCTAGAGAAGGCCGGAATGTTCCCATCAGTGTTTCCCATTAGGATGGCACGTTGCTCTCAAGAGCTCTTGTGCTGTGTCTGCCCTCTCCCATAAGAAGTTTCCCTTAGCTTATCTTGGGCCAACAGCATGGGCCTCTCACAAACACAGAGCAGGGCAGTGGGCAGAGGAGGGGACAGCAGCTGAGCAGGAGATAGGGTGGTGTCAGCAAGGTCTGCAAGGTCTGTGTCGCAGCTCGAGGCTGGAACATTGTCCTTTGCTGCCTGCATGAGGATTTGGCTGTGCAGCTCTGGAAATGAGCATCCGTGCAATGCCTCCAGCAAGCAGCAATCACAGAAATCCCACTGCACCCTGAACAGGTCCTTCAAACAGGAGCAATCATGTGTTTGAGTGTTTTAGGTTTTATTTTTGTAATCTGACTGTGAAGGTCTTTTAGCAGTAATTCTTTGTGAAAGGCATTTTCTTAGGAGAAAATTCGTCTTGTATTTTACTAGAACAGAAATCATCTAAAAGTACACGATTTCACATTTCTGCAGAAATACAACCTAATGTTACAAATAGCTTCATGGAAGCAATTATTTTGAGAGCGAAGTCTGCATGAGGACACACAAATTGTCACAAGCACAGATCCTGAATCATGCGGGTGAATAGTTTGTGACATTTGACTGTAAAATTGTGAGCCGACTAAATGCCTAAGTACTCTTATTGATTAAATTCAATAAAATTATTGACTTTTAAATTGTACAGCCTGGTGGTTGACATTTAAGCAGAATGCCAGGATCCCATTATGTCTAAAGAACATCTTCCAGCTGGAGAGGTAGTGTCCATGACATGATGCTTTCTACCTGAAAGAAAAGAAAGAAATACTAAAGGGGAAATAGAAAGGTCCTCTCTGTCAAAGTCATGAAAGAAGGGCAGTGTTTCAATGGAAAATAATAGCAAAATGGTTAAAAAAGCACTAAATTTTTTCCATCACACAGATTTCAGTAATCATGAATCACACTATTGTGCAAGCACACATCTGGCATTATTTCTTTCAGTCCTGAGTGCCCACATATGTTTGAGTATGACACTGTGCTTGTCAAAGGTCCTCAAATTTTTTCTAACACATCAGTTCGGTGACAGCACAATTGTCTAAAGAATAAGCTTAATTAACAATGGCATGTTTAATATTGTTTTGTGATTGCCTTCTATTAAAATAAGATCTTAAGAAATCGTGACAACATTAACAATCATAATTACCAGCTTAGCTGGACGTACTACAATTGTTGGACCAGAAAGAGATCACTTCCAGGTGGGACAGGGGATTGCATTTCTTGCTGACTCTGGGTGAAGAAAATTGAGGTTGCATGTGTTTCAGAAATGTTACATACAAAACTATAGTGAATTTTCTGAAATAATGCTGAAACCAAATGTCTTTGCAAGTCTAGGTTTTTACCAAGTCCAGGAAGGCATCAGTGGTAATTTCTGTAAGCATGTTGTGTTACTCTCTGCACAATGACAGCATGAAAAGATGGAACAGCTCTACCTTCAACAGAGGCAATATGCAATACTTTACTTAACTAGTTCCCTGGAATTGTTCTGGAAACTTCTTAAATATCAGCAGAGACAAGGGTAACTAGAGGACTTACAGGCCATTTCAATGTTAATACCCAGTTCATATTTTAGAGTTAGTTTTAGAGTTAGTACAAGACTTCTGGGTAGCTGCTACTCTGGGACTATGGGTAAAATATAAACCTTGTGGCCACAAGTCATAGCAAATGAAATTAGCTCAGAGGGTGAAGGAACAGGATTATGAAGTCCTTTTCATAATATTTTTATTAATGTATGTCTATCAAAGACAAATTATGAGAACAGTAAGGATGACTGGAGGCTTCTCAGTGCATGCAGACATTCAAGTTTCTGTTGGCGGCCCAGTTTGGGAGATGGAAGGGAGCAAGAGCACTGTAAGGCCTGTTGTTCTCAGAGGCACAAAGGAATGGGGGTGTGAGAGAGCTCTCTTTTCCTCATGTTTCCTCTTTTTTCTCCATGAATCTGGAGCACAGGCTTTGCAGGCCTTTCAGCCTCAGCCTTCTGCTGTGCCTGTGCTCTTCCTTACCTTGTGGCCTGCCACCATTCCTGCCATACTGTCCCTTCCTGCGTGTTTCCCTCTGCCTGGGCTGCTGTCAGCCCACAGGGCAAAGGAGAAAGGTGTTACATGGTCCTGATGACTTAACACCCTTTGAATGGAGGAGAAGTGGAAGGATTGTGCGTACAGAGAAAACAAAAAAAAGGGAAAGAGGAGTCAGTAGCACCAGCTCCTGTGGGTAGGAGTGCCAAGTCACCCTCCCTGTCCTATTGCAGCAGCTCCTGCTGTCCCCCATTCCTGTCCATGCCCCTCCTTGTGTTCAGAAGCAGCAGAACTTGAGGGAAACACACACACAGACACACTGTTTCAGCATAACCCTGTCTTCTTGGACAGGCTGCATCATGGTGCCACTCTTGCAGCCACCTCCTTCTGTGGTACAGAACAACATTGCCTGGTGAGTTTCTTGCTGTCTGGAGTCTTGCTTCAGGAGTGTTGCACCATCCTGTATCCAAAGAATAGCAATCCAAAAATTGTGTTCCTTTGCTTGTCAAGAAGCATGGATATGAGCTGTAGCTTGTCTGCCGGGCAAGTACCTCCAATCTTCTGTTTCCTGTCTTGGTTTTCTCTGCCAAGTCTATTCAGACTGCTGTGTTTCTGAGTCAGGGACTGTGTGTCAGCTGGTTCAGGCTTGGGCAGCATGGGAAGAAAAAGGCATTTCAGAGCCTGAATAAAACACAGACATTGCACATAGGTGTGGCAGACCCCTCCTTGTCACCAGTCAGATCTGGGGTCTGTCAGCTGGAGATTAGCAGGTAGGAGGTTTGGGAGATATAGGTAAGAATTAGTCAGTCACTGAGATAACAGGGATTTAGCTCCTGTAAGAAGAGGAAAAAGCCTCTTGAAGTGGATCCTGATTGCCACAACAGGGCAGTAACAGAGTGGGCAGAACACTTGTGTGATGAGTTCCTGTCACACGCTCTGCATCAACCCTCATGGCTGCACTTTCAAAGCAGGATTGATTGAGGAGTGTATTTTACACGTTAATTCAATACAAGAACAGCCTATGCCATGTTCCAATACCTCAGGAAATAAATGATTAGTGCTGCCAGATAATCAGATAAAGCAGGATACTTAAGTAACAAAAGATAATTGTGTGAAGCAGTAAATCATACATACACAAATCAGTTTAAATTAGATACCCATTAACAACTGTATTTGGCATCAATTAGCCAATTTCATTGTTAAGGTACAATGACAACTTTAATTTATATCCATAAAATCTTCTTTCTTAACCTGTTTATCTGCTGTCTGAGGTTTAATGACTTGACCAAGGAGATGAACACATGAATTTATGTATGGTAAGCTACTGTGCATTGTCCCAAAAAAGTTTTAATCCCACTTCAGTTACTTTCTCTAAAAACAAAAAAGTAACAAATTGTGAAAACTCTGTGCAGTGACAGAAATTCCTCACTTGGAAAACTTTCCAAAGTACACCTATTCCCACTGGCAATCCTTCTGGCTAAGGAGAATGGATTTCCTTGGCTGTTACCAATGCTGGACCAAAGTCTAATTCTACCACAGAGAGGTCACATTAACACAGCTCTTTCAGACATTCTTAAGTGGAGAAACGTACCTGATGTGTTTATGTTAAGAAATCTGTGCTAAAAATAATTACATTTGAAACTTTTATAACTCAATAAAGACAAATGTCCAAAGAGCAAATAATAGCGTTGCAGGAAGGGATATATCGTGCACCAGCTTCACTCTGCAGGAGACAGCCAGGAAAGCTCCAGAGGCTGCTATGAGGCCCATTTTGTCAGAGGTTCCTGAAAGTTCCCACTTAGTCCCTTCATTTTTGGAGCAGAAGAACTCAAATTTTGTTGCTTATATTAGTCTGAAATGTCTCTTGTGTACAGTGCAGTAGTAACAGCCCCTGCAGAGCCACATCTTTATTAATTGGCTACAGACTTTTAGATTTTATTTGTACAGTTTTGTAAAGGTCTGATTCTCATTGCTGTAACAGCTCTGGTATTAACCAGACACAAGACATGTCTGTGTACCTGCTACAGAGCCAGGGGAAATGACCCTGGAACCCAGCTCTGAATTGTGGCTGTGCTACCGTACCAGTGCATCCATCTATCTGCCTCTATCAATTTTATATGTCTCTGTGTTTGTGTATCTATCTATCTATCTATCTATCTATCTATCTATCTATCTATCTATCTCTAATTTACATATATGTGTGAGTACATTGCCACTACCATGGTAGTGGTAAAAAATTGGTTTGCAAAAGCAAGTGTGGCTGTGGCCCTGGACCCCTGAGCTCAGGTCTGTTAGGTCTCAGGAAAGGTCTAGACAAAGAGGTCAAGCAAAATGCGTCATTCCAAAGGCTCTTTAAACACCTCCACGCCTGAATGTTGTTTCACAGCCCAATGCAGTGGTTTTGGACAGGCTAATTTTAGATGGACCAATGTAAACACATGAAATGTAGCACAGCCAGGCCACCTATTTTCCTGAAAAAAAGCAAGGGGTATGTGTGACTGGTTACTGATGAGGATCCAGTTTTCCACAGCATGAGTCCCTAACCCTGCTCTGGGTGCCCTAATGCCACTCTGGCACTGGTTCTCTGGGGGTGAATGCCAAGGCTGAGTCACCAGCAGACAGGGCTTCCTGCAGTGCCTTCCCTGCAGCCTCCCAGCCCTGCCCTGACCCAGCTGCTCCACCCTGGCTGCCCAGGGCTCTGGCTGCTCACCACCCCTGCCCTACAAAATGCAAGTTTGTTTTACAGGAGGTGCATGGCTGTCAGTCACTTCAAGACTTTAAATGGGCTCTTTAATACTTTAAACAGGGTATAACATGCAAAATAATTTGGGGACACCAAACTTTTTGACAAAAGATGCTTGCATTACCTTGTAGAGGAATGTATGTGAACCATTAGCCTACATCATTAAAATAACCAATGGATAAAGGGTTAATAGAATGAGTCATTTGCAAATTTTTTCTCTCTAACTTCATCAAGAATTCAAATTCTTCAGTTGCCTGGCCAGACAAAGTTCCTTGTATATATTGTTTTGTATTACAAATTAACTGTTAGGTGTTTAGAACTTGCAAAACAATCTGCTTGAATGAGAGTCTGGCAGCATGAAATAAGATTGGAGGGGGGAAGTGGGAAGTTATGAATATTATGTTTTTCAACTGCAATCTTGCTGGCTTTTCTTTAAAGTCAGATAGTCATAAATGACTTGACTGAAAGGATAAATAATATTTGTACTGCACATTTGGATACAGAATGCCACCCACAGATCAAAGATACACTCACACACTTTGGCAAGCCTAAATATTAACCTATATTATGGTCTGAGAAGACATTGTACTCACATATGTGCTGTCCGTATTTTGTAGGTGTCTAACATCAGTTAGATAGGAATTTTTTTTGATGAAACCTTAAAAAAATAAAAAGCTAAAAATGTCTGACTGCAATGAGTATTGATGCTGAGTTCTGGTCATTGCTCAGGGCAGGACATTGCAAGAACTTGAACATACAGGACAAAAGAGTCCCTGTGCTGGGAGAGATTTTGCCTCTGGCAAGTTTTGAGTGTGTGAGCAGATCCCATATTCAACAAGTGGGACGCAACTGAGCTGGAAATAAAGATGGATGGCAGCTTGCTATGCAGCCCTGTAATACTTAGAGGGGGATAAAACTTAGCCTTCCATATAATTCACCAATTAGTTGAAATGCATTTGTACTGAATGTTGAATTCTTAGCACATATTCTTCCAGTGTGGAAACATGTAAGTGCCAATGATTGATGAAACCTATAGATACACAAACACCAAAGCAAAAGGGGTTGATGTCCCGAAGACTGGAGCAGGATGGCTGGGAAAAGAGAAAAAAACAACCTGAGGAGATGGGATTCCCTTTCACATACAGTATGGATTCTTGAAGTGCTCCCAAGCTGTCCAACTGGCTGAAGATTAAAGAAGGCTGGGTGGAAGCTCAGTCTCTGCAGACTTTGCCTTGGGTATTGTTTACTTCTATCTGTGGGAGCTGAAGCCACAGCAGACACAGACACAACAGTGTCCAGTTCACTGGCGCCCATCAGATGGAATGCTATATGAAGGTGCATACTGCTGCTTGTCACTTTTAGATTTGGATAAACCACATGATGTGTGATGGCAGCAGGGAGCCTGTGTATATTTAACATATATATATATTCCTTCTGGAATTGGCACAAGAATAGTATAAGATGATTCACCTAAAACTCAGAATTCACTGATTTTTTTTTTTTTTGGCAACACTTGACAAAGCTAGAGGAAAAACTTTTCCGGTAATTTGAATCTTTTCTTTAAAAAGTAAAACCCTAAAAACCTTCAATAATTCCTAACATAGATGAACCCTCAATATTTCTTGGACTTTCAAAATTAAGCTGAATTTTTTTAAGAACAGTAAGGAAATATTTCCAGGCTACCTTTTCTTATGAAATTTCAGTAACTCTGTTCAATATTACTGTTAACTCTAGCTAGAAACAGAGTTAGATTTTTCAGAATAGAATGATAAATGGTTTCAGGGAAAAGTGTTCGATTGTGCTTTAAATTTCTTGGAGGATAAAGGTGGGACATATTAAAACAGGATAAGAATGATCTGTATGTTCTTCCATAATATCTGTGCACCAAAAATCAGTGCAAGACTCTGCTCAGGGGCTGCATTGTGGCACTGCACAGCCAACATCATTTCTGTGCATATCTATTTACCTACACTAAACTCAAACTAAACTATTTACCAACACTAAACTAAAAGCTTTCATGCTAAAGTAAAGTATGAGGATATTTACTGCATAGGGGATAATTTCAATCCTCTTCTAAGCATTGTATTTACTACTTGATTTTTTGACAAGCTTTTACTTATCAAGCAGGAAAAAAAAATCTTCAATCTCTTTCTTGTGAACTACTATCTTTTTATCTATTACTCTTGCAGAAGTCTGCACCACAACCAAGTCACTGTACCTGCCAGGTATTGTTCTGGGCTTTTTTTTTCCCTTATGGCTCTTGGGCAAAAAGCATGATCCAGCAATAAACCATTTGAATAATTATTTTAATTTATTTTCAACAGAGTTAGCTGCTTCCTTATACAGCTCCTAGGTTTCTTTACTGGTAATAGGAGCACAATGAAGCCTCAGTTTTTCGTGGATATGAGAGCTAGAGCATACTGAATTGGAGTGCCTGAAAGTTGCTCACCTGAAAAGGACCTGGGGGTACTGGTTGACAGCAGCTGAACATGAGCCAGCAGTGTGCCCTGGTAGCCCAGAAGGCCAATGGCATCCTGGCCTGTGTCAGCAATAGTGTGACCAGCCGGAGCAGGGCAGTGATGATGCCACAGCTTCAGTGCTGTGTTCACTTCTGGGTGCAAAAAAGGCATTGAGGGGCTGGAGCAAGTCTGGAGAAGGGCAACGGAGTCAAGGAAGATGCTGCGGCACAAATCCTGTGAGGAGCAGCTGAGGGAGCTGGGGGTGTTTGGCCTGGAGAAGAGAGGGCTCAGGGGAGACCTCATCCCTCTGTACAACAGCCTGAAAGGAGGCTGTAGTCAGGTGGGGTCAATCTCTTCCCACAGGTAACAAGTGACAGATTGAGAGGAAATGTTCTCTAGTTATGTCAGGGGAGTTTAAGTTAGATATTAGGGAAAATTTCTTCATGAGAAGAGAGGTCAGGCATTGGAACAGGATGCCCATGGAAGTGTTGGAGTCACCATCCCTGGAAGCATTCAAAAAGCATGTGTGGAAGCAGCACTTGCTGATACAGTTTAGTGTGAACACTGCACTGTTGGGTTGATGGATGGACTCAATCTTAGACCTAGTGATTCTATGATTTTATACAAGGCATGATGAAACAAAAACAGCATTCCAGCTTTTGTTTTGGAGACACACAGGTCTAAACAAGAGGAGGAGGCTGAGCAGAGACCTCATTGCAGTCTTCAACATCCTCATGAGAGGAAGCTGAGGGGCATGTATGGATCTGTTCACTCTCATGGCCAGTGACAGGACCTGAGGGAATGGCCTGAAGCCAGAGGGGAGGTTTATGTTGGATATCAGGAAAAGGTTGTTCACCTGAAGGATGGTTGGGCACTGGAACAGGCTTCCCAGAGAAGTGGTCACAGCACCAGGCAGCCTGACAGAGTTCAAGAAGCGTTTGGACAACACTCTCAGGCACATGCTGTGACTCTTGAGTGCTGTGCAGGGCTGGGAGTTGAACTCAATGATCCTCGTGGGCCCTTCCAACTCAGCTTATTCTATGATTCTATGAGAAGTTATGTTTTCCATGAACCTAAAAAACCCTAATTTCTTTTGGTGTGTGGGCTTTTCAAATGCTATCCCAGAGTAAGTGCAAGCCAGCATGGAGCTATTTCAAAATTACTTAACTAAGTAACTGCACAGTACTTTCCTTTCTGAGTACTTATTTCTTAATTACTGGATCCAGAGCAGCCTGGGAAAAAAGCCACCAATACATAAAGCAGCATAGAATTGTACTTCTCTTGGGTCTGAGTTAACTCACACACAGCAATGATAGGGAGTTCAAAATTTGCTTATACGTTACCAAAAGATTACACATCAATGAATAGTAAAATACACTATCCCATCAATATGGGCATGTGAAAATAGTAGAGAACAAAGTAGTGATACAAAGTAGAGAACAAAGCAGGAGATATTTTATGAGTAACTTCCAGAGTTTTAAATACACATCATATAAGCGCTAGAAAAGCTGAGACCTAAACATTTTCCTTGTTGTTACTAAGAGATGGGAATTAGGCTGCATGCAGCGAAATAAATAAACAAACAAATAAATAAATAAATAAATATCCTTTCACTCTGGTTCCTGACTAAATGAATTGCTCCTCCAATGTGCTCGGACAATCTGGTGCAGTGCCTCTAATGAGTCACTGGGATTATCCCACATTTGGAGAGTATCCCCACTGTCTGCACAGGGGACCTGCTCTGCACATCTGGGAAGCGTAGCGTGCCTCCCATTAGCATGGATTTAATTGCCAGTTGAAAGCACACAGCCCCTCACAGAGCCAGACCCAAGCAAGTGTCCATAATATAAAACATGGGCAAGCAATTTGCCTCCAAAACATGAGTATGAACTGCTAAGTAATCTATTACAGCAAAAAAAGCCCAGAGCATTAGCACATGTAGGGAGGAGCAAGCCAAGCACACCGTACCTCTTAAATCAAAGCAATAGGTTCCCAAGGAATGGTGTGCACATGCAACAAGGCTCATCACTTAGACCTGTCATCTCCCCAGACATATGGCTATCCAAGGATCATATGGCTCAGGCTGTAACTCATTAAATAGTGTTATTTTTTTGTGATTACTTCTTTCTTTTTTTTTTTTTTTCTTAGGTTATTGGACATACCAAGCCACTGGGGTGAAGCAGTAATACAATAAAGGGTAAAAGTTTGAAGCAAAGTATGGTGTTCATAAACTGCTGACAGACACTACAGATAGACCAGTCCATTTTTTGTGGTTCTTGTTATTGCTGCTTCTAACCATCAGCTCATATGTAAGGCCAGTCATGGTCAAATTGTTAATGAGGAGTTCATATTTTCAGTAGCTCTTCTTTCTCTCTTTTCTGGTCCATATTTGAAAGTTTAGTACTCTATTCAGTGTATTCGATTTGTTCTTGTGCAAGCACCCAGTGGAGAAAATGTCAGGGTACATAATAAAGGAATATATACTCTCATCTTTAAAAAAACCTGAAAATTATGAGTTAAGCTTGAAAAGTCATGAGATCAGTGTGGAAATTACGTGGGCTTTTGTCAGTATGTTAATAATATGTTTGTGTTCATTGCATGTGATACCTTATTTTTGACATTTTAAAATTACTCTTTCAGACAATTCCTCTCCCCATGCCTCCCACAAATGCTCAGCTCAACGTGTTTTTCTGCATTATTGCAAGCATGAAGCAAAACTCCAAACAAGTAAGTTGGTAAGGGAAATTTGCTATTCTTACAGCAAATCTCAACCCAAGCAGGCTGTTACAGCATGGACTCCACCACAGCAGCCTCTGCTTCCCATCCACAGCTTCTGCAGCACCGTTGTTGGAGATCAGATGCCCATTGCACACAGTTCTCCCTGTCAGGTACTGACTTTGCTAGAATGCTGTGAAGTGGGATTTCAAAGCATGGATGAAAAGACAGATTCCTGTCTTCTTCAGCAGGTGGACTAATCACTGGACAGGTGTTTAGAAGAGCTCCCAAAGAAGATGAGAGAAGCTGAGAAACTTATTCCACAAATGTTTATGTCACAAGAGATGATTCCAAAAGTCTGCCCTTGAGATACTTCATGTTTTTGATGCACGCCCTTATTCAATGGCACAGTACTTGGTACAGACTAAGGGTTATGCAGTTAATATAGTAGAGTGCTTGAAATGAAAGCAAAGGTCCTCAGGCAATAGCATGATTCTAGCACCTGGAATGAAAGTCAGCATCATGAGATTCCAAATAAAACTGAGAGTAGGAAGCAAAGCAATACAGGTGGGGTATTGATCTTCATCAATATTTAGCTAGGGACAGAAAAAACCCTTTAGGACTACACTGTGACATCTTGGACTGCAGCAATAGTGCTCTACACTCCTCTTGCAAAAAGGATATTTTTCTGGGGTGTTTTCTGAGGATATTTTTCTGGGGTGTACATGACACAGTAGTCATGTGCTGTTATTTTCCTTCTCTCTAAAAAAAGTGGCCCTTTAAAATTAACATACACTGGTAGTTCTTGACCTTTCTAGGTTTGGCCCTGATGGCCAGAGGCTGGGAGGGGGCCAAGCCTACCCCTGTTCCCTGACCTTGCACATCTGCTGTAAGGAGAAATCCTCCCCCAGCAATCAGGGTCCAGGGACTGTTTAACACATACAGTGTAATAAGGAGATTTCCTAATTTTTCTTACTCCTGCAGTCTTTCAATTCAAGTCACAACTGAGTCCCGATAGTTATGATATTAGAAAGCTGAATTTATTATTCTCATTCTTCTCACTTTAAAAGTTTAATGCATACAGTCCTCTAAAAAGGTAAGTTTTCTCCCTTCAGTGTAAAAATGATATAATGTGCTGCAGAACAAATTTCACAAAATTAAACATAAGCAAAGTCTCAGCCATGTGACTTCTGAATAATCCTGTACATCAGCATGTCCCGATAAGCTAAGCTGTGATCTCAAGTTTTAAACCCACTCATTTTAAAGACTAAGCATTTGATTCCTTCTCACTGAGCTCTGTGGAGAGATAACTGACATCAGTTTTCTTTGCATCTTTGCAGTTGTTTGCAACCTCATTATTCTTTGAATTATCTTGGCAGTCAGTCATTTTTTAGGTTTAGTTGGTGCCATCTCGTCTGTAGAGTACTTCTGTGGCAAGTACAACACAAAGAAAGGTCACAGCATAAAAGCAAGTCAGTCTCTGTCTTCTAGCATTTGTAGGACTCCTTTTATTTCATAATTGTTCATTTTCTACTACTTGATTTTGTTCCTTGGCAGTTGCATGATTTCATCCTGCCCATGCAGCTCATGTGAACGTCCCATGAATGCTGGAAAAGTCCCCTTTCACGCTGCCTGTTTTTACCATTTCTGCTGGAGCTCTGTAATTGGGGTGAGGTAACACACCCTCATGACTCAAACCAGCTAATCTCCAAAAGCACAATAACCAAGAAGCCTAGCATACATTGCCTTGTCTCTAGAAGCTGATATTCAGCAATGAACTATGAGAGGATTTAAGTAAAAGATTTTGCCCTCCTCCCCCGACCCTGCCTTCCTTTAGAAAATAAATGTCTGATTCATGCAAAAATAATGTATGAACCATTTGCACTGCATTAAAAAAAAAAAAAATCTGCTTGTTATTCTGAGACAATTCTGCCTTCTTCTGCCTGGAATCACACTGCTCTGCTTCAGATAACTCAGGGGTGAGCCAAAAATACACGGCGGTATTTGCCAAAATGTAGAAGCTAAAATTACACGAATGTCAGGATAGAAATGGGAAAAACGCAGTTTCTAACAGGCTTTAGAGTGACCGCCAGGGCAGGAGCAGCATTACTGCAGCAACTGCTTCCCAGTGGCCGCTATGGCTGCTACGCACACAGTCCCTGTCACTGGGTGCTGCGCTGGGCTGGCCAGCAGCGCCGTGTCTGCGTGACCGCAGCATTCCACGGCACCCAAAATAGAAATAGAATAGAAATCGGAGCGCTGGGGTCATTCCTGTGGCCTGGGGGTGGGGGACAATCCCTGGCCATTGCAAGGCTGTAGGATTGGATATGGCTCCTCTGTCCATTCCGATGGCCTGAGGGTGGGGGACAATCGCTGGCCATTGCAAGGTCACAGGATGGGACACGGCTCCTCTGTCCCGTGTCCCACATGGCTGCTCTTGGGTTCTTTCAGACATTTGCTGCTTCTCCCGCCCAACTCTGAGACCCGTCAGATGGGAACTGCGCTGGCTGGCCACCAGTATGTGTGAAATGCCTCCTTCTCCTCCTGAGGTGCAAGGATCTCCAGAAATATAAAGCATTATTAATGCAAACTACTGAGTAGATGTGCTCGACCCCTCTTGTTTTCTGTGTTTAATTTCCAGCTGAATTCAGTGGGTTTTCAACATATGCTTAAGGTTAAACAGGCTTAAAGGCCATTTCTGAATTGTGATGCTTTCTAAATTAGGAGCCCCATTAATTGCTCATCTTGCAGAATGGAATTTAATTTATTTGGCATATTCTAAATCACTTTCCAGGAATAACTTAAATTCTGATTACATGCATTCCCAACTTCTATAAAACTCCTTCAGCACAGATTGCTTTCTTCTTTGTAAATCCCTATTGGATTCATGAGCTTTTATTTCATTTCACTTCTCTTCATATATTTTTAAGCCTCTGAGGTCTAAGTTCATTTCGAAGTCAAATGGGTGAAATGCTGTTGACTTTCTGGCAATTCTGAAAGTGACAATTTTCTCTATCACATAAATTACCATATTTCCTGTTATTTATTTTATGATACTGGTATTTCACTCACACAATTTTTTCTGTAGCCATAAAATTTTCCAGCTGGGATATAATTTTCTAATCCTTCTGTAAGCCCATGTATTTTGTTTCACCTCTTAAAGAAATTTAATATTGTCAATCTGCAGTATTCTCTCTTGGAGACAGATGATCTAAAGTTTTCTTCTCAGTAAAGAAATCATTGTCATACAACCCATTTGCACACATAACACCTTAGAATGAGGAAGGTGCTATGGTTTGGGTTATTTTCATATGAAATCATCCTGTGTGAACTTCTTGTGGTTGAAAATAGAGTCTTCTTTTCCATGCAAGAAGGGAAAGTGTGGGTATCCCCGGAGTTCTGCAGGGCTAGAAACAGAAGCCAGTCATGGTCTCACTGAGTGGAAAAGAAAAAAAGTCAAGTATTTTACTTTCTAATAGCTGAGAAAGTGCAAAGCACTTTTTCCCCCCATTTTTTTTCCCAGTGGAGCCGTGAAGTACATACAGTCAGAGGCCATGCAAGAACAAAACCAGAGGCATCATGTGGGTAAAGTTACATGCTGATAATAACTCATGTGATGCTATTTTACTATTGACAGATCAAAATGAGAATAATTTCTCTTTGCTAAGTCAGTACTTCTCGTGGCTTTCTGATGCAGGCCTTATTTGGCCACAAAACAACTTTGCATTTCAATTTGATCTGCATGGGGCAGAAGTTTACCTGAAATCTTAATTTTTTTTCCACTAAAAAGAAATTTCTGGCATAATTTTTCTTTTTGCTTCATTAGAAAATAAAATTATTTTGCCACTCATCGTTAAGAAGTTAATACCATCCTGAGAAAAGTTGATTTGGAAAATCTCTTAACAGTGTTAACTTTATTAGCCTGATAGTACAAAACTATTGGAGAGCATTCAGCTAACAATGATCCAAACATGTTCTTTGTCAAGGCTACAGCTGAGGCAATGAAGAGGGAAGGCAGGGAGGGTCAGGATTAGGGATGATATGTTTTCTTGAAAGGGCTGCCTACCTCCAGTGCCTCCTGGCACATTATAATAGGGAGCTGTGACCAAAGTGCTGAGTGCTGCAGCAGTGATATATTTGCATTTCACCAAATAATATTAGATACATATGGTGCCCTTCACTTTGAGACTTTACCCAAATATTTCAGAAACCTTGGGCCAAGTTGTTTTTTTTTTTTTTTTTTTTTTTTTATCTCAGAGAAGATACTTCACACCAGTTTTACTGTAATTCCATGGAAGAATCTCCAGTTGTTCCAGGAGTAAGAGAAGAGGATTAGGTCTCAGATTGCTCCTCAAATAACTTTTCTTGATGGATTAGGGAGATACTCAAGGCTGCTTTAAATGAATTATCTCAGATACCAGAAACAATCTAGCCAGAACAGCATGCAGTACAATACAGGCTAATATGTACTTGCAAGAAGCAAAAGTTACTCACTTTTCTTTAGTATTTTGTATCTAACACTGTGGAACATTTTGCAATTCAAATTAAATGTAGCAGTTTAAGATTATAATACACATTTTGTTCACTTAGAACCTTGAAAATGTGTTCCAGCTTTCAGCAGCTTATCTCAAGGCAGCAGAGTGCAAAACAGAAAGGCAATAAAATATTCTGTTTCAGGGGGTTGAAAATTCCCTTCATGCCCCTCTTGGTAAACAATACTTTGAAGAATCGAAAGTTAATTCTGGTTTTACTGAGTTTTATTACTTATCTATTTATTTAAAGTTTATGTATCTGATCACTCACTGGAACACTGAATTTCAAGCTACATAAAGTATTTCCAGTGGACCAAAAAATGCACTTCTTTGTCTTATTTTTGTGTGTGATTCACACATCATCAAAACACATCATCAGTAGCACTGAGCCGCTGTGGTGGAGCCGCCCAGCTCAGTCCAAAGCCTCTCTCACCTCCAGCAGCTCTTTGGAGCCAAAGAGAGACACTGAGGGGTTTTTGGGAGTGTGGGAGGGAAACGTGTGGGACAGCAGAGAGTGGAGGTTTTGGGAGAGGAAAGTGGGGAAAGGCAGGACAAGGAGGGTGGTGTTTCACCAGGTGGACATGAGGGGCATCCTGCTGCTCTCACCAATTCCTTAAGGCAGGTGTTGCCTCCTGAACATGACATATAACAACAGACACTGCTCCCTCCAGTGCCCCCAAAGAGTCACCGGGTCAGTTCAGCTGAGAAATGAAACAAGCCTTCTGAACCTGCAGCAAAGAAGCTAAACTCAGGAAATCTTCCCAAAATCTGTCCTTTATGGCATGACTGTAGAAATATGCATTTTCTCCCTTGAGGCATTAAATTGTTTCTGAATAATATTGCTCACAGAAAGAAATAATCTGTTAAATGCCCTGTAACAAAGCAGTATTTGGCTTGTGCAGTATTCTCAAAGAGATGTAGACTTTTTATTGTAGCCAGAATATTAATATATGAAATTATAATAATGATTTATTAATTAATTTAGACTATCATCACAATTTTCTATAGCTAATTTAAATGGCAATCACAATGGGGTCTGTTTTGTCTCATGCTCTCCCTTTCAGTAAAATCAAGCAGAGACACTTTGTTGGCCATCTCAGATACTTTTATCTCTGCCTTCAAGGGCCCTGTGGGAATGGAAGCATGGAAAGAATATGGAAAGAGGATTTGTACCTCATGACTTTGAGACTTTCCTTCAAGCCCTGCATTTTTCCCCTCTCTTTGCCTGTTCAATAAAGCATCAAGAGAGAAAGAGTGAAAGAGGGGTGGAAGAGGAGACAGAGAGCGAGCGAGGAGGAAGCATTGATTTAAACACTCTCCAGTATCTCAAGACACAAACAAAAATAATTCTATTTTAAGATTTTCTGAGCCAGGATTAGAGATGGATTTTTCAAACTAAACAATGAAGAAAGTGACTCAGGTTTTCGTGCATTTACAGCAATCATCTCCAATTAGTAATTAAAATCAGGTAAGAAAGAAGTTTCAGTACACAGGGAAGCAGTGTCCCTAAAACCATTCAACTGCGCAGCAAAAAGTATTTGCAGAAACAGATGATAAAAGTTAATTAATTAAATATACTTCAAAATGCTTACGCTTGACAAGGCAGAAAACAAGGAAAGAGTTTATCATGTCACACTTCATACCTGAAATATATTCTTAAAATTTTCAAAGTGTTCCTTGGGGACCCAATAGTGACTCTTGCTCCTTAAAAGTTACTGAAGATATATAGAGGCAATGAATGCTGAATCATGAAATAGCATCTACTTGTCTATCATGAGACAATTTTTATAGTCTTCACTTAAGTCCAAGTTCTCCTTTAATTTAATTTGACATGGTTTAGCAGAGAACTGAAGAAGGAAGCAGGTAGATGAGAGTAGACAAGTGGGATCAGCAGGGAAACACACATACACTCAGCAGCTGCATCCATAGGTTCCTGCCTGCAAAGGAAGCAAGAGCTGGAGCCTGTTTCCAGTGCTTCATCTAACCAAGGAGCAGAAAAGGCAAATACACATTTTGGAAGAAGGTACCCAGTATATTTTTCCCCACAACATTCGAAACTATGCTTACTTAGGATTGAAATGAGAAACACCACAAAGCAAATGAGCTAACTGAAGGCATTCTTAAATACATGTATAGTTGTTCCGCATTAATGAAATATCCTGAAGTGTCAGGGACTGAATGGCACTTCCCCATTCCATCTTCCCCCTTCAGGGGCTGTGGTGCTCAAGATTGTCTCTTTTCTATTACATGGTCTAACAAATAAAATCATAGATGGTTAAAGCATCCCACAGATTTGTACTTTGTCCATAACCTCTTCCCACGTTGTAACAATTTGTTACTCAAGTGTAAATCTGATACTCTTGGCTTGAAAACAAAGTGTTAGGCAATCTGCAAACATGAGCTCATTACTTTGGGCAAGGTGAAAAGGGTCTCTGATGTGGTACACTCATTGTGGCCTCCTGATATTAGTCAAAACTCTGAGAGGAAACCGGTGTTTAACATGGTTTCTGTTTCCCTTTTTCTTAGCCTTTTTTCTATCTCTGACTCTTTCACACTTTGGTATGTGCCACTCTTCTTTGGGGGGGAGGGGGTTGTTTTTTGGGTTTTATTCATGAGTGTGTGTCATGATTCAGAGTTCTAGCATGTATTATCAAGCAGCCCTGCCTTGTAGGGAGTCTGTGGGAAATTTGAGTGAGGGAGGGGTTTTATTTAACCATTTCCTGTACTCTACCCTTGCCTTCCCCTGGACTGAGTAGCATTCTGTACGAGAAAATATTTACAGATGCAACTAAAACACCCAGAAAACAACAAGGAGGTAGAAGTAAGAAGAAGATGGGCAGTGCTGAACACCCTGTATCTGTATGGAGGCAGGCTGAGAGAGCAGGGCGCTCTTGATCCTTGTGGCTGTCAATGGCAGTCCTGGATGTGACGGGAAGACAACCCGCAGGCCTTTTGTTTTTCAGGCTTTTCCTTTGGCAGGCACACAGTCTCAGCTCCTCATTATCCTTGCAGTTCTGTGCAGCCCTTGCTGCCTGCATGGCTGTGCCCATGGCTCTGCAGAGCTCACTGCCCCTGGCAGGAGAGACAGAGCTGCTGTCTCTGTGCTGGCCTTTTGCACTGCACCTCTTAACTTAGAAATGGTGGTGTTACCCACAAACTTTTTCCTCAAAAAGGATGGAAAAACTCACCAAAGCTGAAATTCATACCAGCTGCAAGTAAAATAGCGTGTCCTGAAAAGAAAAATATTGGTGATATCTGTTCAAATTTTCCTCATGTCATCTACTGGCACTCAAGGGGTTTTTTACATATCAGACAATTCAAGACATGGTATATTTTTAGGCACTGGCACAGGTTGCCCAGAGAAGCTGTGGATTCCCCATCCCTGGCAGTGTTCAAGGCCAGTCTGGACTGGGCATTGAGAAACTTGGTCTAGTGGAAGGTGTACCTGTCCATGGCAGGGTGTTGGAACCAGATGATTGCGAAGGTCTCTTTCAACCCAAAGCATTCTGTGATTCATTCCCTGATTCTACATTCCACCTCCAACAATGAACAGCACAAGCTATCTTAAATCCTCTTAAAGATACACAAAGAGGTGCAAAATTCATGTATCTGGATAAAGCTTGTGGATTCTGATCAAAATCCTAGAGCAAAGAAGCCTTTATTCGTGCTTTCACTTGGCTCTCAGTTCTGGGGTTTTGTTGTTGTTATTTTTGTTGATTTTTTGGTTTTTCTTTAAGCAAGCACACAAATGAAGCCTTGACATGAACTTTGGGTTGGAATTGATTTCTTTTTTGTTTTAATTTTAACTCATCTATTTCATTATTCTCTCTGTTACACCTTTTGGCAACCAGGTCTACAAACTAAGACACCTGAGGATGTTTTTTTCTCCTCATAATATAACTGGGAAAGTAAAGTCTAAAGTCATTATTGGAACCCTGTTAAACAGGACTACTGCCCCTGCAGACCTGTTACACACAGGCTCTTTCTCACTGGGTCCCAGGCTTATCAGATAGTGAGGACAGCCCCAGCTGGCCAGCCTTAGGTAAGCCAGTTAGCAAGACATCTTTTTGACTGACCTCCAAGTTCTTCAAGCCCAGAATGAAGTCATCATTCTGGCAAACTGGGAGAGAGAGAACCCCGGTGTCAAAATCACTCAGCTCTTACTGTGATTGGAAAAGCCTGAGATGAACTGAGAGTCAGCAAAGCCTCAGATGCCTTCCGTGGAGACCTCTCGATGAGGAGGATTGCTGAGACAGAACTACTGCACGAGACATGACTTTTCCTGACCAGTTAACTGAGAGTCAGTGAGCTTGGAGCAGATGCTGGCAGCAGACACCCTGACACATTAATCATTTTCCAGCACCTTGAAGCACAAAAGCATGTCACTAATAGCACATGCCTGATATGTGGGATATTAAAAATAGGAAACACCTGTGGTAACTCTGTGGGGCTTAGCTCCTGGATGTGGACTGCTGCAATAAAGAACATTGCAAGAGTACAGGGGTTCCCTTGAAAGCCTGTGGGTTCCAGAGTTCTGCCACCTCTCCTCTGACTGTCTGCTGCTCAAAAGTGTAGTCCTGGGGAGGATGGAAGGGTGGGATAAAAGAGGGTGGAGGACAGGAGCTTGAACTGTACAGCTCCCTCTTAAAGCACTGTTTAACAAAAAAATGGTCTTTGCTCTGGCAAATGAGCGTCTGAGATACAGCGCAGACTATGATGAACTGGAGTATTTCAAATCCAAGAACAGCTTCAAGAAGAGTGTAGAGCCTCTGGAGCTTTGCAAGAAGGAAATGGCCCAATAGTTCAGGCTAGAAAGAGATTTGGAGAGAGGTCATTTCTGTCAGTCTCAGGTTCCCGACTGGGAATAGTTTGGACTCCATCTAAGAAATGGGGAAACGAAGAGAGAAATAGAGTTTAAATGAAGACCTAGACACAGGAAAACTACTGCAAATTATAGAAAGGAACCATCAAAGAAAGGGTCTTTTTTATTTTTTTTTGTGACACCTTTATGAAAGCACATTGTTTTCAGCTGCTGTCATCGGCAGAGGAGCTGAGGAATGGTCACAGTGCAGCACCACACCACAAGATGGCAAGAATCAGAAGCTGACCTCAAACCAGAATACAGAGAGAACAATGTAATTACATTAAAACTTGAGAATCCAAACTACCAAAAATGAAATGTTAATGAAACTTGGGGTTGTTACAGAAGATGAGTTTTTCAGGTTTTTCTTTGCTCTTTGGCCTGTGGTTCTTCACACCAAATCTCACCCTACGACACCTCATACACAGAAGTGACAAATACCCTCTGCAGTACAATGTGTCCTCCTAAGCATATCTTTTTTTTTGAGGAAACTTGAGGAAAATTGGGGGTTTCCCACTACTTATCATCTTAGTTTCCTTTTACCCACAATTTTCTTCTTTGTTTGTTTTTGGTTGTTGTTTATTTTTTCTTGTCATACTTTTTCTAGCACTCACCTGAACTATAAATTTAATAAATTCTCATCATTTTTAACAGCCTTCTCAAGTCCCTGGACTTATTGACTTGCTCTGTCCCAACATTTTCCTTTTTCTCTCCAACACCAAGTGAAAGACTGCTCCTTTGGTCTTTAGAGGGTTGCTGAGTCCAAGCTAGGAGCAATCAGATTGATATCTGAGCTATGAAAGTTCCAGGGGACATTGTGAACAGCCACAGCACCATCCCTGGTTTCAGTTTAGGTCTTTGGGACAAATGTGTGCACTGCAAACACAGCAAGCCCACACAGCTCTGAGATTCTTGTTCCTGCCCCAGCAGAGCAGTTGCACCAGCGCATCTCGTGCAGTGCTCTTGCAGTGGAACAGTCGGTCCCCAGTGATGAGCAGCTGTGCTGGCAGAGCCCAAACACCACTGGGGAACTGCTCTCCTCCCCACAGGTTGGACTGGGGCTGAAATGGACTGACAGGCCAGCGTTAGACAGCTTGCACCGCTGTATGTGTCCTACAATAAACAAAGACAGGAGACACTCTGCAGCCAGCAGGTTTTGCCAGCTCCACATTTACATGGGAAATACCGTTCTTAATGAGGTTGGACTGGATGACCTCCCGAGGTGTTTTCCAGCCTCATTTATTCTATAAGTCTATGAAAATTACATTAAAATTGCATCAATATAAACAAGGATTCCCTAGAAAGCTTTCATGCCATTCAAACTACTTGATTTCTCCTTAATAACCTCGCTGGGGAATTTCTGAAAACGCTGAGAGCGAAACTTTCCCCAGCTCTGCTTCCACAGGTGACAAATGCTGACGAAGCCACCCAGGAGCAGGAGCAGTCTCCTGCCCTCCCGGAGCCTGGCTTTGCGAGGCTGAGCTGGCGCAGGGCAGAGCCAGGCTCCGGGAGGCGCTCCCCGCTCCCGAGGGATGCTGCGGTGCCGGGAGCTCTCCCCGTTCCCGAGGGATGCTGAGGTGCCGGGAGCGCTCCCCGTTCCCGAGGGATGCTGAGGTGCCGGGAGCGCTCGCCGTTCCCGAGGGATGCTGAGGTGCCGGGAGTGCTCGCCGTTCTCGAGGGATGCTGCGCTCCCAGGAGCGCTCCCCGCTCCCGAGGGATGCTGCGCTCCCAGGAGCGCTCCCCGCTCCCCAGGGATGCTGAGGTGCCGGGAGCGCTCCCCGCTCCCCAGGGATGCTGAGGTGCCGGGAGCGCTCCCCGCTCCCCAGGGATGCTGCGGGCCGGGGCTGCGCGCTCCGTGCCGGGGCTGAGCCATCCGGCCGGTCCCCAGCCCAAAACAAACACAATCGGTGCACTTCAAGCGCCTCGCCCCCTTTGTCAGCGCCGAGCCACTGCAGCCTTTATTGGCGTGCCAGCCTTTTCACGTCGCCCGAAAGTTTCAAACAACTTCATAGCCATGGGAGTGCTAATTAAAACATTCGGCAGTTTTACTGTCTGAGCAGTGTAAATACGATGTAAAAAGAAAATTAAAGAGCATTTACACAGATGCATACTTGTTCATTGTAGCTATAAAATCTAGCTGCAGGGACCTGGCAAGAGCAGGAGTCTCTTACTCTTCAAAACAAGTTATTCAGCAAAAAATTAGACACCAAGCTTTAGCTTGGAAGAGTTATTCTTTGTTAGCTTCATTTTTTATTCACTCCTCCAAAGCCACACTTTCCCACTTTTTTCTTCGTTTATAATACTGGTCACTCAATTTACTGCTGAAATGGGTTAAGGGATGATTGGAAACAAAATATTTGTTTCACACTCTTGAGGTCACAATCCACACACAAAACTTTTTTCCCTTCTACTCATGCAGCAGCCACTTTTAGACAGTGAATCCCAGTCACAGGGAATAAAATCCCCTGGAACGTCAGCCACAGGTTATGCCTAGGATAGGGAAGGCATTCTGGGGAATCTTATTTTCCAGCGTTGGTTGATGTTTCAGTCTGGGATTTCAAGAACGCCGACTGCAGTTGTTTACACTGCAAAGAAAGGAGCTTTTTGATCAGGGGAAGCTGAGTCACTACTCCCTGTTAGTTTTATCATTTTGCAGAGAGCGAGAGCTGATGCCTGATCTTTCTCTGACCTTTTATTCAAACTTTCTTCTCTGCATTCCCAGGCTGTTATATTCTGTTTAATCATGTCTCTTTGATTTTCAGAAGAATCAGATACATTTTTTGTTTGGTGTTACATGATGTCATAGACAAAAGCAGCATTGATCCCATGAGGTTACCCTGCGGTCAGAACGGTTCACTGAGAGGATGAGACTCAGTCCTAGAGCTTTTTTCTGGGTCCTGAGCTATTTTCAGAAGTGGGGAGAGGGAAGGAGGGGGTGAACTGCTTTTTGTTTTGTTTTGTTTTGTTTTGTTTTGTTTTGTTTTGTTTTCCCACAGACATCATAAGACAAACAGACCATGGGTCAGGTAATGTAAGCAACAGACTGCAAAACCATTGCCAAAAATTGTAACCACCCAATCATCTCTGAAGGAGAAAAATTCATTTAAGTGACACATGTTAATAGTATTGAATTCAAAACACTTTCTTTGACATCCAGATGTTGTAAAGTGCCATATACAGATTAGCAAAAATATTTTCTGGTCTTTCAGATCTTCCTTCCTTATTTTGAACACAAATCAAGTTTTGGAGAAAATTTTTCCCACTACTGTCCACTGATCACATTACTGAAGTATTTAAAAATTTTAGCTCGCTTCCTATAAGGAAAAAATGGGAAGCATAACCACAAATATTTATGTTAGTGTCAGTGCTTATTATTGGAAGCTTAGTCCAGTCTGCTGCAGTGCCAGTGCAAGAACATACCACCAGATATGGCAGCCAGCTCTGCCAGGAAGTTCAGAACAACATCAGCACACACAATCTTCATAACCTGGAAAATGCAGAGTATCCCCAATGGGAAGGTGTGGGTGACATGTAAAAATGTCCCCACTTGAAATTGTCCCTAGTGTCAAGGCTTTGGAAAGGCATGGCAGTATTAGCAGCAGGCATGAGTTGGATTTAGAGCACCTTGCTCTTGGAAAAAAATGGGAGCCCCAGATTCTGGTGTTAATTCCTTTGCAGCAGGTATGACCACCAGTGATGCTCTGCAGCATCTGGGTGTTTGCTTAGCTGTCTGCTGTCTGATATTGTACCAGGACCCAGAATTTTCCTGTAAGATGGTGGGGAAGGAGAGGGGAATTTTGGGAGAACGGATTTAGGTCACCATACTGTAAAGCCTGTTTGGCTTCCACTTCTTTCTAAGGGTAGAAGGGGTAGGTGGTGAAATTGCCAAGTTTATAAAATCTTATTAACCGATCAGATGGGGGCTCTCTTTTTGAGGGGAAGGAGTCCACAGTGATCATGATGCTGGTGCAGAGCTCCCTTTCCATAGCAGGCAACCTGTGTTTCCCTAGCTGAGTCTGTGTGCTCTTCTTATGGTTGTCCTTCCTCGTGGGGCTTGCATTACCTATGGTAGCGATAAGAAATATAGCAAAAAGAAATAAAAGAAACATTACTAAGTTCTACTAATAGATAGTAGATAATAATAATTAGTACTAATGGAGAATGCAATTACCTAAGAGAAATAGGTTAGGGATAGAAGGCTCAGTAATGTTTCCACTAGCCTGTCCATTTTTTCTCTTTTCCTTTAAATATGTCAGCCAAGATCCCAATGTTATTTCTGTGACAAAAGATCTTCATTATAGTTTTACTGCTGTCATTGTAGTCCTACTGCTAACTGTATTTAATAAATTAAGCTTTACAACAATTATGAGGGTGTGTTCACTGTCTCAGGCTGCTTTATGACAAAGGCACTCAGTACTCAGGAAAGCCTCCCATTTCTCCTTCCCAGGTGGGTAATCTCTTTTCAGCTAGGAAAATATAGGCCCTTTTATCATCAAAAGTTTTTGAATCTAAGAACAAAGGGAGCTACCCCAAAATTATTGAAATATAAGGGCAATAACAACAACAAAGACAGACAGCATCTCAGCTTTATCAAAAATCCAAGTAAGTCTGAGGTGTGGTCAAGAAGAGAATTCAAGTTCTCCCCATTCCCAGATGAGAGCTGTAACCACAACTATATTCAAATTCCTCATTTGTTATATTTTAGTACATTTTCACCTATCAATGAAGCAGCTTCATTTTCTGGAATTTTAGGGTTTATGACGCATTTCAGTTTCTTCCTTTATGGGAAAGACACATTGCAAACATTGGGCAATGTCTTGCAAAGTCTTGTCCTAACCTAACACGACTGAGCAGTGTGGGAGGAGGAAGTAATGACTTCCCCCTGACCTGAGTAGCTGACATGGAGCCTGCCAAGAATCACAGCCTCTGTGCTCCAGGGAACACAGGAGCAACTCTTCAGAGAGGAGGCAGGGAAGGGGAGGGACAAAGGGGGCGCTCAGAAGTATGTCTCTGCCCCCTCCTGTGCTCCATGTGGCAGAAGAGAGTGGCTGCAACACTTGAAAAGAAGTAATAAATTCCTCCCCACCTCTTTCCCCCGCCAGTAGTTTGCTTGCAAAGGGTTGGGCAGCACAGCCTTCTCAGGTTGGTGCCATTTTGCAGTGCCCACAATGTGGGGCAGCATATAAATGCAGAGTCTAGCCCATTTGGAAAAGAAAATGGATTTCCTGTGTGGACATAAAGACAGAGCTGTAAGGATGGAATTTCACAACAGAACAAAAATAAAGCACAGTGCTGTTCCAGAATTTCTCGATTCTTATTCTAAACAGCAATAAACCCACCTCCCAAACCCCAGTCCGGACAAAATATTAGCATTCCCTCCACTCTGGTTACAGCTCACATCCCTCTTAATACCTCTTGCACTGCCATGAACTATTTGTATAAGAAAGGCTTATGTTTGAACTGGAATTGGCACAAATAATTACCCATTGGATATTCCTTTTCTGCAGAAATCTGATCTCTTTCAGTGCTTCACAAATCACAGAATCCGCTGAGGACAGAAGCCTGTGTTTTCTTCTTCTCCAAAGAGAATAAAAAATCGGCAGTAACCCTGACAGCTTCCTGTAGTGTGGCTCTCACAGCTTATTCCAGATGAGCCGAACATTAAACTTGCCATAAAAATGTTATGATGGGAGGATGTATCTCCCACAGTACTCAGAAATTATGTAGTGAGTTTTACCGTCATCACCCCCAGGTTGTAACCCTTCCCCAGCTCTTCTGAAGAGTGAAAACAGTAAGAATAAACTTTAAAAAAACAGACCATAACAATGACAAATAATAGAAATAATTCTCACAGGCAGCAAAAGCTACCTAAGCGTAGCCCAGAAAGGGGCACGGCTCCTGTGTGCTCGGCCTCACCCGGGGGGCACCGCGGCATCGCCCCGCGGCTCTGCGGGGTGTGCCAGCCGGCAGGATGGAGGGGAGCTGCCCCGTGCTTCCCGCAGGAGCGAGGCCGTGTTTGAAATGGGTTTGAAATGTGCTTCAAATGTAATAAATTTTTATCCATGTTTTACCCCTGCCTGCCTCGCACGCTGGCCGTGCGATCGCAGTCAGTCGGCCGGCCCCGGGCTCCTCTCCGGGCCAGGGGAGGTGCGCTCCGCTCCCTGTGCCCCGCTCCCTGTGCCCCTCTCCCTGTGCCCCGCTCCCTGAGCCCCGCTCCCTGTGCCCCGCTCCCTGTGCCCCGCTCCCTGAGCCCCGCTCCCTGTGCCCCGCTCCCTGTGCCCCGCTCCCTGAGCCCCGCTCCCTGTGCCCCGCTCCCTGTGCTCCGCTCCCTGTGCCCCGCTCCCTGAGCCCCGCTCCCTGTGCCCCGCTCCCTGTGCTCCTCTCCCTGAGCCCCGCTCCCTGTGCCCCGCTCCCTGTGCCCCACTCCCTGTGCTCCTCTCCCTGAGCCCCGCTCCCTGAGCCCCGCTCCCTGAGCCCCGCTCCCTGTGCCCCGCTCCCTGAGCCCCGCTCCCTGTGCCCTGCTCCCTGTGCCCCGCTCCCTGTGCCCCGCTCCCTGAGCCCCGCTCCCTGTGCCCCTCTCCCTGTGCTCCTCTCCCTGAGTCCCGCTCCCTGAGCCCCGCTCCCTGAGCCCCGCTCCCTGTGCCCCGCTCCCTGTGCCCCTCTCCCTGAGCCCCGCTCCCTGAGCCCCGCTCCCTGAGCCCCGCTCCCTGTGCCCCTCTCCCTGTGCCCCGCTCCAGCCCCTCTACCCTGCCCCGCTCCTGAGCCCCACTCCCTCTGCTCTGTTCCCTCTGTCCCGCTCCTTGTGCCCTGCCCCGTTCCCTCTGCCCCGCTCCTCTCCCTCTGCCCCGCTCTGCTCCCTCTGCCCTGCCCTGCCCCACTCCCTCTGCCCTGCCCCGCTCCTTCTGCCCATCTCTGCTCCCTCTGTCCCACTCCTTCTGCTCCGCTCCCTCGGCCCCGCTCCCTGTGCCCCGCTCCTCTCCCTGTGCCCTGTCCCGCTCCTCTCCCTCTGCGTTCAGAGCCTCTATTGATCGCTGGGAACATTCAGCTGCTGACATCTGTCAGGCTGCCTCTAATTTCACCAGCGATCGCCAGCAGAGGATCTGCCCCCTACGGTTTTCTTCTCACTGAGCAGCTGCTGCTCCTTTATAGTCTGTTTGGTTATGTCATCATTAGCTTTTTTAATACGGGTAAGGAACCTTAAAAATGCTTTACGCTCTCAAGAGATCTGGAATTTCTCAAAAAAGAAAGAAAAAAAAAAGTTCTGATGTTTCTCAAGCCTCCCTCCCATTCCCCTTCTGAAAAAGCTCAAAAATGTGGAATGTTGTGGGAAATTACTCAGAATGTAATAAAAAATGTACATGCAAAAAAAAAAAATCTAACTCACAGCTTCCTTGGCTGAAGTGATGTCCCAGGGCTGGATCCAGCTCAGCAATGCTCTTTGGCCTTTCCCTAGTTTTCTCTTTCCAGGACCACATCCTTCATTTAGTTTCTGCTTCCAGGACCCTCTCTCTCACCCACACACACCACATAAATATACAGACACATACAGCTCTGACACACATTTCTTTCTGTGGCACAGGATACCCCCAAAGCTTCTTTTCCCTTTCACAAAGTTCAAGCAGTCCCTGTGCAGAGCACCTCCCTTCTCTGCTCTGTAGTTTCCAGCTAGATACAAACTGTCCAAAACAGGGTTTATTTACTGGGTCTGCTTTTTTAGCCATTTGGACACTGCAACACTCATTTTTCCTCCAAGCATATCTTGCAAAAAGTAACAAAAACACTTCTGGAAAGTACCTGCTGCTCAGGTTGCTTTGCATTTTACAATGTTATTTTATTACTGCTCATTTTACATACACATGCTTATAGCTCACCACATTTTTTCTGACAAAAACCAATTGACAGTAACTTTACAAAAGGTCTTGCTGAGGATTTAAAAACATTAAAATATATAAAAGGGAGTTACTTCAAAGGTTTTCAAAATCAAACCAGCCCTGAATTTTATTGTTTTGGTAACAATTTTAACTTTCCTATCCAGAAGTCACTTCAAAAATTATAGTGTTCAGAGCTATACATACATGAGTCATTCCCTCCATCTCTTTTATACCCCTAAATATTTCTGCTTTACCATTCACCAAACTTCATGCTGTTTACATCTTTTCATAAAAAAGCAGAATATTTTTATAGTTAAAAGATCTATCAAAGGTGATTATTACTATTCACATGAACATGACAGCCTTCAGCTTTCTTGGGCTGTATTGAATGGCTCGCATGCGATTCAGCGGTGCAGAGATGGGCTTAAAAAGCCAGTTAAAAGCATGAATTGAGGAATGCATTTCATGATGACACTCGATGCTGACCATGTAATAGGAAGTTGATTGGAGTTCTTGCACGTTTAAATATAGGCTTTGTTACCTTGCTTGATCATGCCATAAATGAGTATAGTTTAGATACGTAAATAGTTTAGAGAACACTGTGTGCTTAAAATAACCTTTTACCCTTTAAATGTTCTGGTCCATTTTCAAATTTTCCATCTCAGACAGTATTGCCATTGAAGGACACAGAGCTGAGAGCGTTCTGTCCCTGGGGCTGCCCAGCTGGGTCACTGCAGCTCCTGCAGTAACTCACCTCAATCCATCCCATGTGCCAGTCCCACCACAGCATGTGCCCAGGGCTCACTCTGGGTGAGGGAGACTTTCACACTGCTACATTTCCACTCATCTGTGCTCTGGGAGACTGCAGGGCTGGTAAGGAGGGGTCTCTGCAAAGATGCTTTGACCCTCCAAGTGCTTTCTGTTTTGCCGTGGCTGCTGCAAAGGCCATCTTGCCATCCCATGTGGCCTTGAAGCCTGGGAAAGGGAGCTCCACAGCTGAACACAGCAGGAAAGGCTGGAGGTCTCCTGGCCTGGAAAGGCAGAAGGTCTCTTGGTATTATTTTTGCATCATTTATCCAAATTTTGGAGGTACTTCTTTAGGTAACACACACTTCTAGATGCCCCCATAAGGCCTCACAAGTCTTCCAGGCTGACAGGAATCCTGAAAAATTTTGCAGTTTCTCTGTAGTGAATTGTTTTTCCAGTTCAATATCCTGGCACTATGCTGCTTTCAGGATGGATGTTGTTCAGATAAACATCTCCCCAGCAATGCTACAGAAACAGTGGCAAAGAGAAAAAGCTGCAGTATATCTCTGCTGTCCTATCTCTATTTGACATTGATATATTTGCAGAAGGATGGTGTTAGACACAAGCCCAAAGGGCTGCAGGTGTGTTACCAGGTTGGAATGAATTATCTGCAGGCATAATGGAGCCAGGACCTGCATGGCATAGTTTTGGCAGAAACCCTCTCCTTGGCACAAGGGAAGTGTGTGTAGCCCAGAGCCAGGGAAACCTAGGGATGAGGTGGTCCAGGGTGTCACATTGTCCCTTCTGACTAAAGAACTTGAAAGAGAGGGATGAAAATGGCTCTTTCCAGTTCTCAGTTTTTGAACCACCCCACATAGAACTTTATCAGAGGTCACTAAGGTGATTAGAAACCCTCTAATTTTACATCTGCTGTTAAAAAAATTCCTCCAGGAGAGGGGATCTTCCCAGGACCAGAGCCATAAAGGCTGTAGTAAAGGTAGAAAAAGCAAGAGAGAAATACAAGATCAGGTGTCCCAATATCAGAGGAGTAACTTCAGGTCTACCCATACATCTGAGAACAGCATTTCAACCATTGGCTTGCTGATTAAAAATGCTTTCATAATCTCCTAGAAAGCTGCAGTTCCCTTAAAAGTTCCAGCCACAAAAGTCCATTGTTCATTCTTGCTCCCAGAGCACTTGTGAAATGGGTTTTAGGCACCCAGCTCCAACTGGCTTCTAAGGACCCTTGGAAGCCAAACTCCTTGAGGCATTTCTTCTCTAAGACACAGAAAAGTTTCTATATGAAGTAGGAGTGGGTCAAACTCTGACATCTCTGCTCCCTGTTGCAATAATCCCTTCCGACTGCTGATGAGCACTCTGACACCTGGAGTACCAAACCACCAGTGCCATCTCTAGGAAGGTGTTGTTTCTGACAAATCTTTCTGAAGCTCCTTGCGGGTTGAGAATGTGCACTAGGGCCTTATCTGAACCAAAAGCAGCTGGCTGGCTATGCATATTAAAAATATAGGCTATTTCTGCCCCAAAACAATTATGATCTGAGTTGCTCACAAAACCTGTTTGTACTGATAAGCTTCTGTGTTTGTGCAGCAAAGTAATTCTCCAGGAAATTGTGTCAGGTTTGACTGCAGCTGATGATTTTAATTAATTTAAATAGTATTTGCAGATCAGAAAATATGAGGTATCAACAGTCTGCTACAGAGAGTTCACAGAGCAGTGGCCCAAAACTATCTCAGTTTGTTGGCAACACCAAGCACGGTTTGGTAGTGCAAATCTAAACATGGTGTTTATGGGCATTTTTCATCTGCCACAGCCTGTCACTGCCATGATACAAAGAAATCAAAACAGCAACTCTATATTAACATCCAAAAATCTCAGTATTTTCTACAAATACCAGCTACATCTCAGCTATATAAAATCTTCAAAGTCTCCTGGAGAAGAGCCAGGAATGGAGGACAGCTGTGCTTGCCTTTTTCAGCATTCCAAGTTTGGGGTTTAGAGTTCATCTGAAGGAATGACAGTAACCAATCAAAGAAACAGGTAATTCTATAGCTGATTGTACTGGAATATCTTGGAAAAAGAAACTCATGGATTCACTGAAATATCATTTTAGTACCAGTGCGAAAATTACATCCAGATTATTTCACTTCAACATTAATGACATTGGAGAGTCAGGCAACATTAATTGTAGTTTGTGCTGTAACCTAAGAAATTAGTGATTACACCTGCAGAGTGCCTCAGCACTCTGCCTGCTGTGAGATTACCTCTAAAACAAACACAGGCAAAATTTACTGAGGCTGCTTGCATGTCAGAGAGAGCTGCTGCACATGGAACAGGGAATTGAGCAGCACAGGGTGGCTAATAGTGCAGCATTTGAACTTTATAGTGGATGGCAGACAATCTAATGGGTAATTAAGCAAAGGGCTGTTCTACTACTCAGCTTTAACGAGAACTGTATTTCCAAAGTATGGAAAAGCATTTAGATACGATTTGCTGAAAGAATTACAAGGAATCTCGGTGCACACATAAGGACTGTGCTGAGATGGAAGAATAGCTGACCATTCTGTCTGAGTAAACTATTACATAACAGCTAAGCTATAATAAAACCCCGATTCCAAATCAAATAAGTCTCCCAGACTGCTTAAAATGAGTCACCAACAGCTTTATAAACATACAAAATACTTGACAAGGAAGTCTCTGATAATTTTTTAGTAATTATGTCTGTGAATTGTTCTCTGTTGACATCACTATTAGAAATGGTTTCCCATAAGCTTGCACTGCCTGTTAACATCTGCTCATTAATCACTGAGGTTTTGAATATTTCTTTCATTACAAGTTTATTAAAGAGTTCACACCGTTTGTTCAAAGAGATGTCTAATTAACACGCAAACAATAGCTGAAGACAATACAGTTCTGTTTTGTTTGGATTTTTATGGCTTCAAAACACTCCGAACAAGTAATGATTTCACAAGATGATCACAGATTAAGAAATACCTGTACATCTCAGAAATATGCAAGGAACAGAAAATCATTTTTCAAGAGCCAAAAGAACTCTTTCAAACCTTGTTTGTCGTCTGAAGAAAACACTAAAATGTGATTTGGAAGCAAATGCAGAGCGAAGCAATATTTCTTATAAATTTGGCCTAAAAATGACCATGAAAAAGGAAGGATGTAATCAGGGCCCAAGGAAAGAAGATCATCCCCAGGAATATGATTTTTGATGAGAGAGTCTGACAGTTACAACACAGTGTTTTGGAGGCAGGAAGGTCCTAAGTTCAGTGGCAGCTAAAGTATCACCACAGGCAGTTCTCTTGACCTCTGTGGTACCTCAGTCAGCTAAGCTGTAAGGTTGGCTTCCATGGAAATCCAGATGTTGCCTCTGAATTCAACTGTCCTGAGTAAATAAGTTACCAGAAGAACTGCATATCTGAAAAATGCCTTAGCCAGAGGTTACTAAAGGATATTACTAATGACAGACAAATGAGGAACATCAGAGAATGCCATATTTGAAGATACTTCAGCCAGAGGTACTTTCTGTGTAACACTTGGGGAAAATAAATAATGAATTTTTTACACTTCTAAGAATTAAAAAAAAAAAAAAAAAGCCACAGATGCTACTGTTTAATGAAAGCTAAAATACTTTCAGGAGAAGCAAACCTATAGTGACAGCTTTCAGTCATTTTACTAGGTTATTAAAGTACAAATGGATCCTGTGCAGTCTGTCCTGCAAAACACAAACCCAGGGGCACTGATGGGCAATGCTTATGGAAAAAAAAATATTTCAGATGGCCAGCAAACACTTGTTCTGCCCTAGGTAGAGCACGGATAGATACCAAGCTGAAAATAGATCCCTAAATAAATAAAAGAAACACAATCTGCAGTACAGCTATGAAGGCTTCCAGCAGGAAACGTTCCTGGTGGTGAGCTCTTGGTCCTGTTGTGGACACACTGGTTGTGGCTCTGGTAATGGGATGGGGACAGGGGCTGCCTGCTGGTTTGCTTCCTCTGAAGAACAGCTCTGGGGGAAAGAGTGGCAGTCGAGGGCAAGAGGGGATGATGGCTGGATGCAAGGAATAACTGCTGTGACAGTCACATTTATCCACAGCTGAGCACTCTCTCTCATGTCACAGCATGGCCATACATAGGACTTGCATCCTAGACCAAACCACAGCAGGATGAAATGCAGTTGGTGGTGATCATAAGACCAAAGATAATGGGCAGAGCACTGGGTCTTATGATCATGTTTTTAAAGTCCTCCTTCTTGTGCAATTTTTATTCTCATTTTTATTTTCTTTTTCTTTTTGTATCTCCTTCCTTCAAAAAGCAGAGTATCAAGAGCTTCACCTAGAATGTGTGCCTATACTGGGGTGGGATGGATTTTGGTCTTTACACTTTTCTTTGACACAAGCAGCTTTGGTTTGAACATAGTGTCTAGAAATGAACAGGGATTTTGCCATTTTTTTATTATGTGCAAAATGCTAGGAATGTTTAAAAGTAACAGTAACCAAAGTAACAGGGAATAGGAAATAGGAGAGACATTTATCCCCTTAGAAACAGCTTTATTCCCCTTGCATTTCTACAGGAGCATAGACGTTTTCTGTCTGCTTTGGCACCAGAAGCAACTTTTTCAAACATCAGGAATTTTTCTGTCTTTTACAAGGGCTGCATATACTGCATGTGAGAGCAAGAAAATGGACTTCAATTTTAAAACACTTTACCAATGCTACCAGCAGGACAGTGTAACACATATGATGTTCTTCTGAACAAGACAGGTTGTAGAAAAAATAAATTATTTCACAGCACTCCAAAGTAATTTTTAAAATTTTGTTTTGCAACTAGCTCCTGCTTGGTCAGTACACTCAAAAAAGCAGCTGAAAAATGTGGAGTAGGTTAAGATGAATGTATGTGCCACTTGTACTCCCCTGGTTGGGAGATAAGCACAGTTCAGCATGAGAAAAGAGGCATTTTTATTGCAACAGTGATCCAGCAAAATCAGTCACAAAGGACCTGATCTAAAGTCCATTAACATCCAGTTTTTCCACTGATTTAATAGACCTTTAGTCAGACCTACTGCCTCTTCTACAGTATCCATCTCCTCTGATCTTAGAGAAGATTAGTACAAAGCAAAAGATCCGCATGCTGCCATGAAGGTCATGTGCACTGATCAGCCACAGCATATGGCATAGGCAGAATTTTATGTACCTCAAGCTGACATCAGGAGCAATTTAGAGTTAGAGGAGAGTATTGAATAACAGCCTTTTAAATACAGTAATTATAAGGTCTTTGAAACAAATACTGGCGTTGTGATTTGGGGAGCCTGAGGAATTTAATCAGCCATTCTTGATCTAATTGCCAGTGTGATTTTCACTCTATCAGATGTGAGTTGTAATTGGTTTTGAAAAGTTTGACATACGATAGGCTTCTGGGCTCTCCTTCCTTAAATGCTTTATTTGTTTTATCAAACAACTTTCTAAGCAGAATATGTACCCTGGTCTGAAATTCTCACCCTTTTCCTAGGACACAGTGAAGTAGATGCTGAAATGCCTGGAAGAATAGCTCTGGAAAGCTATCAGAGCTAGTAAGCTCTGAGGTTTTGATATTTACAAAGAGCCAGAAACCACTTTCTGCTAGCATCCAGTATTTTAATTTTAATGGAAAGAAAAATGAATCTTTGTCTTAAATCCCACAGTAGAAGGACAACTTCAGGAAAACGAAAGGAAATGCTTCTTCCCAGAGTGGAATTCATTGCTGCAGGAAACGCTGGAGTCAAATACTATGTCTGGATTTCTACAGGACTACAGTGGCACTACTAATAACAACTGTAATTTCAATTTATGAGTTCAATCCTGCACCAATAGAACTCTTGCAGGATCTGGGCTTAGATCTGCAGATTTTCTGAGGCAGGAACCTGTGTTCAGAATTATCTGTGCAGACAACAAAAAGGGATAAGAAAGGCTGAGCTGCCACAGGTGTTGTGGGAGGCTCCAGCAAAACCATTGAAATATCAATGGGCTTTGTTACCTGTCTCAGGTAAAAAAAGCTCCTTTTTACGCTGAGGAAATTGCAAGCACAATTTTGATTCAGGGTAATGCATCTCACAGTCTTTTCTTTCTGCTAAATTCAGCATGCTTGCATGGACTTTGGAAAGAGCAGCAAGCTGGTCACATTATTTAGGTCTGATTATGGGGCTGAGCCTTTTCCTCCATGGCAGAAAAAGGGCAAGTGCTTTCTGTCAACAAAGGAGTGCAGAGAGGGGAATGTAAGGAGGCTGTAAAGAAATGTGATGCAACACGACCTGGGCCTGATCCAGAGCTCAGCAGAGCCAATGGAAAGACTCGTAACGAGCCCTGGATCCTGCTCCAGAGGGATTGTAACTCTGCTCTGCAGAGAGCCCAGGACCCACCTTCCCTGGCTGCACAGCAGGCCCTTGTCCCCACGCCAGGCAGAGGCGAGCCCTGTCGAAAGGTTGTTTGTTATTGTTATTGTCATTGTTGTTGTTATTATTGAAAGAAGTATTTTCACAGCAGTGAAGGTCAGCTACGAATGATGACTCACTTGCACCGCAGATCTACACAAATAGCATGTGCTAAGATTACCATCTGGTATAACAATCTACATCACAAGACACCACATTTCCTGTTACCCAGGGTAAGTAAATTTCAAGCATGAGGGAAAATTTTAGCAAGTTTCCCCAAGTACCTTTGCAGAAAGAATAATGTGGCTTACACAGAGGGGGGAAGAGAAAGGGAAATTATGAGGTAAATGCTATTCCCCTCCCTCCTGCCCCCTCATCTCCCAAGAAGAAAAACATATTAAGTTTGCAGTTCTCATTTCTATCGTATTTAAAAAGTCAAATCCATGTAATGAATACCTGTCTGGAGGGAGTCCAGCGGGATGCTGACAGTCAGGCTTTCTGGACACTGTGTGAAATGGAGGGTGTATGTTTCACTCTCTCTCTCCATCTCTTTTTTTACTATTTATTTAGTGTCAGGACAGTGCTGTGTGTGCAGCCGCCGTGAAGGGCGTTGGATCTCGGCGGTGCTGACGATGCTCTCCCCCGCACCCGCTGGCTCTCAGCTTGTGCTGGGAGCACAACTGGGCCCCTGCCAACCTGAGACACCCCAAAAATTGAGGAAGGGTCCACTCCTTGCCCCTGGTGTGGTGTGAGTGCCAGGGGTGAGCCACCCAGCAGCCCCTCTTCTTGGAGGTGATGGTTGGGCAGCTCTCCAAGTGAGGCGCAGATGGAAATACCAAGATGAATCAAGCTGGTGTGTTTCCATGGATGACAGTGGCCTGGCTGTGGCAGCAGCTGAGAGCCTTGTCCCAGCCAAAATGGCACTGCTGGCAAGGGGGAAAGAAGCTTTCTGTGGCAGTACTAAGCCTACACATGCTAGGTGCTAAGGGCCACATTCATAGCCTGGCAAATTTTCCTGGTGCCGCCGAGCATTGCTTTTCCTCTTGCCTCCATCCAGTTCGCCTTTCCCATCACCCCTGTGTGAGAAGGGGCTGTGTCCCTGCTGGAAGATCAGCCCAGGGCTAAAGCCATGTCCCAGGGTGGTACTTCAGCCCCACAGCCTTTGCAGGTGCCAAACACCACATGTCCCACCTGATGTCTCTCCCTCCAGCTGTGGCACTGCATCCCTCTCCTCGAAGGTCCCAGGAGCTGGCTGCTGGCCAGCCTGACGGGGGGGAGGGATGGCTCCTCCTCCAAAGAAGCTAGCAAAACCAGTGGCCCTTGAATTTGGCAGGAGCTGAAAGAAAGACCTGAGCCTCGGGAGGAGAAACAGATAAGTCTTTTCCAGACAAAACAGAGGTGAATAAAACAAATAAATAAATAAATCTGGCCAAGCCACTGGATGCCAGAGGCACTGCACATGAGTGAGGTGGCTGGGAATCCCCTTTGGGATGCTGGCAAGGGTTTCTTTGGCTTCAACATGATGTCTTTTGCCATGACTCAGTGCTGTTCAAAATCAGCTGCAGAGACAGGCCCCGGCAAGGATGAGGGAGATTTCATCTCCTGCATCTCCTGCTCACATTTCAGACAAAATCCAGGCACTTTCTTTCTGACTGTTTGTTTGTTTGCACGCTAAGGGCTGCAGCCCTGGTGGAAATACCAGGAGACAAGCAAACAACAGAGCAAGAAACACAGAGATAAAGTGAACATAAGTGCCCTTTTTTCCCAGCCATGGGCACCCTTCTTGCCTTTCCCTGCCCTACCCAGCTCATCCTTTCCAAATTTGCCATCCAAAACTCTCCTTTCTGTGACTCACACTTGTTTTAAACCATCTCTGGGGTAGTGCTGATGCCTGGCCACAAGCATACATCCAGCAGGAGAATTAGAGCTGCTGTGTCAAAGCCTAAGACCACAGTCATTTGGGAGAAAGCCCTTTTAAGTGGTAGGACTTGTCTTGGTTTTCTCCACAGCCTGAGCTATCTATGCCTCAGTGAAAGGGCAAAGACCAAGTCTTCCTCTTGCTCCAAGTAGGTTTAGATCTGCTGTCAATGCTGGCAAAACAACTGCTGCTGTCTGAAATAAAAAAGCAGCAAGTAATGCAAAGATCATAAATTGTGAGCAAGCAGAGCCTGCTTGCTTGCCTGACAAAATTGGGGTGAATATATGATGTTAACTGACAGACCTTTGCATATCACCTTCTGAATCTCCATGAAAACTGCTGCCCTGTGGTGCCAAAGGAGAGATCTTCCACTCTGCATTGGCCATGCAGTCCCAACAGCCTGAAAATGCAGGGACTGCACCTCAAACCATGTAAGACACCAGCCAGCAAACCTGAGAAAAGACTCAATTGTTATAGCTGGATTAGAGCAGGCCATGTTTTTTCCACCCTAAAGCTCCTAAGGAGCTTTAGGGGAAGCTTCAGAGAGCAAAATACTCTCATGAGCTGGTAATATACATAAAGCACATAGTGTTCCCTGTGACATGCAGCACCCACTGAATACATGATAAAATACTGTGGTGCCCCCAACCAACACACACCCAAAGTCAGGCCAACAACATTTTTGCTTCTCTTTCTGTTTTATTGAGGCATGTGCTGACATAAATCAGACCTCCCACAAAATCACTGGACTGAACTAACACAGCAAATGGAGACCCAGCTCAGTGTGCACCAGGACAGCTTGAGATGTGACACAGTTGTGTGCAACTTCAAGTCCTAGTGGAAAAAAAACTCTACAACCCCAATTAGTTTTATAACATCTCTTGAAAAGATGATACACTGGACACCACAGATGGGAAAAATTTTAAATCAGGACAACTGTAGGGATGTTACATTTGCTGCGAGGCTGAAAACTGGGAGTGGGGGCCGCCTTCTTAAAGGTATTTGCTTAGTTTGTAAAAACTTTGCTTAAACCCATCTCTCTAAAACCTCTGCACGAAGAGTACAGATTTCATTAGTAACCCTGCAAGAATAAAAATGTGACTTCAGCACTTCTGAGTTATTCTTAACATATGAGCCATTTTCTGGAGAATCCAAACCTTTGATCAACTTTATGAGAAATACCTGTGACAGAAAGAAAACATTTAATGAGCCAGAGATGTCAATTATAAGCTTTCAAGCAATTTTATACCCTATATAACGCATATAAACCAATGCAGTTTAAAGCGTATTTTATCATTCTATAAATGTTTGAAATTATCCTTTTTAATTTTTCAACTTTTTTTTCCATTTATTTGTTTCAAGGCATGAAAGATAAACCCTTTTCAAATGTTCATGGTCTTTCATGGTATAAGGCAAAACAAATTAGGAACAAACCAGCAGAAAAGCACAGAGATTGTAAATTTCAAACAAATGAAACACTTCTGCATTTTTTATTTTAATCAAAATTTGTTCAGATGGTTAAGTGGCTGATGTTGATTTTGTGTTTTTTGTGATTTGCTTCTTTCTTTAATATTCTCCTTTACTGACCCTTACACTTCAGGACCTGACCCTGAATCACCAACATTAAGGAGGAACATACCTCTGACTTTAGAGATATAAGAGAAGATTTTAGGCATCCTTACTGATTGCGGGTGTCTGTTTTTAGGTATCTTTCAGTGCCTTGGTTTTTAAAGAATGCTAAATTCTAATCTCCTGAACTGCACAAGCATTATGTGTCTTGAAAACAGACTTTCCAAATATCTGTTTGCTTTGGTAAGTCTTGATCCTTAGAAGACCTTGAGTTTTGCAAAACTGTTCCATCAGAATGCTAAGAATCTCTGATTATCAGTATAATAAGGAGTGGTAAAATAATAATACTTCAGCCATTTAAAGCTCATGTAGACCAAATTCTACTTTTTTCCATTATCAGTACACTTTGACTGAGAAAGAACAGGATGTTTCCCTTATACAACTAGACAAATGTCCTGGACAGAGAAAATGTTACAACTTCCAATTAAACTTAGGTACTCAAGCAGCAGACAGGCTAAATCCAGCTGCTTTAAAAGGGTTTTCATTCCTTTGCAGTCTCTGGGCCTATCTGTAATACCTTATGCTTCCATTTTGTGAGGTTTCTTGCAAAACATATTAGCCTCAGTAAGAAATCTTCAATTCCCACGGAGAATTACATTTCAAAATGATGCTCAGTGCTAGTAAGCAATATTTTTTCCTGGGCTTCCACATATGGCAATATTTATCTTCAAAGTTTTCCTCTTTGGCTTGTAGGCTGGTTTGCAAACCAGATGGTCTTGTGTGGCCTAATTGTAAGATGATTTGTTGTGTGATTCAGTAGCATTGTTTATTTGTACAGTGGTTTGATGGAATTTGTAAACTGCATAATATTGTTTTACTGTGTTTTCTTTTATGACAGAGCCACATCTTGCTCTGGCATTTATGGCGGCAATTATAATTAAATGTAGTTCTCAAGATACTTTGATCTCTGTTTGCTTGCTGCACTAAACTAGTAACATAAAAGCACAATATTTCTCATTTAAGCAGTTAAATAATGCTGGATTTGAAGACTGAGTGAATGTACCAAATTTTATCTTAAACCCCCCAAAAATACACCAATCAAACAAATAAAACATTAATTGAATGCTGGAAATCCAGTGGCTATTCAGCAGCATCAATTTAATGATTTATTTGGAGCTAATCATGGAATCACAAAATGGTTTGGTTTGGCAGGAACCTTCAAGATTTTGGAGTTCCGACCTCCCTGCCATGGGCAGGGATACCACTCACTAAATCAGGTTGTCCTGGGCCCATCCAGCCTGGCCTTGGACGCCTCTAGGAACATCCCCATTTTAACCAGCCCTTTTCACTATGTGTTCTGCAGAGAAGTCTCCTTTGCTTTTTTGGGACAAGAAGAATTTTTCTTTACTTGATCATTGCAAATGGTTAGTTGTATTCACGTAAATATTCCTTAGCTAGGAATATATTTAGGTTTCCAAGCCTATAAACAAATCTAAAGAGCTTTGTGGCCTTCCTGTTCTGTTTCTGTCATGAAAGGTACCTCCTGTTTAGTTTCTGGAAGCAGACTTGAAGAGGGGTGACTGTAACTGGGAACCCAAAAAGCACTTTGGACTATGGACTCCAAGATTAGGAATTTGGGATGTTTCTTTCACTTTTAGGAGCTCAGCTTCAAGCCAACACATTTTACTCAAAGCCTCATGTGTCTCCTAGCTATCAATGGTCAATGTGGCAAACTGATGGACAAATTTCAATGCCATACACTTTTTCAAGAAACGTCAACATAAGGTACAAGCAAATCAATGCCATGAACTCATGGCATTGATACAGAAAAAGTCAGGAGACAGGCTGCAGAATGAAGAGATAAAAGAAACAGATTTGTCCTTTAGCCTTTGGAAGCAGTTCCCTTAAAGCAAGTTGAAAATTTTTGGTATGGATTAAGAATTATTTCAGTACAAAGATGCTCAGCATGTAATCTCTAGTCAGTAATTTACAACAGATTTGGAATAAATCAAAAGAAGCACAGTTTTCTAAACAAATCTCCTAATTATTCCAGCAGGAAGTATGGGTGTAATGATGATTCACATGAGAAGTGTCTGATTGACCTTTATTTTTCATGTAGACATTTGCTGCTCTCATCCCTTTATACAAACACATTCTGTGGCAGATTACCCTTGAAAAGATTTCAAAGGAATAAATCAAGATTCAGAGACAGACACATACCACCAAACAACCCAAGTGCATGAGGAAGCTGAAACTAGACTGTAATGAAGATACTCCCACGCAGTGCCTGGCCAGCCTAGGGATGTGTCATCATATTTTGTAGTGCCTTGAGAGTCACTGCTCCCACACTTTCCTAAGCAGGTCTTTGGTAAAAAACCTTCTCCTTCTGCCTGTTTGTCTCTGGAGATGCAGGGTATGATTCCTGCTCTTTGTGGTCACTTTTTTGCTGAATGAGATTCCTTCGCGCTTACATTTCTCTTAGGTCAGACAGTGGTTGAACACCAAGATGTGTCTGAACATAGTTTGTCTTCTGCATCTACCTTATTTCAAAGGGCCATTAAAGCCTTATTCTCTTGTCGTGTTGCCACTGCTCAGCAGTGAACAAAGGCCCGACTGCCAAAGAGAAGTGCAGCTAAAAGCAGTTTTAAGAGGGGTCTGTCATCCTTTCCATTAGCTGGTGAAGAGTACTGGCACTGAGGTGTTTGCCCTCTTAATACAGACAGGAAGGGGCAGAGCTCTTTTCAGAGAGGCTTCTCACTAGGACACTTACACAGGAGAACTAGTTCATGCTGCATTTTTTGGGGGGAAAGAATATTGTCGAGGCTGAAAAGAGTTTAGCTATTTTTTTTCCTCTTTTTTTTTTGTTTTTTTTTTTCACAAAACAAGAACCTGAAATCCTGAAATCCTGATGTTTTCATTCTTAAATTCCAAAGAAAAAAGGTGACAGTTGTTTCACTTGTAAGACATTCTTGCTGTATGCCAGAGGCAGGGAGAAAAGCCTTTCCTTTGAAAAGAGCATATTCTCCATTGAAAAGCTACAAAGAACAAAGTTTCACTCCATGGTCTGCTTTGGTAATTCTGCAGACTCAAGTAGATGCTGCTGTGTTAATTCAACACAGCTCATGGTTTCATGATTTTCTTTACAGTCAGGAACATTGAAAATCTGCTTTCATGTTTGAAATGAAAGCTGATATACTCATCTGACTGTGACCCCAACAAACTAGAGCACAAATGACTGAATTCTGCTCTCAAGCTGAGCTGTGTGTGATTGAAAAGTGTAAGGCAAATATACTTACCTGTTACTCTCTGAAGTCAAAGGTATCTCAGCAAAGCCTGATAAAACTGTGTAGACAAATTTATCTCTGGGCTGGATTCCAATATCAAAAGGTCAGACTGAAAACTATTTGAGAGCACTATAAGCATAGTGAACACTGAAAAGGATAGTTTTCCCCAGGTTATAGTTATATATTACACCCGTGCAATAAATACAGCACAAGAATTGATTCCAGCATTAGAGAATGTTATTTCCAATGCTGCTGGATGAGAGAAAAATGGCAGCAACACCTTGCACCAATCTAAATGATAAGAAAATCAATTTCCTTCTCCAGAATACTGCCATGTTCATCATCCTTCTAGATTTCAAATATAAGCTCAAATGTGCAATAGAAATGCCTTCTTGCAGGCTACTGTGGCAATCAGTGTTCAAACACTTCACAAATACATATGCTTTGTGTGAAGGCTCTAGTAAAATAGCAAACTGAGCCTGACTATTCTTAGGCAAATGACTTTAAAACCTGGTTTGTCCCTTGTTGAAATAGTTGTGCTGTAGTAAAGCTGAAGTAAGAGAGCTGGGAATAAGACCAGTCAGTTCAACCCTGTTGCCTCCAAAAGTAATTTCCTGCATCCAGAAATGCAAGTTACAAACCCAAACTGCTATTGTGGAGTAACCCAGAAGAGAATCAGTCTCTGAAATTTCCTTTTTTTTCCTCCCTGGGGCCATACAGCAAGACTGCTAAGAATACATGTAGTGAAGCTGTCCAGAAAGGGGAAAGTTACTTAGCAAATAGAGGGAGTGGCTTATGATTACAGAAAAAAAAAAAAAACCAAACCTTTCAGCCCAATGTAAATTTTAAAAAGGCCTTTAAATTTATATATACTACTTTAATTTATGTATCCACAGAAATGGATCAAACATGACTTGATTCTTACCTTTTTCACTATGTAAATTCTTGCTTGCAAGTGTATCATGGTTTAAACCAAGCTGGAGATGAGGCACCACGCAACCCCCCACTCACCCCAGTGAAATGGAGAGGAGAATCCAAGTGACACTTGTATGTTAAGAACATTTTAATGGTTGAAAATAAATTAAAATAGAATAATGGCAAATAATAATACTGGCAATAAAAGCAAAAAAACAAGTAATGCACAATACAGTTGTTCACCACCCACAGACCAATGCCAGACCCCCTTCCTGAACCCAGACTGGCTGTCCTTCCAGGTAACTCCCCCAGGTTATACACTGGGAATGATATTCTGTGGTGTGGAATATCCCTTTGGTCAGTTCAGATCACTTGCCCAAGTGATGATCCCTCCTAGTTTCTTTTGCTCACCTCCTCACTGGCAGAGCATGAAACAAGGGGGAAAAATAGTCCTTATCCTAGGATAAGCAGGACTTAGCAAAAAGCCCAGAGCATCAGTGAGTTATCAACACCAACCTCATTCTGAACTCAAAACACAGCACTTTAACAGCTACTGAGAAGAAATTTACTTGAGCTAAAAACCATGGCAAAGGGGTTTTCCTCTCTGCAAGCCATGACACATATTTTTGCATATACAGATTTATCTAAGGATAAATTTCCCCTGGCAGTGGTGAGAGTCATGGATTCCTCCTACATTGCTCACAGTGCTTGCAGTGGGAGAGGAGGTCTGATCAGTGAGAGAGTTGTTTGAATGAGTCCATGAGTATCTTGTGGAGATCAAAACAGAGTATTTTTGCATTTACATGGGTAGCCCACTGTTGAGAGGGCATTTGAGGTCCTGCTTTGTGCACAATCTGGTGTGTTACAGCACTGCTTTAAGGGATTAGGAGCTGGAGAAACCTGGGGGTTTAATGCTTGAGATCTCCTCCTCAGTCCTTGGGATACTTGCTGAGATTTTGACTATTTGATAGACTCCATCTGTTACCGCAAAGCAGTGGAGGAACTTTTAACACTAAAATAGGAGATAGAAGCCAGGAGAACAGCAAGGGGAGCTTAGCTACAGGAAAAGTTAATTAAGGTTTTGTTAACAGCTCATTTAAATTGTCTCCTGACTGCTAATGATCTCAAAATGTATCAGTGACTTTCAGTTACTCCTAGGTAAATTCCTACCTCCCTAAAGATACCCCTTTTCTTAAAGCATGAGAAATGGGAATGGCCTGTTGTGCTATGGAAGCAGTCCAAAGCAAAAAGTACAACAAAAACTAGTCCAGTTTTCCTGTGGTGTGATGTAGGGCCTATGCTTATGCTGACAAAAACCTTCTGTTGTGTTCATCTTTCCTGCTCCTCTTTCTGTGACCCGAGCTTGTGTACATCAGTTGGCTGTATCTGACACTCAGGATCTGCAGTGATCTACCTTTGGTGTTACACATCATAGCTGGGTATCACGGTGAAAAACGTCACTTCATTTGCTTATTTACAGTCTTCTGGTTTGGTTTTTTTGTTTTTTTTTTTTTTTTCCTTTTGTGTGTCTTATGGTAACTGAGGGTTTCATAGAAGAAGCAGAGGAAATAATATATTTCAGAGTATCTCCAAATGCAGCTTTCCCTCCCAACTGTTCACAAATTGATCCAGACCACCTCTTTGAGAACAGGTTACACACTGCAGAGGAATGCATAACTTGCCCATGAACTGCTGCATATTTTGTCTTGTATTTACATTTTTCCAAAGGGGGGGGGGGGAAAGGGACTTTTTTTTTTTTTTCCGGATAAAGATATTTTCTGCTTTTGATGGATGAAATCAGTCTGCATATCCTTGGAGACTAGCAACAAGTTTACACTAGGAACTGGAATGAAGCCATCAATTCATTTCACGTGGGTTCCATCAGATGGCAAAACCCCATCTCACAGTCCCAGAATGCTGGTCTTTAAGTCACTGAAGAACAAAGTGACCTGTAACACTCCTGGCTCTCTGGAAACGCCTTGATGCACAGGGACATTTTGACTCTTTCCAACTGCCGTTCATATGAGTGGCAATTATATTTGTGTGCCTTTGCTCTTGGGAGAAAAAACAGAAGACTGAGCTGTGTAGGACTTGCATCTGGCACACTCAGAGCAGCTCAAGTGCAAGAACTTCAGACATATTCAGCTCAAAGCCTCACACACCCCTGCAACAACTTTGGGGATCAAAGTTTGGTTACAAACCAGTAGCAGAGATTGGACCTAACGGGATTTCATTGAAGTGATTCAGGTTTGAACCCTTCTTCAGAGCCCCAGACACTTGATTTTTGATCAAATGTGAACTCACATGTTAACATTTTCGTTGCATCCATCTCTAATTAGCTGGACCAAACAGTGTGTGACAGCTCATGGTGTTTCATTGCACAGCAAGAGACTCTGGTCCCCTTTGCCATTTTTATCTTTTGTTCCCTTTCTCATAGCAAATATTTTTGGAATGAGTTTGTGAATTATTAAATCAGAATTGCGTATAGTATGTGCAAACAGTGCTGAGACCCAAAGATCAATGATCACTGCCATCATCTTGGCTTGGCACTCAAACATCCCATTTATAGGAAATACTTGTTTCTTGGACCACCATTTGCTTGAAGGAAGGTTTATACCCCAGGGGTTCTGTATTAGATTCCAGCAGGTTACTTCATTAAATGAGCATATCAAATTTGATTGGAAGTTCTCATCAGCTTTCTGTTCCATTTAATTTTATTTTTATACAGATGAAGAAATTACTGTTACACCCATACCCACTGACAAGCCAACTACATTACTTCACATCTACTTTATAACCACATATAATTACATAACCTCTTGGTTTATTTTCTTCCAGAACTCATGGCTCCTCATAGAATCTGTTCTGTCTGAACTAAGAGGCAGATTTTGGCCTAAAAAACAGTTTTCAAGACATTTACATGGTTTGGTTTTTTTTTTCCTATATTGAATATTCCACATTTATTAACCACAATTTGATTCAAGCACAGTAAGGGCTTCACTAATACAGTCTGGAGAGGCTGTGTTAACAAAATGAAGACAAGCCCAGCATCAAAATACTCTGCATAAATCTCATTATCATGGCAAATCTTCCATCTTTTTAGCTCCATGCTATAAAATTTCTTTCAGCACACAGTGTTCCCTCCACTTTGCTCCTCCTTAGTTACAGGCACCATGACCACTTTCTCACCTACAATGTCCAATCAGCATTCCTCCTCAAACCTTCCTGTTCTTCACTGACTTCAAATACAGCAGACAGGGCTGCAAGGTATTCTCATCTCAGTGTGAGGGCTTCTTAGGGTAAGAATGAGGCTGGCAGATTACATTCATGTCAAAGCACATAGCTGGGTAGCTAGACATAGACAGAATAAAAATTGGCATCTGGAAAATTTTGAAGGACTACAGTTTTATGCCCGCATAAACTCACTAAAATCAATTAAGGTTGGAGCGTAACCATGGTAGAATTGCCCCTAAGATTGTTTTTAATGCTCATCCCAAGTTACATTCTTAAACATATTGACAGACCACAGAGTCCGTTTGTTAAAATTTATCACAATAACCCTAAACAATCTGGCATAAACATGCTCTTTCATTCAAGCCAAGAAATGCTATGCACTCCTTAGATGCCAGAGAAGGCACCAGGGAGAGCAGTCCCTGCTCTGGGAGAATTTTCACATATAATTTCATCAACTTTAAAAGCAGTGATTCAATCCTGAAGTCCTTCCTGCCATCAGTTTTATTTATTCAAGTGACTAGAGCCTGACAAAGAAAAGCTGCAATTCTAGGCTCCTTAATTCTTATTTGCTTAGATAATGCAATTGCAAATTGCAGAGTGTATGGAAATAGAAAACAAACTAGGGAATCCTATTTTATGTCAAAACACACTTCCAAGTGCCACATAGCTGCTCCTGGTAAACTGATATAACTGAGGCAGCTGTCTACAGACCAAGACATCCACTACAGTGGCTGAGGGGAGAGCAACCCCCAGAGCAGATATGATCCACCCTCACCCTGGGTGGATGTGCTTCACCTCAGCCTGCAGTGCACCACATCAAGGTCACACGTGCCAAAATCCCACACCAAATCAGGCTTTGCAGGGATTTAACATTCCAGGGCTGAGGAATTGCCTGTGCCAGAAGAATACTGCCATATGAAAGCAACACCAGCATATAATTGAAATAATTTATTTACCACTAGAGCACCACAAAAACAGACATACAATGTGTTAAAATACAGAGTAATCAATCACCAAAGTACAACACAGCTGTCCTTTAAGTTCCTTCTTTTTTTGCCTTTAAACCATGCCATCCATACAGTTGCATTGATGCTGAACACATCAGAAGTGCTGTCCTACCCCACCCAGCTAAGTGCTACGATTCCCCCTCAGCCCCAGTCAGCCCCCCTTGGGTCTGATCTTTCCAGATGCTGAACATTTCCCATCAGATCTCAGGGACTTTGCTCAGGCAGTGGCAATCACCTTGCCAGAATAAGGCCCCTTAGCACAAAGTCCTTGAGCTGTTGCAGACCCATCTGAAGATCATTTGAGGGGTATTTACATCAGACCAGAGAGGTGCTAAGGACTCACGTTACTCCACTCTGCAGAGGGGAATTTCACCCATGAGTTCTGCATATTGTAGGATCAGGCCTAACACCCATGGTAATTAAAGGGAAATACACGCCTAATGAACAAGAAAAAATAAATTGTAGGAGTTTTAAAATAGAGAATTTCAAATACTATCAGTGCATTTTGAGGAACACTAGAATTTTTTTTAAAAATTGATTTTGGGGCAATGACTTACAGAAATAGTGTTCTATGCTTAGAGAAAAACTTCAAATCCATGTTCAAATTTTCAGGTGCATCCAGCACACAGTGAGTATAGTTGGACAACTATGCTATCTCCCATCCCACTTCTTCAAAACTAGTCTGAAAGCTGCATTCCTGTATCAGAGAACTGCAAAAACATTTTTAAGTTTTGTAAAATGTGCTCACCCTTGCTTTCTCTCCTGTCCAACAAAAATACAGTTCTCATACTGAACCTGATAAAACTAATTTTGCTGTCATTATACAGCAAAATCCAGAGTATGTATTACCCTGAGGAGTTTCACTGAGTTCAGTGCATCTTCTCACTGGAGTTAGTCTGGCTCAAGCAAGTGTTAGCAGGACAGATTCTTCACCTGTTCACCTCAGCTCACTAAATAAATCAGAAGTCTAACACACCTTCTCCTCCTGGGCCAGTGGGTTGGATTAGATAATCCCTGGGGCTATGTTCCCATCTAGGCAATAAACACAGGCTCCACAGAAGTCCTGAGGAGCTGCCTCTGCAAGCCACCACGGCACCTCAGTTTTGCACCAGTATTCTGCTGAAGCCAAAGACACTGCACTTCTTAAAACTGGAACTGACAACACCAAGCTCAGGAGCGTCCTCCCAACACTGCTCAGGAAAATGGCAGAAAATGTCCCTCCCATCCAAGCAGAATGCTTGCACTGAAGGTTTCCAGCTTTGCTCTGCAGTAGCATCCATCACATGAAATGAAACGATTGTGCCTTCTTCAGTATTCTTTTCTTATTTATGTTAGGGTTTTTTTTTCAAAATGAAGTATGCGATGTGGTTTGTTTCTTTTTACTCCCTCTACAATATGAAAACAACAAAACCCCAGGAATCCCCATGTTCCTTTCTCTTTTTTTTCAAAAGAAGCTTTAGCATCAACTCAATGGAGAAAAAAACTGGTAAACTTGCAAAAATCAAGGGTCTGATCCTGCCAATCCTTACACACACCCCAAGAGCCTGAAGGGCCCTGCTGTGCTGCTGCAGAGGCCAAACCTGTGTTACCTGCACAGGAGCAGCCCCACGGAGGAGCTGCAGGAGCGAGTTCCCCGTGCCAGGTGGATGCATCCAGGTGTGCTGTGCTCCCGCTGTGCTGCGCACACACGGGCATCGCCGCTGCCCACGGCCCCTGCACAGCGCTGGGCTCATCCTCTGCAGGGCTGGGACACCTCTCCTCTCCTCTCCTCTCCTCTCCTCTCCTCTCCTCTCCTCTCCTCTCCTCTCCTCTCCTCTCCTCTCCTCTCCTCTCCTCTCCTCTCCTCTCCTCTCCTCTCCTCTCCTCTCCTCTCCTCGCTCCCTGCCCACCTGTTCAATGTCCACAGCCGAAAGGAAACGGGAAAACGGGAAGGCCCAGAGATCTGAACCGCATCGCGATGCAAGCGCTGTGAACGGGGACAGCTGGAGGAGGAGCAGGGAGCAGGGGGGGAGATTGCTTTAATCCATCCTTTTTTATAAAACAGGAAAACAAATGGAGTCAGGTAGCTTATGTCATAATGATGAACAATATACAAAGCACATGTATAGCAATTATTATAAAACATGTATTTGTAGTGCAAGTCAAAATACAGGGACTCTACTCATACTGGCCAGCTAGAGGGAAACACGTGATTCTGAGCGATCAAAAAGAGCCCCAAATTCAAATTCAAAGTCATGAGAGCTGACAGTATTACAGAGTACAAAAATATGGTGAAAATTTACACATTACACATAAAGTACGTAATTTTTTAATAGTTTACAAATAGAGATCTACAGATATGTTTCCAATTAAGCTGGCTTTTACTACCCACCTATTGTAATACTCTAGGTATGGTTACATATACCAAAAGAACAAAAAAATTCCCATAGCATAGCTATACAGCAACATATTAAGGTCTGAAGATTAGACCAGTAAATGTTAAATATTTCACTGGTTTACTAAACTGACATTTTAAATCATTTACAGTAAAAAAAAAAATCTTATAGACTTGTCTTTGAGACTGAAACAGAGTGTCCTTTATTAGTAAATCATTCAGTAATTAAAACAAGGGTTTGAGACCTTACAAGAAGTCTCTCTAGGCAGCTGGCATGAAAAATAAGGTATTTTAAAGGCAGAGTTTCTCAGTAATGTAATAACTGATTTCTATTTTAATTGAACTAAACTAACCATTACTTTTCAGATTGTTTTGAGCTCGTGTTCCTTTAGGCTTTATATGTATTTCTGGCAGCTTATTAGGTCTCCACCTTGTCCACATTGGCTGGTTTTCATTTTCCCAATGGTGATACAGAAATGTTCATTTGATAGTTTTTATACACAAATAAATAATGCACTGTTAACTCTATAGCTAAGAGGAATGGGTAGGATGCCTATTGCATAACAATACAGAGAGATCAAGTAAGGCACGGGACAGATACAGCAACTCCACTTCATGGGGTTTTCCTGTTTTTTTCCTTTCACATAGTAACACTAACAAATTTCTTCCAGTGTTTATTTTTTAAAAGGTTTCTTTTTTTCTTTAACTTTGCTTCTTGTCTATCTCACACTATGTGTAGGTGAAATGTAGGAAAAAGCCTTCAATGTTTTGCTTCAGATGCCAGTTTAAAAAAAAACAACAAAACAAACTTTCAAACAGTTCAGACTAGTACCGCTTTTTTTTTTCTTCTTTTTTTTCCTTTTAACACTGATGAATCCAGGTTTTTATTTTTCTTTCTTTCCTTCTCACTCTCTCTTTTTTCCCTTGGTTATCTTTATTTTTTATAAACACATGTCATGCTGTTTCAGGGATATCCTTTAGCTGCACTTGCAAGACTTGACAATCATGTTGGAAAGCTGTTCGATTTTGGGTGTTTTTCCAATGTAGTAGAGGATGGTGAGGGGTTCCAAATCCTGGGACACACAGCATGGGGAGGCTGAAGCTTCTGGATTTATGGTGTTATACAAGCTGAGTACCTAGAAGGAGAAACCAAAAAAGAGAGAGATTAAGCTGCCTCTAATGAGCAAACTGTTTTCTGCATCCCTTCCTCCCATGGCACCTGAGAGAATGCCCACTGAAAATGGTATAAAGATTCCTAGAATTTAGGGTTTTTATGCTTTTCCACTTCAATCTAGTGATCACAATATGCCCGAATTTCCTAAGATTTTGTCCATACAGTCTTAAGCCTCAAAGCAGGCAAGTACCTGGAGTCTGTCTCTAGAATGATGCCCTTTGGATCAACAGGCACACCATATTTATGAATACAGAGGAAATGTTTTTATCTGTTTCTTCAGGTTGCCATTTGCTGTTTACAGATTTTGGAATTACAAATGACCAAAGAGAAGAGAGACCTCCTCAGAGTATAGGCACCCCTCTTCTTTTACCCTCTGCTATGCTAATTAAGTCCATTAATGCCATCCTGCAAGCAGCAGGACTCAAGGTGCAGCTACTCCTGCTGAGAGCCAGATGCATGGAGTCACCACCTATGTCACCCTGATTCCTATGCATGGTTCTCTGCAAGGGAAGTATGTAGGGTTAGCCACTGATGATGCACAGGTGCTCCTGAGGATGCCATTAATGCCTTAGCCAAACACCAAGTGACCTTTTCCTAGAACTTCCACACAACATTTGCAGCTTAGAGAGACAGAAGATCTGTTCAGGACAGCAACACTAACTACTTTATTAGGCAACTTCTGGCTCCTGGGGCAATTATCCAAACCACGTATTTGTGACCATGACAGTTACTCTTCCTCTTTCCTTTAAAAACAAGTGCAGTTCCAAAATGTGTACACCATTACTCCACACCAGCACAGAAACACACTCACCTTATTTATCCCTCTGCCTGCTGACATTGCTAACAGTACAATGTCACAGACAGTGACAGCTAAAAAGGGGTCTGTAAGCTCAGGAAGAGCATGGTATCATGGTTTTACCAACCAAAAGAAACTCAAGCTGTCCCTTGGGCTTGGCAAGTTGTCCCTGCTGACTGACACTGATCTGTCATTTTAAGGAAGGCTTGAAAAAGGGGAGACATCATTCTTAGCATGGACCCGAGGGTGAAATTCTCACTTTATGACAACTGTGATGCAAATGTCTAGACATCCTTAGTGACAGCTGAGAGGAAATTAGGACTTCACAGCAGAATACTACTCATCCTAAGGCAGTTAGCTAAAATACCACATCCAATCCCTAAAATAAAAAGTCCCATCTCAGACAACTATGATTCAGTTTATCAGCATCCCATACAAAAAAAGTCCCTCCTTCCCATATACATTTTCAAAGTGTAAGAACGAATATGTCTTTTGAAGTAAAAGGAGGACAGCTATCAGTATGGCAGGTCATAAAAGAGGTGATAACCCGGTGGAAGAACTCAGCCCTTTTGTTACTCTCAAAGTGCCTCCCTCGGTGTCTTTGCTGACCAAACTCATCATGCCATCTTCCACTCATGTCTGTATTGAAAGGCCTTTTCCAAGCCACCTCCAAAGGCTACACACTCACGAGAAGTATTCAATCCAACCATGTGTTCGTATCAATGAACACATAAAAGAAAGTAAATCTCTGGGCCAGTACATTTCTCCTGCTTCAACTAGCTTGAGGCCATGAGTGAGTTTCTCTATAGGGCCACATTTCATCATCCTTAGTTACTGAGACTAACTCTGGATACTGGTGCTGATGTCAGTCCCAGAAGCTGAAAATTAGCAAATGCATTACTCACTCTGCTGTGCTGAGTATCTGAGCTCCATAAATATGGGCAGGCTCCTGCACAGAAATTAGCATGGTATCCTTTAGGTTCATGAATCCATTTCCAGCCAAGATCCCTCTTGAAGTCAATATAAAGTGGACGCAGACAGCAATTATCCTGTACATTCCTGGGAAATAAAATACAAACACATCGGTCATAACAAAGACAATGCTGGGAATAAAAATAATCCAGTTGCTTGCTCCCTGGAAATCATCCTTTACAGAAAGGCAGGTCTGAGTCACAAAAATTCTCAACTAAATCAGATCAATAGTAGCTTATGCTGTAACTGAAATTACAGTTATTGCAGGATGCTGGGACATGGCAGGACTTGCTCATACAGACAAAGCTAATGGCTTCCCTGGAGGATTATTTAAGTGCTTTTTTCCAGGTCCTACAGAGGAGACTCTGAGTAGGTGAACAAAGCGAAGGTGGTAATTTTGCTCTAACTATGGGGCAAATGCATCTGGGAATCATCCCACATGGAACTGAGCTTCTCCTGTCTAAGGTCACAACAATCTGTCTCTGTGGGATTGGAGACCGCTGGGCAGAGACCTGCTGCACACAGACCCCTGAGGGTCTGCATTCTGTATAAAGGCTAACTGTAAAGAAACGTGATCAACAACTGCATGACACCTCCAGTGTCCCACCACTGTGTAAGAATACGGGATGTGCAGGCATAGTTACCTAAAACAATAGGCAGCATCTAGAGCACGCTTCTTCCGCCGACTGGGCTGTTGCGACTCAAGTCTGTAGGAGGGTAACAACATTAGCAGAAGATGTGGGGTCTTCCCACTGTATTTTTTCCTATTGGACTTTAAAGCTTTCACATCACCACTGGAATATGTGTAGTCATCAATACCTTCAAAAAATACATTTTGGTGATAAACATTGTGTTGCTTTTTCTTCACAAATTAAATAAACCATCTCTTAAAAAAAATCTCAGAAACTGGGCCATGATGGTATCAGCTGGGCATGTTTACTGGGGAAGTGGGGACAAATTTCAACCCAAGATGCCTAAGATACTCACAGTTCTCATGTTAGCTATTGTATTAACCCTCCCAAATTCACATCTGTTTAATGCCATTTCAGTACATTTACTAAAAACGTTTCAATGAGTAACAGAGAAGGTAACTTCAGTCATTGCATCTTGCACGTCTTAGCTTCAAATGCCCCAAGCAGTGATTCTCTTGTTGCTTCAGTCAGAGCAGTACTCCCAACTTTTAACAGGTATGTACCTTTTAAAACCTTTTAACACACTTAAAGATGCTCTGGATACTGCACCTTCATTTTCCACTCTTACTTCTATCCCATTAGCTTCCACCATCATATTCACTCCTTTATGATACTTGTAAATTCCCCATCTTTCATTACCAGTTTATTTAAATCTGCTAATTTTCCCCAGAAATTAGTTATTCTAGTCTCTTCCTTTATATGGGCATGGAAAAGACACTGATTAAAGCATTTCTTCTTGAAATGGCAATCTATGGCCTCACATTCTGTATTCTCTTTTAACACTAACTGCCTTACTAGCTTCTTACCATGGCAATAGCACAGACAAGAGACTCAAGGTATTGGCCTTTCACAGGAGTCACATTATGCCTTTTGTTAACATCCTTTAGAAAATAATCTCCCCAACCAGATAATACCATCTAAACAGAAAGAGATACACTATTCTTCTCTTAACATATGCAATTCTAGTGACCAAACACCATACTAATCACTTTTTAAATGCACACAATGGCTTTAATCATATATACAGTACATGTATTTACTTACAGGAAAAAATTCCAATGCAGTGAAACAACAGTTAGAAAAACTTAATACTTGACAAGGAATATAGCCAAATACTTGGATCACAAGTGAACCAAATCATGATACAGTTCAATTAATGGGAACTTCAGGAACAGAATTTAGGTTAAAATTAGCTATAGATTCATGTGTGCTGGTGGACGGTAACTGTAGTACAGTCAATTAAATATAATTTCTCTTTTGTGAAACTGAAAGTTTAATGGCTCAAAAACACAAGAGAGCTTATACAAACTTCATATATTTACTCTGTATCACTTTGCCTGCTGTCCATAAAGAACACATATAGTCATAACCCTCAGTACACAGTTTTGTTTTTAATGCCCACTCATTCCAAACTTTTCAACTAAGTCTGACTCACTACAGTACTAGGATGGAAAGCAAAAGGATAATTTTGAAAAAATTGAGCTATTTTCTCATTATTATCCAAGAGTGGATGGCAAACTGTGCAAGAGTCTGCACAAAATCCAAAAATGTACATATATCCTGTGAGCATGCTGCAAACTGTAACACAGATTTTTAAGGACATCAAAGCTGCATGCATGGAAAGAGACAGCTTTTTCATGCCTTGTGATTTTAGAATTGTGCAGGTGATACAGTTTTACCCTTGTGACTTTAGTATAATTTCCTACCAGCTGAGAATCACAATTCTCAAATGAGCAAGTTTTCAATCAGCTGAATGCCATTTAGAAGGCAGAAACAGCTTTTTATTTCCCTCCTCTATTAGTACATACCACAACATTTTAAAAAGTTGGAGTTTTTTTTTACTTTAATTACCTGCAAATCTTGCTTCAAGCTCCTCACTTTTATTTGGGATGATGTAATTATTGGAAGGCACGAAGGTACAGCATGGACAATGTAAGCTTATCTTAAATCCAAGATTCCTGTCTGCAAAACATAAAAGTGAGTGGAGTTGGTTTTCACATGTGGAATGACTCTGAAATACTCCTGAGTTACTGGAGGAGCATCTGGGGCAGGAGTGAAGGCAAAGAGCACTTTTTGTCACCTCTGTGATGGAGCCATTCATGTACAGCCTCAGTGACATCAAAAGACAACCATTCTCCTTCAGCTCTTGTTTTAACTACTTTGCTGTCAATATAGCGCTGTCCTGGTGATGATAATTCTTTAGATTTTAAAACCTGAAAGAAACAACAAATAAAATTTCCTACAGGTTAACATTTACCTGGTTGCCTTTAAAATGGACCACTAACATTAGAAACTAGCACAAGAAACTATTACAGCTGAAACCTCTATGCAGCAGATGAACATTTGTGCACATTTTCAGAAAGAATCTTCTCAGGGTGTGTAAGGAGAAGAAAAATATAAAAACACCCTAATGAAATCAGCTTAGGCTCCCAAGCAAAACATACCATCACATATTCCTTAGTGAGAGAAATCACACAGAAAGAACTTCCCTGAAAACCTATCCTGTAATACAACTGCTGAAGAGATCACAGTGAACACCAAAAGAAGCTATTTCACCTTCCTCAGTAATACTTACACTGGCTAGAGCACAAGATGCCAAAGTCCAGGCTGTACAATGTAGTCTGTACACTGAAGATGTTACATTGCTCCCCTATAACTAACCTATGGTATTGCCTTATTCATGCTTTTAGCCTTCCCTCTGATTTTGGATACTAATCATACATTAAACAGATGGCCATGCATAGATTCGTGCCAGGTGAGGCTGCTTCCATCCAAACTTTGATACAGGCCGTATTTGTATTTTTGTCAAATGTTTCAGCAAAGCTTCCACTGATCAAGGAATAAAAAAATACCTGAACAAAAGAAACCCAGGCCCTGCATGACCAGAATTTCAAGTGTCCACAGTCCTCCTCATCCCAGGCAAACAATTCAGTGAGTGCCTTCCCATATACAAGAATAGCCTGCTATTATTTACCCTAAGACAAAAACAATTGGACTTCTGGCTGTTAACAGCTAGTTTCTGGTTTTCTCTTTATTACTCCGTTGATAGTCTTGTGAGGCAGGGAGCTGGAATGCCATGCAACATTTAGTCAACTCCAATCAAGATACCACACGATAACATCACTTTGTAACTTTTGGCATGCCAGCTGTGCGACTTCATTTTTGTTTCGGGTTTTTCCTTTCTTTAAGCACCCAAATCCATCTCCAAATGAGTAACTGACAACATCTCATTGTTTCCTCCTATTTTCTCAGCCCAGAACAACCTGACATCTAGCAAGCACTGCTGTAATAAAATCATGGTGAAACCACATGATACATGTAAAGAAAAATATTTCAAAAGAGGTGTGAAACTATGTCATCGTGATAAAATCAGGCTTTTCGTAATTAAACAAGCTTGAAAAGCTCAGATTCTGTCCAGCATGTGGAGTCAGCATGCAGAGTCTCCCTGTTTATGGCAAGGCAGTGCTGGATCTCTCATAGGCCAACAACGTGGCTCCTATAATAACATTTGTCTTATGAAAAGAACAGCAACATGACAGGCTCTTTGTCTTCTTTCTGATCAACACATTTAGCAAAAAGCCATGAGAAGATGTTGGTTCAAGTCCAGACGATTACTAAGGGCCCCTGGTAGGCAATGCTGAGCTCCCCAGTAGAAACTAAGGGCACTCCAACACTGAACATTGGGACTCCTTTTTATGAGGTAACCTTCAAACAAAGTGTCTGAACAACTGTTTACAGAGAGTCTGGCAGCAGCAAGGGGACTACCACTGCTCAGAAGTGCCAGAGGGATGAGAGAATCAGTAATCAATGCTGGGAAAGTCCCAGAGAAGTACAAATATAGCTTTGCCTTCCCTTTGGTCTTTATCAGGTCAAGTGTTTCTGAGGATGTAATGCAGCTGTCATTCTGCAAGGATGTGTTGGGGCTGGGGGGTGTGAGGCAAATGGGACACAAGAACTTGGCTCATTTCTCTTCCTTTCTGCACAGTCATATCTTTCCAAAGACTCCAGAAACTGCATACCTCAGTTTTGGCAGTGATGTAAGGACTAAAAGTAAGTAATGTGCCAAAAGCAATCTCCTGATGTTAACTATAATTGGTCTTAGACATATTCTGAAGACACAGCTGTGCCTTGATATCAAAAATAAATGTATTTATTCCAGTCTTTATCCCAATTGCTACCAAAAGACAGAGTCAAGGGCTGTCAGTGTGTACCTGGAATAAAAGGCATTTGTAAAAGTACAAGAAATCATCACTGTATGTATCCAATGGTCCAAGGGAAATCCATCCCCACTGCTGAGCTGAATGGCAAGAAAATGCTTCTGAGCTGTATGGCACTGTGGGACAGGACGGATACCATGGATTAAAAGAGCTGGATATTATCCCCCCTATGGTACCTACAACATCTGAGAGTAAAGTTTCTCTCCATGTTGCTTACACAGCATGCCCAGGAAGAAAATTATAAAGAACGAGGCAAAAAGTCACAAACTAAGTAAGAGATAATTTCCACAACTGACACCATGGGCACTGGCAGTTCTTAAGCAAAAGGCTGTTAAGAGAGAAGAGTGTTACACTTAGTGAAATTAACTTAAATCTCCTTCTCTTGAGTTAAATATCTTTATAATGTTAGGGTGATGTATGATCTTAACAATCTGAGTACTTATAAGCAAGAATGATCTTCTAGTCTCACCATTTCGATTTTCTCCTCTTTTCCTCTTACATTGTTGCAAGTGTGGAAAGCTAATGAAAGATAAAATCCGAGACTGGAGCCTCAGAGTCTATTTTCTCCCTCAAATTAATCTGATTAAGTTTCTTTTCCTACACTGTTTTTTATTTCCATCCACACTGAAGCAATTGCACTCTATAAGGGGGGTAAACAAAGGGGCCTTTTTGTGGGAATCTCTCAGAAATTTTTACAGCTGCAATATATTCTTCAAATGAGTCTTCCAGAAATCGCTACATGAAATAAGCATTTTAGGCTCTCTCTGCCATTTCTCCACTTTGGTTTGCTTCTTTTTACTCTGCCCTACATTTCTGGTTTTAACCTTCCCCATCAGCAACACACCTTTTTCTTCCAATACACCCTCAAGGAAAAACTTCTCTTTCACCATTCCAACCCTTTCTTCCTACTAGATCAACTAATTCAGCTTCAAAAAAGAATAAAAGCCTCGCAGCTTATGTGCTTGAAAGCTTGTCTACTTCTTCCAACCACACTTACTGGTCTTAGAAGAGATATTACCTTCACCTATAAACATTGCCTTGCCTTACCCATAAACACCACCTCACCTTCATGCTTAGCCCATCACAACCACATCAAACACGGTTATCAGAACTGCTGCTGCACAGCTTGTACCTGCAGGAGCTAAACAAAAGCCTTTGTGCAAAAGTTTTCAGTGCATTGAAAGTATTAACAGAAGGCAGGGGGAAAAAAGAAAATCCACAGAAGAGAAAGTCAACTGAGTTGAACTTCCCCTTTAATCCTTTCTTACTTCCGTTTGGCACCTTACCCAAACGCTCCCTCTCGAAGAGGTACAAAGAGCCGGGTCTGACTACAGGCCATGATGGGAAGGCAAAGGTTTTCCGGTGGGGGAATCCTGTGCATCACCCACGGCGTGCAGAGACACAGATCCCATCATTTGCATCAGCAGCAGACAGAGTTTCCACAGAGCAGCCCCACCTTCCTCCGTGGGCAGGGACACATCCCAAGAGCCCCAGGTACCGGCACGGTGATGCACGATGGCTGTGCAGGACCTGCTGTGAGCACGCACACCTGCACACGCCTCAGACACAGCCCAGAGGCAGCAAACACGGGCTCTGGACATGGACATGTCTGTCAGGGATATCTGCTCTCTCGTCTTGCTCCCACTGCCTGTTAGAACAATGATTATACAGGGAACGGACATACACGATCACACACTGCGGATGAGCTGAACTGGGAGAAGTGTTACCAAAGGGTGATCCGCCAGGCTTCTAGGCCAGTACACAGAGTAACTTTCATTAAGTAGCAATGCCCTAAATTCTTAGAATGATTTCAGGTTTTTTCTACCCCATTTTTGTGTTTGATTCCTCCCTTTCACACGAAAACCACCAACTAAAACACTTCTTAATCTTCTTTTGACCAATGCCTTGCACACTGCCTTCTACCCACCTTTTTCAACACCCACTGCTAACCTACCTCTCATACATTTTATTTCAATTCTGAGGTTTCTTGAAAACACCTGGTGAAAAAATTATCTTACAAATACCCATGAGGAGTCTCTAGATACGACACACATGCAGCTACTGCCAGCAGACCAAGGTGAAACAAACACATGAATAAACGAAAAATGCAGTTAATTGCAGGAAATGGCTCAGGAAGAAGCCAGATGCAAACAAAGCATTGCTCTTTTTTGTACAGCTCCATATGTTTAGGAAGCCCAGCCGGGGATCTTGGTGATGACAGCACTCACATGCCACCCTCATCAGGCCTGCCAGATTTCTGGTATTTTACAAATCCTGTTGAAATATACTCTTAATTCTGCTCAGTCTTCTGGGGGAGAACCTCTGCTTGGCTGGCAGGGACTTGTCTGTGCTCCTCTTCATCCATTAGAGGAGGCTGACCCATGATGTTATCTTGAAAGCTTTTCCCAAATCACCACGACCAGGGCATTCAGCAGTGAAAAAATTTAGTTTTGTCACAAACTGGTTTCAGAAGCATGAGGAGTTTCCAGAAAATACTGATTTGTAAATTACTTCTGTCACTTCCTATGCTTATTTTTCAGACTAACTGGAAAGCCTTGACAGATAAATTTTTTTAAAAATTTAAGTATCAAGTAGCTGAAATCTTCATTCAAATACTGGAGGATGAAACTGTTTATTTATAGGCACACACATTTATACCCTCAGGAAACTATCACACAGTAAAAGTAAGGATAAGGATTATCTTAGTCTATATTTTATAAACTGTAAAGTACACTGAGAACACTACATAATTCATGATAACAAACAAAGCAGAATGCTTGCAAAATTAGCAGAAACTCTTTAAAGAATGGGACATATCAAAAGTTAACATGAGCAGAGCAGCAGCACTCAGTGTCAGGGTAATTAAACTGGTTCAAAAACAAACTTGAAAAAACTACTAAGCTCACGACTGTTAAAACAAACATTATTTTGTTCAAAGTTTCCTCTGCCTACTCCCCCGCTCATATATTTAGGGAGCTAAGGCAGGGGATAACTGAATCAACACATCAGTGTATGCATTCTAGACAATAACCACTGACAGCAGACGCCAGAACAGCCTGTCTTCGTGACTCATTACACAGCTAAAAGGAAAAAATTTGACATGAAGATACACTGGTTCTTTCAAATAACTAGAGCCCCAGAACAGCAACTTGTTTAGTTCATTTCAGATTTGGTATTCTGGCCAATAACTACTTCTAGTCTTCTATTGTCACCACAATCAGATGCAGAAGAATGGGAAAATTACAATTAAGTATAATTTACAGTGGAATAGTTTTGGCTAATAAATTCACCACCTCCCCAGCAAGCAAACAAAGAAAGAACTGAATGTGGTTCAGCAGTGATGATACACAGGCTGATGCATCAATGACATACATCTGCTGCAGCCAAGAAAACCAAGAGCATTTTATGGCTGGGTTTGGGAATTATGGTCACCAACTCTTTGGAAATATTTCTGGTGACTTACAGTTTCTTAAAACAAGTTGATGAACTTTCCAAACATAGTAATAAGACCATATGGCCACTTAAAAATATCTATCCTATTTCCTGTACTGCATTAGAACTTGAATTGGTCACTGCTATCAGCCAGTGTGGGTTCTGCAGTCACTGAACAGAAGTAAATGTGGCATTATCTTGTGAAAACCTGCTATTAATCTGTCTTTCCTCTCCATTCATTCTGGACTGTCAGATCTCCTCCCTCCAGATGCTGTTGGCCCCCTGATAACTTCCTTCCTTTCCCTTCCTTTCTCTGTCATTTCAAACTCCTGTGATGTTCTTGTATTACAACATCTTGGCAGGCTCACTGCTCTTTCTCTCACTTATCAGTCATTATCCATGATTTCCATTGGAACTTCATGGCCCTTTTAAAAATAATGGAAATAACCTGACATGTGCTTGGTAAGCCTAAAGTAAATAAGCACAAACAATGAGATCCAGTGGTAAATGAGGTGCTTATGCTGGTTAACATGAGAGCAAAGATAAGTTCAGCTATGCACACACCATGGCTGAAAACTGCCATTTAGGATGACCTTTCCTGAACCAGAAGAAACTGCAGGGGACTGCAGCCTAACTCTTTACACTGGAATGACCACATTCCCAAGGTCTGCATACACAGCTGCTGGGAGTTTCCAAATTCTTACATCCGACTCACCCTACTGAGAGATTCACTCACTGCCTGGTTCCAAATTTCAAAGGTCTCCTCGGACAGCTCTCAGGGACTTCAGCCAGCTCTTTCTGAAACTTACAGTTAAAAAATGGCCATGCTAATTATCAATCCTTTCTCATTCCCTGGTTAAATCTGAGGCCTTTGATCCTATTTTGGACATAAGAAAAAGAAAATCCTTAATTCTGCTGCAAACCTCTCCAGTTTATCACTCATTATATGTGAAAACATATGGTGTAAAGTGCAAAGCTTCCATAAAGTACCTTTTGCCAGATAATTGGGAACCTACTGGCTATCAAAATCTTAGCTGCTTCTAAGTGCAAGAGACCAGCTTTTTTAAAAAATGTCAGTGAATTTTTAAGCTCTTCTTGTAGCCACTCCTGCAAAGGAGTAATTCAGACTCTGCTTTCAGTGCTATGGAGTTAAAAGGGCATTACAGTCCCCCTGCTTATCAATGAAGTCTTTCCATTACTTGCAATGGTCTCCGAATCAGGCTCAAACTGAGGGCAGAATCTTTAGAGACTACTATATGAGATGCAGAGTTCCTGCCAAAATACAAAGAAAGGTATGGAGTACTTGCCAAAGTTTGTAAAAAACCCATAGGTCTCTGATCCATCTGCTCAGAACTTGCCAGACACGTTCTTCATGCAAACTTGCAAATAAAAAGAACATATTGCACACATAACCCAACTGCTTTTATATCTGGATGGGCTACAGCTGCAGAAGGATTCTCTTACAGTGCTGGCTGATGCTCACTTAAAGGTAAAAGAAGGTGAAGTGTGAGGCAGGCAAAGAGATGAGCACTTCAGCAGCTCAGAAAGGGAGGGGAAGTCAAGTGTGCCATGGAATCACTGTGACTGACTCCTTGCATCACCCTGCAGTGAGGGGATGAGCTCTGGGAAGAGAATGGATCCTGGGAAGGGATTTCCTCTCCATTTGTTCCCCAAGGAGGGCCTTCCTCCTGATACTGAAGATACATTTGCAGTGTAAGTTGGGGACAGAGCCCTGAGGCTGTCCAGCCTGATTTATGTTTAAGCAAGCAGGAAGACTCTGCATTGTTTAAGCAATAAAGAAGAATGGAGGGTCTGGGGTCCTTCTCCTGGAAGATTCTGAAATATTGAGGGCAATTTCCTGCCATTTGGGAGATTTTAAGATAGCTCCAAAGAAAGATTTTATATAAAATGAAGCAAAACAAAAAAAAATCCCGTAAACTTATCTAGCCTTTAGCTTTAACTTGCCAAAGGCACATTATGTTTTATTAAAGTATCAACAAAGAGGAGCCAAAGTCAACAGAAACAGAGTGGGTTCTCCTGTCTTCTAGCCAAATATCCCAGATCCTGCAGGGTACTCCTGTGTTCATATCCCCTTTATGCACAGGTCTCCTAAGGCTTTTTCTCTTCCTTGGTCCTGTCCCTGACAGAACTATCTCATCTTCATGTGCACTTTACTACATTCTGGCATGCAGCTTTCTTGGCTAAATGAGTATTTGGACACAGTACTTTCTCCAAGATGTTGTCTTCTTCCACAAATCCCTCCTCTTTCTTCCCTTTCTCTTGCCTGCCTTGTTCCCTCACTTCTCCTTGTAGTCTTCTCTTCCCACCACCTACAGATTTCCACACAAATCACTCCCATTCTCCTCCATTTTCTCCCATCACCTATTCTTCTTCGCGTAGGCTTCTCTCCAACAAAGCTTCACATTGTTTCCTAAAGCTCCCCAGAACAGGAGCACCACCTTCCCCCCTCCAACAGCACACGGCCATAAAGCCAACCTGATGTTCCTCAGCCAGTGACCACCACGCTGAGCTGCTTGCTTCAAACTTGCTCGTGTCCCAGTGTAATGTAGGCCTGGCTACCCCAACAAACCCCAGCCCAAAGAACAGGAACACAAAGCTAGCTGCTGTTTTCAGACCCATGCCCTGCATTCCCACACCTCCAATACTGCACAGGCAGAACAAATGGCAATACAGCCACCTGTGGCCTGCATTTCTTGCATGTGGACATGGCAGTGTCCAGCTGGGAAGGACACACTGGCTCTTGCCAGGAACTGACAGAAATATTATATATTACATTCCTTCAAGTTGTCTTCAGTAACTGCTCTATTCCTGACAAGAGGCGGGTGCAACTGAGATATGCTCCCAAATTACAGTAAAGATGATGGAGCCCTAAACACTTGCCCTCACACTCAAAGAGTATTTGCCAAAGGTACTCTAGATATGCTCTCTAATGTTCTGACAACTTTTTGTAGGGCATATAGCATCTGGAACCAGAAAAGAGGGATTCAGGAACAAGAAGAAAACAGTAATTCAAGTGAAATATACTGCAAATGAACTTCCTCTGGTCCTGAGCTGCTGCTGGGGGAAAGTGAAGGAGTTTGGTAGAGTGGAAAGTTATCATATCCATACCTTATACTGGGTTTGGCACTTCAAAGAACACCTTACATTTGCCATTCAACATAACCTCATAACCCTTCAGAATGCAAGAGTCTGGTTTCAGGATAGCAACACATAAATGGTGAGATCCAAATGCACTACTTTAGATGTGGGTCACAGCCATGGCAGTCAGTTACAACCAAGTGCCCCAGGTGATATCTGTAATACAGACATCCTGAGCCAGCTCACAGCCACAAATCCTGCTTCATGGTATCCTCTCCCATGCCATCAGAGACGGCACTTTTTGGCAAGAAAAGAGAGCACAGCCCCTCTGCTCCTGATTATACGGAGATCAGTCTGAAGGATCGCAGTTGCAGTCAGTGTAAATTGCCTCAGATTTGCACTGCAGAGATTTGGCCCAAATCTATGGTAGCTCATTCTAAACATATTCCCCAACTGAAAAACAAGACAAAGCACTGTCTGAATTGAAAGTATTTGAACAACCGACTGTGGTTTAAATTTAAATCTGACTCATAATGGGGTGTATGTTCCACAGCATCTTCCTCCTCTTACCTCCAAGCAGGGAGAGAGGCCCTGGAGGAAATGGGGGCTACCACTGCCTAGAGGACAGATAGCTCTTCCTAGACCCTGAGCAAGCTCCACAGGAGCTCCTGACATGGACTGGGCCCTCCCCAAAATGGAAAGACCAGAGGTCTCCTCCTGTTTGCTTCAGATTCTTCACTGCAATCTGATGTGTCTCCCCAGCTTTAACCTGGCACTGTTCATTTGCCTCAACCCTTGCTCTGATACATCCTGTGGATCCATCCCTCCCATCCACAGCCTCTCAGGTAATCCCACCCACAGCAGCCTCAGACAACGACGACAATAAAACACAGAGCTTCAGCTGCACTTTTTGTGATGCTTTATGACGTGTTAACAAAACATGGCACCACTTCCACAGGAAGTAATTATTATTTGTTATTGTTTGACTGCCTGTACATAATAAAAATACCTTAAACCCAATACCACAGCACTCTCTGAAGGATGTCTTTTTACCCTGTAAGGGTTTCTATTAGTTCTGCTTTGCAGTGGTGCCTATTTGTTTTTAGGAATGCTTATTCATAAAAGACGAGGCTTTTTTTGAAGGGTGCAGGAACTTTATTCATAAATACAGAAGCACCTTAATAAAAGAAAGATGTGATGAAGTCTTCAAAGCAGGCAAGAAAACTGATGAACAAAGACATTCCCATAACAACTGAGCTTTATCTGATCAAATTCCAATAAAGCCTGCATTTGGCATAAATCTTTAAAAACATAGCAAGGGCCACTGGAGGATGCTAAAACTTGTTTATTTAATATTATTTCTCCTCCCTTCCTCAAAAGCACTTTATCCTCTTAATATTTTCTGAAGTCTTGGTGCACGCTGGGAAGCGCACTGAGTGAGCACAGCGTGGTGGAGGGACAGGAGAAGCGCGCCTTGTCCGAGGTCACGCCGCTTCCTTCCTTCCTTCCTTCCTTCCTTCCTTCCTTCCTTCCTTCCTTCCTTCCTTCCTTCCTTCCTTCCTTCCTTCCTTCCTTCCTTCCTTCCTTCCTTCCTTCCTTCCTTCCTTCCTTCCTTCCTTCCTTCCTTCCTTCCTTCCTTCCTTCCTTCCTTCCTTCCTTCCTTCCTTCCTTCCTTCCTTCCTTCCTTCCTTCCTTCCTTCTTTCCAATGTGCTCTGCTGATGATCAGCAGCATAACCATCTGATTAAGCCTCTCTTTTGGGCAGAAGAAAGAACAGAAAGGGTAGTGCCTTTAAAGAATTTAATTCTCTGCAGATTCACTTAACCAGAGCCAAGAAGAGACAGAAGCCTTCATACCAGCCTTTTAAAAGTAACTTAATTCCTACTTCTGTGAGTTTTATTATTTTCCATCCTAAGACTTCTTAGTATGTGCACTGTACTTCCCATCTGTGCAGGAACACACAGATGTGACTGACTAATCCTTAAATACCAAGAGAAGTATTCTGGGTGAAAACAGACATTTTCTGCACACAGGGATTACTACTTGCCCATTGGCTTTGTGGATGCATGCAGGGCACCTCCATGAGAATTAATCTCTAGGATTCACTGCCTGGAGAAATCCAGATGGCAGAAAACCTGACAAGCAGATTCATAACCATTCATTCTCAGCATAAATACGACGGGGTGCTCTCTGCTCCAGCTCAGGCTCTGAGGTGGGAACAGGGTCCTGCTGCTGCTGCAGCGCCAGGGGCCTGGAACAAGGGGCCACAGCCCTGGCTCACCATGCCAAGCAGCCCCAGACTGTCTTCCTGGAGTCAGTGCAAACAAGGGCTGTAAGAAAACACAAAGTCCCTTTCTGATGTGGTTTGGAAAAGGGAGCCAAGTACAGCCTGAGGAAAGCTTAGCTGAAAAGGTGCAGTTTTGCGTTTCTTCTTTCATTTTAAAGGGTAGATCTGTAAGGTCAGAGGACCACACAAAGAAAGAATCAGGAGGAAAAACAAATATTTATATTCTGCTTGCTTATTTTTTCAATTTACCCTTCACATCTGTCTCTAGCTGTTCCTAAAACAGTCCTTTAGAACAACGTTGTCCCTTCTGCATCAGTGCTATATATATCAGTGCTACTACTAAACTGCCGCTGGACTAAATCAGAAAGCTCTTGGAGGGCAATCAGAAGATGTGCACATGGTCAGGGACTATCTCAGTGAACCACAAGAGAGCTCTGATTCTCCCCAGAAGGCTTCTGCCTTCTACCCCTCTTCCCCAGAGAAAGACCAGGGGACAAAGGAACAACCATTCCTTGAAACTGCAGGTATGAAAGGAATTTCAAAAACCCTCATCAAGAAGAGCTCCACAACAAAGCAAAACACTAGGCAACCTGTAACTTGGTTGGAGGAGAAAAAAAAAAAACCCCTAATAATTAAATGTTGCTTATGCAAGATGAAAAACCACACTGTTCCTTCTGGGCACAACAGCCCTGGCAAGCCCAGCACGTATGTCACAAGACAGGAAGCAAAGCTCATGCACAGAGGAGGAGCGGCAGCTGCTCATGCCAACTCCACCGGCAATCTCCTCTGCAAGGCTCACTCCCCAAGGCTTTTCATGCTGGAGTCAGAGATCTGACTAAGGGTTCAGCCCTTACAGAAGATAGCTGCCTCTCCCACTTCCACTGAAATGAGGATCTTCCTGACTCTCCCCTTTTACCTCCCATGCTTGTACCATGTTCACCACTAGACAACTCTTATCTGCATTCTCAGTACATTAATACACAGCCCTGAAGCTCCTCCATGACCACTGGGGCACCAATGCCTCCTCTATCCATACCTCTTCACCTTCATCTGCAAATATTTCCTTCTTTCTAATCTCTAGAATTCATACAGTAACTTTTAGAATGCTTTCTATAGCACTGTTCTATAATACACCACAGAATCATAGAATATCTCACATTGGAAGGGACCCAAAAGCATCTTGGGTTCCTTGTCTCTGATTTCTCCCTGCTTTTGCTCTTCCTGCTAAACACTGCATCCTAATCTCATGTGCTGTGATGGACATGAGCTGCAGGAACATTTAGGGACTCATGCTCCGGGCAGAAGAGCTCCTGCCAAGGAACTCATGCAGTTCAGACTGCCCACCACAAAGCTGTAATACCCCCGTACAAGGTTTTGGGAGAGCTGCATACAAGACTGCAAGAAACAAACATGACCAAAAGGAAATGATCCAGAGACAACTTGCCTCTCTACAAGCAAGGGAACAAAGTAACATGCCTAAAATATGCCTGGCACAAACACACAGGGCATGCTGCCTTTGGCTTGCCTGTTACTTGGTGGAGAAAAGATCTAATCCTACAATAACCTGCACTCATTACTCACCTAACACTTCACTTAGTTTGCTCCACCCAGCCTAAAAAAGAAACTGCCTTACTCACCAGCCATATATTTATCCAGGGACCCAAGTACCTGCCCTGGATGCAGGTGTCAGTCATTTCCATGGGCACAGGCTTGCTGGAGTCAGGCTCTTTCAAGTAAGCCCCAGCTGTTTCTCATCAGAAGGCAAAATCCCAGCCAAGCAAAGGCCCTTTCTTCCATACCTCTGCTGAACTCTTTGTGTCCCATGTTCCTCAAACACAGAAAGGCAATGAACTGAGCTCAGGCAACCACAGCTGTATTCTTTTCAGGTGGCTGACTAACAGCTCTCAAAAGTAGAACAACAGAAAGCCCAGAGATGCTATCAACTCCTTTTAGGGTGTCTGAGCAGTGAGGTCAAGCCAGAACATACAATTGTTCCAGCAGGCTGCTGTGGCAGCTTCACCGGGACTCACAGAGTATTTCTGTGGGATGGCTGTTCTATACAGGCAACACCAGTGATTCTCAATAGAGGTTCTTAGCTTTAACTTTTAATAAATAACACATTATCTGCTCAGCTTTTCTGCCATCCTGCTCTTGGAAAGAATGGCAGTCAGGTCACAGCCACCAGTGACCACCTGTGGACCTGAACCACATTCAAATGGGAATTAACTTTTCCTACACTTAAACAACTAAACAGAACAATGCACTTTTCCTGCTGCAAGCCTCCATGACTGGCTTCTACTATCACTTCAGTGAGCCCGTGAACCCAAAGTGCCCCCTCTCTCTGCTTCAAGTTTGGCTTCCACTTTACCAGACCAGGCAGGAAAAGCTGAACTTTCAAAGTGAGGGAGAAGACTCAAATTTGCACCCACTGGAGCCAGCCTGCACAGCTAATGCAGGCAGTAAGAACAGAGCTAAACAAGGTCTCCACACACTTCTACAAGGTGGTATTCTATCCATCAGGATTTTCGGCAGAACATGTCACAGGTTGCTGGGACAACCACAAGTTTTACTCCGTATAAAACTTCTGGGAGCTGGGCCCCTTTTAGTTGCTGTGTTTCCCAGTGAGGAGAACTATGCTTTAAATGAAATATGCTCTAGACAGTATTTGCACAAATGCACAGACTCTGTTAAATGAGGTTAAAGGCTCCAAAGTCCTTAAAGATTAAATGACATAAATCTTGTCAACACTCAGGAGTGAGTCATAGGGCATTTTCTTACTCACTCCACAATCCCTGAAGTGTCCACTCCCTCGCCTCAACCCTGGACTACTATACAGAAGCCAGGTTTGAAACTCCTTAGCTTTGCAATTCAGTTTTAATTCCATTTCTACAAGGAAGTCTTAAAAAGCTTCTCCTGAACATGGGCCAGAGAGAGGAATTTGACCTCTGTGTAAACTACAGTTCAGGTCAGGTGTTGGGAGACAGAGATCTTGGGAATAACTTTTTTGATGTCTTGTTCTCTCACCTTTTTTTATATGCTGTGAAACACAGAATCACAAAGGTTGGAAAAGACCTCCAAGATCATAGAGTCCAACTTTTGACCAAAAACCACCATGTCAACTGGACCATGGCACTAAGTGCCATGTCCAGTCATTTCTTGAACTCTTCCAGGGATAGTGACTACACCACTTCCTTGGGCAGCCTGTTCCAATACTTGATCACCCTTTCATTGAAGGAATTCTTCCTGATGTCCAACCCAAACCTCCCGTGCTACAGCTCAAGACCATTTCCCTTTGTCCTGTGGCTGGCTGCACAGGAGAAGCCAATCTCCACCTGGCTACACCCTCCTTTCAGGGAGCTGTAGAGTGATAAGGACACCCCAGAGCCTCCTTTTCTCCAGGATAAACAGCCCCAGATCCCCCAGGCACTTCTCACAAGACTCCCTCTCTAAACCCTTGCCCAGCTCTTCTGCCCTTCTTTGGACATGTTCCAGCACCTCCTTGCAGTAAGGGGCCCAAACCTGGACACAGGATTTGAGTTGCAAGCTCATCAGGGCTGAATAGAGAGGGAAAATCACTATGCTGCTCCTGCTGGCCACACTATTGCTGATACAAGCCAGGATGTCATTGGGCCCCTGAGCCACCCGGGCACACTGCTGGCTCAAAACTCTGGAGTCCTGGGGCTTTACTGCTAGAAAAATTTGCACATTTCAGCTTTGCATGGTTTTGAGTGAAGTCCTTTCTGGGGAAGGCACTGCAGTGAGAGGCTCCCTTGCAGAGAGGGGACTCAAGAGCTCGTCCCCAGCTTTGCTCTGCCGGCTGGATGGGTGTGCAGCAGCAGGGCAGGGGGAGCTGAAGCGTGGCAGGCGCCTCCATACCTGGTACAGCTCTATCCGCTGCTCCGAGACGCGCGCCTTGGTGTTCTGCAGGCGGAAGACGCGGAACTCGGCCTTCACCAGGTTGGAGGCGTTCTTCTCCATGGCCGACACGTCAAACCGCACGATCCGGAAGTAAAGGCTGTAATAGCTCGGCGGGATGGCGTCTGCAAGAAAGCACTGGGGGTTTATTCCTTTTCTTGGCGACAAAACACACTGTTCCTTCAAACACTTTAATACAACACAGCCCCAGACAGGGAAATACCTGAAGCGTGGTTCGGTTTCCAATGGTCAATTTAGTACTATTAACAATTTAATTAAAATTAAGAAAATCTATGCCATGTGTTTTTTATAAGACTGCCATATTAACAGAGATTAACAACTACTTTCAACTCTACTTCAGGTCATGCATTTAAACCTCTCCTCTTTCAACCTACGGGTGGAAAATCCTGAATACTTATGAACTGAGGAAAAAACATAGCAGTTGGTCCATGGTAAATGCCTTCAGGCTGACAGAGAGTTCACAGGGATCTGCTAAGACAACAAATAACAGCAGCTCATCTGATCTATATGTTTTCTGAAACCCACTTCCCCTCTGAATATGGAGTATGAATTAGCCAGCTTCAGATTTTATTCCATACCTAGTTATTAAAGGATATTTTTGGAACAAAATAGTCATTCTAATTATAGTGATGAGGGCTGGAACAAGAGAGAAAGGAAAAACAAGGGGAAAAGGCAAGCAGACAGTAGACACTATGAACACGATTACTTGAATTTTGACCCCTGGAAAGCAGTAAAAGCCATAAACATAACACCCCTTACTATAAATTTGGTAAAAACAGAAAAAAAAACCCAGAGAAATGGGCTCAAGTCTCCAGCAACAGTGCCAGACATCTCAGTTTAGGCTTCAAAACAGTGTTCCTGCCTTCCAGTGGTAAACCCTGACCGAGGGTAAGCAGCAAGGCAGTTCTGCACAAACCAGGTAACCCTAAGGCATTCAGCCATCACCTGAGGCCCTTTCACACTGCCCAGAGCAGCAGCACCACGAGAAGTTTGCCTGCAGCTCTCCTGCCTGACACCCAAACTCGCTGCAGAAGAGACAGGAAGAGAGTGGAAGGAGACAAGCTCACACTCCCTAGAGGGGAGATGAAATTACTGTAAGGCCTGATAAAAATCTCAGTTCAAATGAAGAGAACAGTTTCTTCTTTTCTTACAGTGTGAAAACTGAAGTGGATAAATTAGAAAACAAAAAGAAAAAGGAAAATTGCTTTTGAGGGCTGGGGAGGCATTTTCAGCTGAGGAAGCACATGTGTTCTCACAGTTATATGTTTAATAACCTGTTGTAGCTCTTTGAGGAAGTTCAAACTGACTATTTAATAAATGTAGCTATGAGAAAATCTTTGATAAGAAATAATCTCAGCCTCAACTGCAGATGCATTGTGAGAGACGACAAGTTCTCAAAGCACTTCAAAAAATTCCTCTGAAAGAGTACTTCCCAAAGCAGACCCTCAGTATGATCAAACAGGTACAACTACGAAGAGGAAACTCCAGACTTCCTTATGATTCCACTTAATTTAAAAAAAAAAAAAAAAAAGGTTCTCGGATTTTCACATCTGCAGTGCTTAAAAATAACCCCCCAGGCATCATAATCACTATTCTTGGCTACCATGCTCATTGACAGGAAACTGCCACAATCTCACAGTGAGAACTCAAAGGCAAACAGATGCAAATTACTCCTACACCAAAGCTGCTCCTCTCTCCCATCAGCAACATCAGTGCCAGAGTCTCTCAAAACACCAAGGGAAGGGGTTGTGAGAAACATTTAACTGTATGCCACTATGACCTAGATATATGTCGCGAATTCTTATAAAAGCTACTTGGTTCAGAGATTACATCCTTCTTTAAGAGAGAAATAGTATCTTCAGTTTATTTTTCTTGCTGTAGGAAACTCCAAGACTACTACTTGCTTTTCAGCCAAACCTAATCCTACTAGGAATATAATTTGGCATAATAGTATGTATATATAAGATTGATGCTTCCAGGATGAGTTGTAAGTTGTCCTTCCCTGTCATTTGTTTGAGGCATCAACCTACCATTTCGTTCACTGTGGACAAGCCAAACTAGCAGCCCTTCACTTGCCCTGGCACAGACAAACCCTGTCCATCTTGACTTTATTTTAGATTGAAAAGCCCTATTTAACTGTCAGCTTGGTTTATATTTAGCCTCTTATTCCTAGAACCTTCTTGTGCTATATTTGTAGGCCTTCTTTCCAGTTTCTTTGTTTTAGATGCTGTGTATTACAAACCTCTGAACATGTATCTGAGAGGATATTCCTGAGCCATTCCTGCATTTACATTTTTTCTCTCCTTCGTATATAAGGAAGACAGAGAATGAATACTCTTTCAGTGTGCCTGTTTTTGTGTGGCATATGTGCATTTGTATACATTGCAAACAAGTATTTACCTTCCACTGGAAGGCAGGCATGGGAAACCCTCTACGAGTAAGCAGAAATTCTTGTCTTACAGAAGTTTCATCTCTCTTGTAAGACAGTTTTACATCTTTATATACAAAACCTCACATAAGAAATTTAATTTATCATTCATGACAGTATCCACAGGAAGTCAACTGAGGAAAAGGCATTATTCATGGAGAGATGAAAAAAAGAAGGAATGGCTGACTGCATAATTGGGGTTTATTTGAAAATTAATCAACATGAAGACTGAGAAATGAGACGTGCAACTTTCTTTAAAGGAACGCTAAGAACCCCATGGAGTCTACAGGCTTTTGGATTGGCCTTTAAGTGATCTCAGATGCTGCAATTTATCTCTCTTTGTGACTCCACCTCAACCTGACAGTTTTATCAATTCAGATTCAGTTGGATTCCTCTGCACTCCCCTCTGGTTTTGGCCCCATGACTCCAGCAGACACCAGGACAACTCTGGCCAAGCTAGTCTGCAGTCACAGTTACCCTGCTGCAGACTAGACTCCTGAGGCATTCTTTGAACTATTATCAGTAATGAGTGGAATTAAATCAATATATTTCCTGTAGCTAGGAAAACACAGATTTCTTTTGTTTTGGTGGGAGAGAGAATAGTAAACACAATGAAAGGTTCAGTTTTTATCATTTTTAAATTAGCCATTAAATCAACCCTCAAAAAAACCTGAAGACTTCCAGCTGTAATAATCACAATCACCACAGCTGAGATGAGTTACACGACACAGCTGGAGAAGGTGAAGGCAGCATCCATCCTCCTCCTCCCTTTAGGCTGCTAAACACCGAGCATCACAAGTATCACAAGGTTACTCTTTTTCTTTCTGTCTTTTTTTTTCTGTCTTGAACAAGCTGAAACTTCACCAGCTGCTCCACGTGGGACAGTCCGAACTGCCAGGTTGAAATGTACTCTGCTGTGTGAGTGATTAAGTGCATAAGGACATGGTGGTTTCTGTGCCTCTCTCAGACTTTGTTCAATATCCAGCATCCTCCAGGCTCCTGTGCCAGCAGCCTGGACAGAAAGCAGCCCTGCTCTGACAAAGCAGAAAAACACCAATGGGAGGGTGCAGGAGACCCATCCCAACACAGCCTGCAGTACTGCTCCAGGCTGAACACTGTCCATGGGAGAGACTGGACACATTCTCTGACCAACCATCCAAAACAGCATACAGGCCCCCAGGAGCACCTGGGAGGAGAGCAAGGTGCAGTCAAGCACCCTGAAACTGAAACAGGGATAGAAAGTTTGTTTCATGCTGAAGATACTCCCCAAACCAGGAATAACCAGCACAAAAGGATGACACTTCCGCCTTGTGCAGTTGTGTTTGATGAACTGAGCCCTGCATTTCCACAGCTTTCCTCACAAGTACTGCATGTACTGACATTTCAGGAGAAACAAAACACTCTGTTTGACACAGCTCTTCTGAGAGTTGAGCTTTGGTTCTGGCGAGGAAAAAGACCTAAATTCAATTGTATCCAAATGAGGCTTTTTTTTCCCCTCTGAATTTTCATTTCTGCTATTGAAACAAAAAGAAATCAATTACATGCACAGCCCAAGTTAAGAAATGTAAACAACTTTTCTTTTCTCGTTGGAAGAGGCCAGACAGGCCGCCTTCACACATACACCCACACTGGAAAGGCTGAGAGCTTCAATCTAATCCTTCCATCAAGGGCTTGTAATAAATGCTCCAAAGATTTATTTTTATTCCCTTTTGTGTTTATTAAACTTTGGAGGGTTTCTTTTCCTTTTTCCTTTCTTTCTGGTGCTTTGCCCATTCTTTATTATGGCAGCTACAAAACACGGAGTGCCCTTTTCTTCTCGCTCTCCTTTTTATCCCCCTCCTCATCTTTCTAAATGCAGTACATGAATGACCGTGTAGTAGGCTTTGAAGCAGCACATGCAAATATTTGTAAGAGTAGCTTGATTGTTATTAAATGCAGTTGTTATGCTTTCCATGCTCTGGCAAGCTTCCCTAACCTCTCTGACTATTAGGACCATTTAGGCTGTTTAGATTTCAGCTCACTGATAGCAAATTCAACGTGTTTTTTTCCTACCAAGCAGCATAACGTGACATAGTTTCTCCCTCTGTGTGAATTTCCCTCCCTGCTCAGCTGTGGGGTCCCTGCCAGGAGCTGGGTCAGGCTGCCTCCAAAGACATGCAGACACGGTAAGTGAAGCAGCATGCGCTGGAAGGATGAACATCTTGTCAGCTCTGACAGCACATCTTTCCAGCAGGATCCCATCCTTCCTGTCAGGCACACTTCAGTCACCAATCCTCTCCTCTCTTCCAGGGAAAGTCTCTCCAAGAAATTAGAAGCTTGTTTAATGCATCTGGGCTCCCAAAGCCCATAATAATCACTCTGCTCACCCCTCCTGACCCTGATGTGACTGCAGAATCCTGCTGGAAACTGCCTCTCTGCAATCAAAGGGGACCAAATAATGGAAGCCACAGGTCATATCCAGGAACTGGGACTGGCCCTCAAGGGCAAATCAGTCATACACCACCTTCCCATTACTCTGAACCTCTGTCCCACTATGACACTAAGCTATGAGCACATCCATTAGCTGATCAGTGCTCTTGGATGGAACACTTGTGCCACTCTTCCTCAGGCATCACTTCCAGGCTCTTGCCGCAAGGCTTCCAAGTCAGACAGCACAGAAGTAGTGTAAGAGACTTACTCCAGTATTCCAGTTTTTATCTACCAAGTTGTCTCTGAGGTATTACCTTTATCTGTCATCAATCATTTGCTACTGAGGAGGGACTGTGCACTGGAAGTCAGGAAAAAACCCACTGGGAACACAGTAGGTTGAGAAAGAGTAACTACCAAATTACCAGATTTTGGGACATGTTTTTCACAGTTGAACCACTTGCTATTCCTTTTCTGAAACACATTTAAGATCTATGACAATATATGAAAAGTAAACAACCCCAGGACATACCAGGTTGAAAAAAAGGCACAATGAGGCAAAGAGGGAATTTTTGGAGGACACATTTATGAAATTATGTGCTCCTTACTTAAAATCTGACAAGAGCCTTCTGGTTCTGATGCTACTTCCTCATTGCTTCACCAAGCCTGACTCAAAAGATGACTAGCCAAAGCAATGACTTCAACAGCAAACAGATCTGCTAGCCAGGTTTCCAACTACCCAAATAATTCATTCCCTCAAGATACTCCTACTGCTCTGGAGCTTGATGGACTCTGACACTTTTACACAACTGTCTTTTTTACTTTTACGTTCTGTAATGGTGAAAAACATCCTGCAGTTGTCTTTGGGTCAAAATGCAACTGGCATAGTAAGGATTCTTAGACATTGTAATTATCCCCTGAAGAATCACAGGATTAAGTTTAGGTTTCAAGTTCTCACAAAGACAAGAAGTAAAACAAACTCAAGTAATTGTTGGTGGTGTAGCAAAGCTGCTGCATACAATTCTTGTACAAAACAGGTTTAAGTCCTGGCTTTGTGGGTCACCATAAAGATGCAAAGAGAAAGGCATCTTATTACATGCTCCCTTAATTTCTGTCACTTCTTCCCTAGCAGCACATTGGAGCTGGATGTGAGTCTTACAGTGGGCAACAAACCTTGCTAGAAAAGCTACCATTGCTGTTTTGCTGTTTTAAGGCTGTAATAATTCAACACATTTAAATTTTTTTTTGTAGTTGTTTTCCCTGGGCTGAGTCAAATTGTGTTGCAAGTTTAACCTCAACTATGTTTAAATGCTGCAGCTGAAACTGACTGCTTTGGATGTTATTTGGGTATGCAGACCATCATTAGAAGAGCTGTAATTTTGCTATATCACTGATTTAAGTGAATCTTATCAGCCAGAAAGCACTCATTGAGATCCTTTTTTTTCCACTGGACCTTCTGCCACACTTTCACAATTATTTTCAAGCTACTAGTCTTTGTACACTCAGTCCAAAACAGCACTTAGTATGAAAAAGTCCATACTACTCACACCAGCCAGAAAGAAAGAAGAGAAAATGTCTATCCTGAACAATCAGTGATGGCTTCTTCTCTCCTCCCTCTCTTTCCATAAGGAAATAAAAACCCAGGCCAACATCACACATGTTTGTTTACCTCCTATGAGTGCAACCCCAAGACTCTGGGCTACAGGAGATGCCCCAAATGGATCCCTTCTGGGAAACATTCCCAGCTATTCCATCACCCAAAAGGCAAAGGAGAGTCAAATCTAACACCAAAGAGAAAAGCTGCAGGAGCATTCTGCTGTATCTGAGATGACCAAAAGCATCAGACAAAGTCTCTAGGATCCTGGGAATGACAGGGAGGAGCTGCTGCCTCACACACTCCTGCTGCAAGGGGAGGGAGAGTTCAGGTGGTGCAGCCTGCCACAGAAAAAACAACTGTCCCCCATCACAGCGAATGTGTTTCAGCAATGGGAGAAAAATAGGAAAACATACATAGTCCTTCCAGACAAGGTACACAATTTACTTTGGAGGAAATCAGTAGTTTGTGTGGGATGTCTGGAGCAAAAAGGTGACACCTGTGGAACACACAGGAGGACACCTGGAACTAAGGGCTACAGACTGCATGTGTGAGTTTACATCTCCAGAGGCATAGTAAGGTAAATCAGTACAGAGATTGCAAAAAACGTGTAACTACTTTAGCATCACAGAGCAGTCCTGAGGCCACTACAAGAAACTATCCTGGTCCTTTACAGTCTCCTGTTCTGAGAGTGTGTTCTGTTGTGTGAATTCCTTTAGGAAAGTTCACTTTACCCCCACAACTGTGAAGAAAGCAAAGGCTGCCCAGATCACTTCTGCTATAAAACAAAATTCTCTGAGCATTAACTACTAGAACAATCTGAATAAACACTGAGCCTCTCGAATCAACTGCCTGGATCCAAACTTCTGAAGCTGGAGGAGAATCAAAAACTTGTTGAAATCACTGAAACCTCTGGCTAAGATGAAAGGGGAAACTGTCTGGTCCCTCTCAGGAACACAAAACCAGAACTCCAACCCAGGCATATTTGATGTGACCACTCCCAAATACTCCCATTTCTTAAAAAGGAGCATGGAATCCCTCCTAGGGGACAGACCCTCTGGACACAATGTAGCACACAGGCCCCAGGCCTGGAGTTTCTCTTCCCTATTTGCAAAAGCTGGAGTAGATGGGAGCAGGTAAACCAGCACCTCGCATGACAGCACCTGCACAGTGCTCAACAGACACTTTCTGCCCCTGCCTTTATGACTGCTTGAATGTGAATTTCCTGAAGAGAAATTCCACCATATTCACTAGACCCTCCTCTCCCTGGAAAGCCTTCAAAGCTTTGAAGGAAAGGCTGTAGGCTCATTATCCCTCATCCATGCTGAAACACAGGGGCTGGGTAATGGGAACAACTCTGAAACATCACATGAGCACTGTTCTCTTGAGCACTGTAAAGTTTGAGCCATTTGAGCAATGCTCAATTGGGGTAACTTAATTACTTGGGATTATTTTGGAGAGTGGCAAATGCTGAGTTTTCCATTCCAGACCATCTTTCACATATATAAACCTCCAGGCATTTTAGGAAGTCTGAAAGGTCTGACCTCAATTCTCCTCTTCTCAAAGTCCTCTTTACACATCACCTGTCATGCAAAGCATCCGGAGAGGGAATGTAAACACAAACCCTACTGCTATCTTTGTTTCTCAACAAAGAAATCTTAATCTTGTGGCAGGTTAAAACATATGGGGGTAAAGGTACAGCAAAACCACTCTCTCTCTCACACATGAACCCCCTCTAATCTCACTGCTGTGTATGCAGTGTATGCAACACTGCAATTTTCATAGTGAGACAGAAAAACACATCTTCAGATGTGCCCCTCACTCCTGTGCTGGGTGCCAGCACAGCAAGCCCATGGCCATTCTCAGGAGAAACTGAGCCTTTTCTGCAGGCAAGGTGCATGACAAGCTAACAGGAAAGCTGCTGTGTCTGTCAACAGACATTAGAACAACCTAAAAAGATGCCAAAGCCTCTCCAAAACCTGAGTAAAGTTTTGCTCCCAGTGAAGTCACCAAGCAAACATTCCCAACACTTTCAAAAGGGCCAGGAATTTACCCCTGCAACTGCAAGCACAGAGAAGATTTTCAGCACAAGGAAACTGTCTCCAGCCTTCTCTGTGAATTTATCTGCCAACAAAAGGCCCTTCAGCTTTCAGCAGTTATTTTGTGAACATTCAGGGAAGAAGAACTCCTTTCAAATCCCCATCAAGATCCTTTGAATGAAATCCCAGGTTATCATGTATCACCACTGAAATCAAATATGTAAATAGATGTGTGTTGTGTTTGGAAACGTCTCAGGTATGTACTTCGCTATTCTACTTACACTGGAATGTAAGAAAAATACTCCTAGTGTCTTTCATCTCTCTCCATGAAAGGCTGCTCCTCTTTCAGCTAGGAATCATAAGGAAGAATTGCAAGTACAATTGCCTATCTCATCTCAAAAAAAAAAAAAAAAAAAAAAAAGGTGGGGCGAAAAGAAAAAGCTCACCAGGGAACACAAACCTTTCTCACAGGCAGAGTAAGACTTGACTTGCTGGCACGGTTCAGCTGAGGTTTTATGGCTGCAATGACCTCAGCAAGTGAAAACAGAGCAAACCAACCTTCTGCTGCTCACAGGACTGACCAGCAGTTTTCCCTGTAACAGAGACCTTTTTTCTCTTGCATTTCCCAAACTCCTTCTGCTTGCATGCTACTGAGGAGACCTCTCTGCTGGCAGGCTGAAGAGGCAGACATGATCACAAGTCCAGCTGCACTGCTGCGTATCCCACTGCTTTACACAGGCACTGGGATGCTGACTGAAGGGCCTGAGACCCCCTAGCAGCCACCAGTGCTCCAACCTCCACCCCCAAACCCGAGTCACCTTGAATAATTTTTATCTCAGGAAAACCTTTTGCCTTCTCAACAGCAGATTAGGTGTAAAGTTAGATTTATGTGTGTGTGTTTGAGAAAGTCTATATATGTTTATTATTTTTTTAAATCCTTCCTCTTCCTGACACCCTTCTGATGAATTTCACTTGCACTCACAGGCCATCCAGCAGGATTCAAACTGGCTTCACCACGTTACTACTGTTCCATTTTACTAATGAACTACATTTAAAAAATATGCTTTGTTCAGACATACTTTTATTGAATCCCTCAAATTCCCACAGAAAATTATTTCTGTTGTAAATCCATCTTCCCTGTCAGTCTGTGAGGAGAGCCTGGCATGCCTGCACGCAGCTCTGCACACTCTGCATCTCTCCCTCCTCTCAGCTCCAGGGCTTCCACAGGCAGGAGGCCAAAGCAGCAGCATCCTGCTGCCCTGGGAGGGGACCTGCCATCCATGGTAAGGTGAGAAAGCTGCACTCCCTCAGCAGTGCCCAGGGCAGAGAAGCCAAGCAGCCCACAGGGTCAGGATGCTCCCAAGAGCCATGGGACATTGGTCCCACAGGGCCAGCCTGGCCAGGTGCCCCCAGAGCTGGGACCAGGGTGGCCTTTTGGGGACCTCCAGTGTCACAGACTGTGCTTAAGCCTGATCCTTGGACAAAAGCACAGGCATAGGAACCAGGCTTTACAAGGCTTACCTCTCTAAGGAGATGGACTCAGTGCCTCCTTTAAGGCGAGCTATGGTCACCCATCTGTCTTGTCCGTCTGTCTGTCTGTCAAACCAGGCTGCTGCACTCTGACAGCAAACATGCTCCTCACAGGCTCCGACCTGTGCCTTTAGTGCTGGATGACTTGAGCTGCCTTTTAAGCCCTGAATGCCATCTCCATTTTAATCCTCTGCGTAGAAGGGCTCCTAATCACAAGCTTTGTTACGAAATCCACGGGGATGGCAGGAAATCTCTTGGATATGTCCTAAGGATTTTACTATGCCAGGGCAATGCAACTATACAAAAATCTATTTTACAAAAATGTACTGCTGCAGAACAAAGCTGCACTGGAGAGAAAAAAACAGAACTGGAAAACATTCTGAATTATTTAAAGAACTAAGAAAACTTTTCCCAAATCCAATTTTCTCCAACAGTGTCACAACAACCACAAAGCCGTCATACACGACAAACTCAGTAGTGTTGAAATCAAGGAAATGGCAGCAAAAAGACATTCTCAGGCTATTTCACAATTCGCTTTAAGCTGCTGTGTTTATGTGCCTCTCTACCTTAGTACAGAATAATCCAAATATCACTTCTCTTGATCTCAAGTCCAACGTTATACTTCTCCTCTTATACATCTGCAGGGCAATTCAATCAGCTGGAATTCAATTTAAGTGATGTAAGTGGTAAAACCAGTTTGAATATTTAGCACAGTAGCAGGGCAAGAAGCCCACCACTCTACTTCAGAGAAAGAGTACAGGCACAGGTGTCCCTCTAAAAAGAATCTTCTCAAAGTCACCCCGTGAGCTTTTTAAGCAGCCATGTGCTTAAAGGATTTCCTGCCTCAGAGCCCGTAGCAGTGAGGGAGCACAGGTTGAACCCAGTCCTCGTGATGCTCCTCAGACTGAGGAGAGCCTGCAGGATCAAATCCTCCATGCAGCTCACATGTGGAATGTGATTTTTGTTACTGCTTTCCCAACCTACCCAGCCTGTGTTTTGAAAGGCCTCCCCCAGCAGGAGCAGGAGTAGGTAAGAGCGTTCCTGCTGTTGGTGGCCTTGGCAGCTCACACTCCTCATGAGGGAGGTGAAAATGAGCGCCCACCTTCTGCAGAGATTGCTCCTTCCACCCTTCTCAGGCTGGCCTGGGGACAGTCCCCTCCTACTAACACTCTCAGGCCTCCCAGCCTGGATTACATTCCAGGCTAGACAGAGTCATCCAACCTCCTCAGATTTTTGGTTTCAACACGGGAAGAGAGTACAGTTTCCACTGACAGAAGTTGGTCAAGGCAGGTCCCTTGCACAGAGATGAAATTAAACAGTGCATCCCACAGAAGCCAGCAGGGCAGCAGTCTTTGCTCAGTCACAGATGATACTGAGTAAGAGTACACCATAAACCAAGCTGTCCTAAGCCACTTTTCCTTTTATGCTGGACACAGAAAGAGCAGTGTCCCTTTGCAAAGGTCTGGAGCACCAAGTCCTGTTACCTATGGCTGCAGGTTGCATGTAAGGCAATGTACCTCTGAAACTGTGACCTCTCCTTTTCCTCCTCCTATCTGCATATTTATGCAGCCCCAGAACCACAGTTTTAGGTGCACATCTGTCATTCATCACAGTTGGTGGTAGCTCTTTTACTTTTGCTGCCTCATCTCACTTGGAGCTCTCCCACCATTTCATTCCTTTAAACCACTCAGGCATTTTCCCTCTTCAATTAGTCCCTTAAAACTTTCCTTCCTCTTTAAGCTTATGATTATTCTTTCATTAGTGCATTTTGTGGTGGTCTCTAAGGAGAACAAAACAAAATAAACCTCTTTCCCCCCAAAATTACACTGCCATGTTCTGAACAACTTGTAAGAAAAGAAGCCAAGGCACAGACTGATAATGAAGGTAACACCACCAGGTTTCACCCTCTTCTGGAAGAGGAAGAGACTAAAATTGAATATACAGCCATAAACCATAGGAAATCAAATAGGTCTCAAATGAAAGTTGCCCGTGAAAATAGTTTCCAGGTTTATGGTTTTAATTACTACATAAATGAATGGAAAACAGGATTAAGGAATTTGTACAATTGTTACACACCATATTTGGAATCACAGCCCTTTTTTTTCAGCTACAATACCATGAAGGCATAATCCAATAAAGTCCAACAGAACTAGATCCAATTTCTCCTTGATACTTAGCTTGGTAGACAAAAGTCTGAAATAATTCTCCAGCAGCACTCCTGTGGGACTGAAACATGCAATATCAGAGTGATTTTGCTAAGCTTCCTCACTTATACTCAGCCTTTGGATTTTATGATTTGCACCCATTAAAAATGTCTATGACTTCCAGTTTTTCAACTTTGCTCATTTACTAATTCTGTTTCTAAACAAGATTTCAAGCACCAATTGAACCATGGACCATGACCCCTCTACAGAGGTCCTCTGAATTGATAAAGTCATCTGGGAATCAATCAAAATGTGCAGAGGAGCCGAAGTGTTGGAAACACTCTTGTGCTTTTTGAAGAATCCATTCATATTTGCAAACACAAAAGCTCGGTGCTTTTCATTCACAGCTAGAGTAAGCCTTTCCTTTTTCCTTCCTTCCTTCTTTTTCTTGTTTTCCTTTTACATGCTGATTTTAGCACAGACAAACTGCCCATGAGTGACTGCTCTTTACACATCTCCATGCAAGTCAGTTACCTAGGGAGAATTTAGTACGCTGTACCAGCTCAGTCAAGCTTTTCTTCTACAAGCCTGAAATCCCCCAAAGGCCCTTCTCCTTCACAGGCTTGGTGCTCTTCATCTCCAGCTGAAATGAAACTCAGTAAATATCACACTTGCAAGGTAACAGGTCTGGAATGTGAAGCTCAATCTCAAGCTCAGCAGTCCCTTCTTGGAGTCTCATTCGTACCTTGTAGCCTAGTGCCAAACAGTATGTGACTGGCTTTATTCAATTCAAATAAAGACACTGATTCCCATGACTGTACAAACCTCTCAAAAAACAAAACCAAGTTAAGAGAAATGCCCTCTAAGAAATGCCACTAAGGTAAGATAAGATAAGATAAGAGTGCTACATGCCTTTTTGGAGTCCTTTTAAAGAGCAGCATCTCAAAGAGACCTTTCCATCTGGAATATACTCTTACATTTTTGTTATCATCCTTCACAAATTAGAGACAAGAGAAGGAAGATAATGGCTGGGGTCTCATGCTTTGTCCTACAGGATCCTTGCCTGTCACATTATGAACTGCACAACAGCAAGGACCAACATGGGCAAACTTTTGTCATTCTGTAACTGAGTTTACACAACAGCACTGAGAGTCAGCTGATATTTAAGTATAAGAACAGTCACAAAACAACAACTAAGTCACAAACCTCTTTATAATCAAGCCTTATTGATTGGCACCATGTAGCATATGTTGGCATGGATAAACTCTAAGCATTTCTCACCTTCTAACCTAGGGCTGTGCCCATACAGACTCAGTCTTAACTAATGCTAACTTCCAATGCTCTGTTCAGAACTGCAAGACCCCTAAGGCTGGAAGAGCCCTTCTGACTTTAACATTTGCTTCTACTAATTTACTGGATGTATTAGATGCTTTGTGTCAGCACAAGTTAGAAAGAGACAGCATTTCCAGCTTCTCTCCCATGGGAATGCAATGGCTGGCCAACCCAACAGGCACAGGCTCTGAATGGTATAACTTGACTAATTTGCAAGGTTATGCCTTGCTAACCTAATTCTCATAAGCCTTGGACCAAAATGCCTCTCAAAATTTGAAACAGAAACAAACAAAATGAATCTGAAAAGACACCAATATTGATCACAGATATTTATGCAAGAACTTCTGACTAGTAGCAAGGTGTACAAGGGAAGACCATAGCTTCTCAGACCCTCTTGTTCCAACTTGATCTTTTTTTTTAATCCAATGCTGGAAACATTCTAGGTACTTATGACTAAAAATGCTTTATTCCAACAGTCTCCTTTATGAGCAAACCCACCTTTTTCCAGTCTGATCTTAACTGTGGCCTCCAGTTTCTACTGGTCCAAGCACAGGAAGAGTGAGTAAACAATGGCTTTAATGAGCACATGAGAGCCCCCCCATATCACTCCTCAACAGTGAAAGAATAAAAAAAATCTAAAAAATTTTAAAAATGTACTGCCAGAAAAGCTTGAAAAAAAAGAGGACAAAAAAAAGAAGGGGAAAAAAAAAGATGAAAAAAAGAAATTTGTTTTCCTGAATAATTTCAAGTTAACATAGTAAGATGTCCTAGACAGTTTTCTGAGTCTTAAAACCATCCCATTTCAAATGTTAGTTTATGTAAATCTGGAAAGTTGCCTTGTCTGGAGTAAAATCACATACAGACTGAAAAAGGATTAAGTTTTTTTTTTGTAACAATATATTCAGTTTTTATACTTTAACCTTCTAGTGTCTGAGATGGAAGAAAATTGGGAGAGTTGGGAATAAGGAGAAGGGGTATGGTTCACTGCAATGGCTGCTGCAGGTATGGACTCTCTTTTTGCATTGCACAAGGTAACACAGGGCATTGCAGACATGAAAATGTCATTTTATAGCGTGGCTCCTCCTTGTGACAGGTTAACACACAAGGAAATGGCAGAAGTTCGTATCATAGTGGGCACTCAGCTCTTGTCTGTGCTATTCCTGTCTGTGGGTGTTCAGGTTACAAGGCTAGACTGGCTTTCCTGCATCCAAATAAAACAGCCAGATTGATCCAGTTGGATTTTCCAAAGGGCAAGATAAACGTCTTTCCCTGAAATACTACAAATACCAATCACTCCGAGCACCGCCACCTGCCTGAGATCCATCTGCAGAGAACTGGCTTTTGGGCAAACAGCACCACGAAGGGGTTCCTGATTGCTTTGTCCTAGGTGAGCCTCCTCACACCCTGGAGGAGACCCTGTGATAACAGAACCGTGGCGCAGGAGAGCTGGGCACCAGAGGTACCACAGTGAAGGGCAGGGACACACACCTCCGGCAGGTACCACCAGGGCCACGGAACTACACCCCAGCTCAAACACAGATTGCTTATTGCCTCCTATTTTAACGACAGGTTTTGCTCAATTCATTTCAACTCTCTCCCTCCACCTGAAGTTGCACCTATTTTCTTTTAAATTGTTATGGTAATACCCCCCAAAATTTGCTTTACATTGGCAAGCAACTTTAGTTTCTGCTCTTTTGGGCACGCATAAATGTTTGAGGCAAAACTCTCTAGAGAAAGAGGCGTGCATACAAACAGACACACTTATATGCACATGAAGTAACAAAAAATATAAAAGAATATGTTTCAGACTAACAAAATGACATCCAACTAAATATTAGAAAAAGATGTTCTGACCATTTATGATTCAGAAGAATCCAAAACTAACGCAGACTCCAGACAGAGATCACATTCAGTGAAAGCGCTCCACAAATTGCATCATACAGCACCATGACTGCGATAATGAATACGGATAACAACTACAGGGTCAGCGTCTGCGTTTCTGAAGGATCAAAACGGACTAGGAATGCCTCAGCAGCTTCCTGGAATAAACTACAGAATGATTTGAAAACACTTTAGTTCAAAGGAGCATGAAAACCATGCAAGTTTTAAATTTTCTGCTCTACATGCATTATTAGTCACACTTCCTACTGGTGGGACTGCACAGGTTACTGAGCTGACCTGTGCCTGCAGAAGCAGGGCTCCAGAAATAAATCTTTATTATTAAAGACTTATTCTCTAGACATATGACACTGACACAAATTACACATGATACTTAAGTTTAAGGATCATATTCAGAGGGAACAAGCACTGGAAAATAGCTGTGAAACAGGGAACTGTTTGCTGTTGAGTTGGGTGTTTTGTCTGAAGTACTGGTTGCATACTCTGGAGGCAGAGTTGTCCTCAACAATGATACAAAAGAACAGGTGCCAGTGAAATATCACACCTATCTATACAAAACTTAGAATGCTTCAGAACTATTCCAGCTCTCCTCAATCCAAGGCTGACCCTCTATCAAAAGCAAAAGCTCCACATTTCAGAGGTGAAACTTCAGAAGGAATTTGTCTTCCAAATGCACATGAATGACATCAATAATGAGGTGACTCCTTTGTCCTGGCTCTGTACTCTTGACACACAGGTACTACCAGCACCTGAGCATCACAGATACAAATGAGAATTACGGGACACCAGCTAAACACCCGACAGTCACGTCAAGCAACAAAGAACAGTTTTTTGCCACTTTCAAATTTACACAACAGGTTATTTTACATGAACAAAAGTATTACTAGAACGCACAAAATGATCCTAAATATTAAAATCTCTGCCAAAAAAAAATTGAAAAAATTATTCAACTGAAAGGACATGGCAAGACGAGGGTTGACGGTGTACTGCAGATAAACAAGCTCTCAGTGCATCACTGCAGCAAAAGTAATGTGCTCTCAGACTGCAAGGAAAAGTGAGGTCTGTTACTACAGAAATTAACTGGGATCACACACACACAAAATATTTCCTTTCAGTACTGCACATCTCTTTCCAATAAGACAGAGTCAAAATGGACAGAAGTCAAAGCTAAGCAAGGAGATCCAATGGCTCCAGGGTGTAATGAAAGGAAACAAAGACTGAATAGCTCATTTTGGAAATAAGTTATGAAAGTGCTAATCTAAGGATTAGGTGAATAGCACCTACGTATGATAAACCACATCTCCAGTTAATCTGTGGCACCACTTGCCTAAAGCACTGCAAATACATAATGCCTCCTTCTTCCTTGCCAGCTACCCCAAGGGTGGAGGGAAGGGCACCTGGATACAGCAAAGGAGCCACTGAGACTTGAAGCAAAAAAGGAGAGAGGAAATGTAAAAAAGGATAAACTCATGCAAAGTAACATAATCCATGGCATCGAATACAGGCCACTGGAAAAAAATAATGCTTGAAAATCTCTGTTAATTAGAAGAGATGAAATACCACTGTCCTGGAGACCAGGGCAGAGTACTGTGCTAGCATGAAACTTGAGTAGTCCCTACCCAAAGAACAAAAGCCCAAAGAATGTAGAAAATTATTTTTCTCGTAAATATCAATTCTATGTCTGGGATAGCAAACCTTGCCAACATTGTACACTGAGTCAGAAAGACGATACAGCCTTATTTTGATTTCTTGAAAAGAGTAAGAAAAAGTTACTTCTTAATTAATTCAGTTATTTTAAAAGAGTAGCCAAAGAAAAAATGCTTAGAAGTTGTTTTCTCCATTCTTTTCATAGCTTCCATTTTTTTGAAAGGGCATCAAATCCTAATTCCATTTTTTTGAAAGAACATCAAATCCTAATTCCATCTGAAAAAAGGAATCAAAATAATAATAATGTGAGATGGGGAGAGCCACAGCTGAGCTCTATTCTTCTCAGCTGACAGCCTCCTGTAGGCACTTAAGTAAAAGATACTACAGAATACTACTGCACATACTACAGATACTACCCATCATTTCACAGGTTGGTTTGGAAAACAAAAACAGGTATGATCGTGACACTGTTCAAATTTGACATGTGACTTTAACATACAACCAGCAACTCAGTTGGCTGTTTACAACTATTTCCACAGGCTTCCCAAACTTTCTTTTGCTTCTCCAAAAACGTAGCAGGCAACAAACCAACTAAAAGGCCAGCTGATGAACCAGGGTCACAGCACAGTGCAAAAAAACCCCAGACACAGACCATGATCAGAGGCAGAGATCCATGCACAGTCTCTCTGATACACACATTCAATCCTTCTTTTTTCTGCCTTTCTTATACAAGCAATGCAGCTCTAGTGCACAGCCTTGCGTGCAAGGGACTATGGACACCTGCACATTCTTCTACAGTTACCTAACCTTCTGCAAATACCTGCCACACTACTCTCACAATTAGGAAAAGATAATTTTAAATACAGTGTCAAGCACTAGAAGATTGGAATGGAGCAATCTATGCTATCTATTAAAAGAAATAAATTAAAATAAAAGGGGAGGTGAGGGAAATGAGGGGTAGTGAGAAATTGAAGACAGAACGGGAGTGGAAAAATATTCAAACAAGCAATTTGTTAGCACCTGGAAGAAAACAAGGAGTTGAATAACTGCTCACATGGACTTGTCAGAAGCAATTAGTGTCCAAACAACCTGAAGTGCCTTCAGGACTGGATAACAAACTTTACAACTAGAGGAGAAACCACAGATGACATTTATCTTGACTTCAGTACGTCTGGACACTGACGAGCCTGTTAGCAAATGAGGGAAATGGGGTCTAGACACACACAGACAGTAGGCAGGCTGCAGCACTGGGACACTGCCCTGAGCCAGCAGTTATCAGTGGTTCCCGGTTAAAACAGAAGCTCTACCCACCTGGGTGCTGCAGAGGAATGAGATTACTACTGAGCTATCAAACATGGACTAATGAGTTGGGCTGCTCAGCCAAAAAGGGTGTTACATAAAAACAGACCCCAGCTACCTGAACAGCTCCCACAGAAAGCAGGGGATGACCCATTTTCCATCTTCATGAGGGACAAATCCTGAGCAGGTCTGAGCTGCAGCACGGAAGGTTAGCTCTAGGGATCATGAAAACCATTACACAACAAGGGCCATGCACAGAAAGCTCCCACTGCATCCAGAGTGAGGGGCAGGCTTCTGAAACCCTTCCCGTGGGAATGATTTTTACAGGATACCAATTACACACACAGAGACCAACTAACTTAAAAATTTAACAATGTTCCTTCAAAGCATTCTGTTTCCTGGGTAATGCACTTGGAAGCCTGCTGCAACTATCCTGGAACTAACTAATGAATCATAGCAGCTCCTTATGTTAAAGAGATAAGCCTTGTGTTAGAGGAATTTATACCATGATACTTGACATGTATAATAATGCAAGTATAATGAGTAAAATCTCTGGTATTAAAACCAAGTGTGTGCTCAAAACAACACAGTAAATAATTATAACTGATACTCTATTCCCTGATTGTGAATTCCCCAAACTAGGATGCTATGCTGCATGACACTTTCCTCCACTGGTGATTCATTATCTTGTGATTCCTTGTTAGATTGCTTGAAAAGTTACATTCAGTGTGAAGAGTGATGGGAGAATTTTTGTAAAATTACTATGACATGTTTTTTTTTTTTTTCTCTCCTTAGTCTTTGGCATTATTTCATGCTAAACTTTGAACTTGCTCCTTTCATTGATATGCATTTCAAGTTTAAAGTGAAACAGTCCAATAGCTGAAGCCAAGAGTTTGACCTCCATTATAACTGCTGTAATCTTCTGGGAAAATATCCTCATGACTCTAATTTCTCTTTTCAGACTCACCATGCTGCTGATGAGAAATAATAGTTATTGGGGCTGTAAGGCCAAGATTAATGTCTGGCTCTGTAAAAAAAGCCAACTCCAAACCAAAACAAAAAAAATGACCAGTAGCAGTGAATGAACACATGAAAACTCTCCATTTCTCATGTGCGATCACTTCCTAGATAAGCAATCTGGATGAGATGATGAACACTCTCACATGAAGAAATATTTCAGATCACAGGAAAATCTCTGGTTTCAAGCACGCGTGCCTTTTGCAGCGTAATTGATAATACCACAGAGCATCATTATCTGACTTGTCAGCTTAAATGGGAAGGTCTGTAGAGCTGGGAAAAGCACTGTGAGATCAACAGCGCCTCACGCACCAGGGCCCTGATCTCTCACTGGGACTTCAGGAACTACTGTAATACAAGTATTACAGCATTCTCCACTTTGCCTCAATTGGATAGTGTTGTTAGATGGATGCAGCATGTTTCTATCAAGAAATACTTGGCTGCGCTTCTAGAGGAGTGAAATGATCCCTGTAAATACACGGACAAATTGTGGTTGGCCCTTGGCTCCACACATCAGAAAACCTCTCTGTCAGCAGCTGCAATATGGGGTGAAAGTTGGCTGGTGCACTAGAAGGACCAGAATGGGAGCAAAGAAAAGGATCTCTGTTACAGGAGCTGTGGAGAGCCCTGACTCACTGAACATGGGCAGTTACAGCCTCCCCAGCTGCACCTTTCCTACCCATGGATGTTTTACTTAGCACCTCTCAATAACACCAAAGGGAAAAAAAAAAAAAAGTAACATCCATAGTGAACTTCTTTCTCTATTTTTCACTTTTTCCGGCATAGAAGAACAAGACTGCTTTCATGTAGATTTCTTCCCTTTGGTGGCATCAATAAAAGTTTAAAGCTCCTTGTCAAAGGCAATGAAAAGGTTACAAACAACACAGAGCATCTGCCAATGCCCCTGAACTAAGAGTGCTCATGCCCACCTGCTTAGCTGTCAATACCCAAAACCACAACCACTGCCTCATAATGCTAGAAGTAAGATGGTATTTTTGTATTTGTAACAAAATCTCTAAGGCAGAAGGATCCCAAGATCTCATAGGGTTTCCAATTTCCAGGCAGGGACACAAATTTTTAACAGAAAGATTTTGGTGGAGCAAATTCCATTTGCACAGCACACGAGATGTATTTGCTCTTGGTGGCACTGGCTGCTTTTTGTCAAGTCAGCCATCAGCAGTTTCTGCATCCAACTGCAGGATCATGAATTGCAACAATCCAAACTAGAAGTTGTAAAGCTCACCTCGCCATAACCAGACTTTCACAAAAGCAGATAAAAAAAAACCTCAAACAAATTGTTTCTTCCACCTTCAAAAACACATGGGAGCATGAGCAAAGTTTCCCCATGACACTGAGGTTTCGTACAGCTTAAAGATTTCACACCACTTTTGGTGCAAGTGCAGAATCAACTCCTCAGGGGAGGAGCTTTATCACCACTGGTAGGTCAGTTGTGACTTCAAGCAAAACCACGAATCTCTCACTGTTTGCTGACTCCACTTAAGGTTCATGGTAAAAGCTGAACTAGTTCAGATATAGAGGAATGTATCACTTAAAAAGGTGGCATGAGGGTCCATGGCATCTCCAGGTAGCACTGAAGTGCCTTAGGAAGAAGGCAAGCAAACAGTTACAGATTTAGGCAAGTCAGTCTTGGAGGCAAATAAAAGAAAGGCTTCTCCATGGGAGTCATTTTCACACTGGGACCTCTTCTGAAACATGTCTGTGATGAAACCATAAAAGGGATAGATACTTCCAAACTTTTTCCCAGAGGCTTAAAGCTTTCTTGCTTATGTATTTCTGATAAAGGCCCCAGCAATGAAGACCAAGGAATTAAGTTTAATTCGATTTTACAGGGAAACCTGCAACATTTCACTTCAGAGAACACTCCAAGAAGTAAAGCATTTGCAGTGCTGCTGACAGCAACTTGTCTGCAGGAGTCCAAAGCCAGAATGCAGTGCACTCCTCCTGCACAAGACTTCACCTCAGCAACAGGGCTGTGGTACTCTGCAACACTCAGTGCCCCCAAAAGCAAACCCACAAATCCAAACATGCCAAGAAATTTGGAAAAGAAAAAAAAAGGAATCAGAAGATTCCAGCACATCCAAACCCACCTATGATAAATAAAATAGAATAGGATAAACCATACTTGTTTTTAACAGAAGAAATGTATGTGGATGATTGTACAAAAAGGACACTCACAGCAGGTGAACAGTGATGGTGACCAGACAAGTGGGAGCACCCATCTTCCCTTATGAGCATTTTTAATCCATTGCTGTTTATAAGAGCAAGCTGCATTTTCTCCCTTTATAACTTTTTTTTCTATACAAATGGGCCTCACTAGTTAGATTAAGAAGTGGGAAGATTTCAGAGTGGTCAGGAAATTTCAGGAGTGCCTTGCAGAGAGTGGAGGAGATGAAAGCAAGTTCCTCCCGCCCCACCTCTGCCAGGAAGCACTCCTGTTCCCCTGGCAAGCAGCACAGCTGGCTGCCTGCTCCTGCTCGGCTAAGGGTCCAGGCAACAGCCCTTCCAAACTATTCCCTGGCTGCAGGAGGAAATGAAAGCAAGCTATTCTCAAGAAAAGCAGATTGGGTTGTCCAACCCTCTTACTCTGCGGAGAAAAAAAAAAATAAAAAGGAAAAAAGAATTATTTTTATTTACAAGAAGTAAAAGTATTATGAAGAAGGAAAAGCAAAGGAAAACTACGTTGGGGTTTTTTTTCATTGCAGAGAAGTAAAGATTCACAGACTCAAAGCACAGGCAACACATCTTTAAATGATTAAGATAAAGACAGCAGACAACAGATGAATGCTAGAGACAGAGGGAAGTGAAAGTTTTAAACCACATTAAAATTGTTCAATCCTTCCTGCTTTGTAACAGTAATTACAATTAAAATTATTTACACCCTTCTGCAGTGCAAATCAGGAACAGGAAAGCACAGAGATTTTAAGCCTCTCTCAGGACATCCCTGCAGCCACTGGAAGTGCCACTGGCTGCCCGCAAGCAGGGAACACACACCTGTCTGCCCATGCAAAGGCGCTCAGCTTTCAACTCCTTCCTCTGCTTCTTCACTGCAGCTGGCCAGGAAGCTCCCAGGCCACTTCTGAAGATCCCTAAAATGCATCATTTACTCCATGGGAAATGTGTCTGCTCACAGAGCCCAGAAACAGCCATAGAGATGGACGTGGAAGGATTAGAAGTTGTAGCACAGACAGGAGAGAATAGTACAATAAAACCTGGAGAAACTCCTCTGCAGAGCTTCAAGTTCAGCTAGGCACAAATCCTGCTACCATGGAATCATGGCTAACTCAGAGAGGATTAATGCAGAGGAACTGGTCACTCTCTTTGGCACAGTGACTTGTAAAAAAAAGTAACTACCTGGACTGCTCCATGAAGATACTTGCTAGAGTTAGTTCCAATTTAGTGCTCATGAGCATATCAACTCGTATTATTTAAGTACAGATAAGGAGCAAATGCCAAAGTCATTTACTAAGTAGCAATCACTAGGATGACTTATGATCCCTTATGCCCTCTACACTACTTTTGGTACAAGTGAAATTTCTTTATAGGTTAATGGCTCAGACCTCTGGGTAGGGTAGGAAGAACACATCCACTAACTACTTTGCACATGGAGTCACCAACTGAGTCAGTGACTTGGAGGTCTCCCATGTCTTGTGCTATTGAACATGGAAAAGAAACCCAAAAATATTATTTGCCTTCCAAAATTCTGGTTTCTGGCAGGAGAACTAACCTCACAGCTGGAGTGTCTGGCCCCTTGCTTCTCAGAGGAAGGGTTGCCAATGGTGCGAGCCCCAGATAACCCATCCCCACCCACCCTGCAGCCTGGAGCACTGGGTGCCACCTCTCCTCGTGCCACCAAATTCTGCCACACCGCGTCTTTGCACCTGGCTCCTGAGGAAATACGGTGACTTTCTGATAAGCTGGTCTCTACAGAACCCTGACTTTAGATCGCTGGCGCTTCAACAACTAAGCAACTTCAAAGAGCCAGACCTAAGTACTGATTTATTTCTAAGACAAAGCAAGGTGCTTGACAGGCAAGATTCAAAGCTCAGGTAGAAGACAGTACCTCATGTTCGGCACAAAATCGGGAAGTCCCTGATTTTGGGAGAACTGAACATATGAGTTTAGTATTATGAAGCATACAAAGATGATACAATGATGAACTGAATCAAGTGGACAGAAGTGTTTACAGAGAAAGCAGGACAGGAAAATGGAGTGACAGCTTGCTGGACAAGTAGAAATGATACACAATCAACAAAGACCACTCAGACTAGAAAATTGTCTGTGAACCATAATAAAACCACAAGAATGCCACCCTAAGAAGATAAAATTAAAAAGTGCAACTATGTATTACCAAAAAGCCTAAAACTAAAACTAATAGCTGCTGAGAACTACTATAACATCAGAAAACAAGAAGTGCAGATAACTGCATGACATGAAAAAACAAATGGGAAGAGCAGCTCCATGGCCGAGAAACTTAGACATGAAATTTACCTTAGTACTGAGGAAGCTTAACAGTGATATTCCTCCATTACATAAAAACTATTGAAGTACAGAAATATGAAATATACTTCTGTAGATACAAAAGCTAGGCAAGTATAAGATGAACAGATTTCTTATTTTTAATTCCAGCAGCAACTTAGAAGGCCTTAAAACAACATCGTAAAACAAGTAAGACTGGATAACTTGCATAAGGACTTTTTAAAGAGCTGTCCAGGAAAGAATGGAAATTATTAAAACTAGTTTTCAATCAATCCTAAACACCAAAAACTACCTTAAAGATTTGAGTCAGAATGTAATTGTTCATACACAATCCTAACCAGGCAATCCGTGATATCGCACTTACACAGTCAGCCTTATACTGATCCCAGAAAAAATATGTGAAGTGTGGGAATGAGGATGAGCTCAGAGGAACTAAGGGAGTATAATCCATAGCAGCTCAGGCAAAGAGATCCCACTGGTCTGTACCTTTGAGTGCAAAAGAGACCTTTTTGCTCTTTACCCTGGACTTTACTAGCAGCAATTCAAGCTGCACCAGTGAGTGACACGGGCAGGTAAGACAACTGTTTTAATATAATGTACTTGGGCAGCTGCAAGACATTTAAGCTGGTGCTACATAATGGCTTCATTAGGAAACAAGAACAACAGGACACCAACAGGGCCAGGCAGTAAATTAATCAAAGCCTTGTGTTTTTATGAGACTTCAAATACAATGGTAGACAGCAAACCATTATTGAGAGGAAAGCATCTACAAAGGTCCCACTTTAATGTACTCTACTATCTAATATTTTCATCCATCATCAGGAAGGAAACCAAACCATTACTAATCAACTGCAGATTCAACAATGATATGGGTGTGTTAAATAATGAAGAAGATGCACTGAAATAGAGTGACTTGAATCCTGAATTATCAAGATGTCCATGTTTTTCAGTATGGGAATACAGCTGTAGGACAGAGAAAGTGGACCATACTCACAAAGTAGGAGACTCCATCTGATGATAGTCAGCATCTCTGAAAAGAACTTGGGAGAGACCCTGGTGGATAATTACCCAAGCATGAATTTTAACTTCTCCTCATAGAGCTCCTGGCAAAGTTACTGCCAAAGTTAGCTGCATGAACTGTGTAGTATTGAATTAAAGGAATTTGCAACATGCATGTAACTTGATAATAGCACAGCCACTCCTGAAATACTGTGTCCAATACTGTTGTCCACAGTCTCAGCAGAACATGAACAAAGCAGAGGAGTTTTAGAGGGGAGCCATGAGAATAACTGAAACGGCTAGGAAGTATCTCATGGATTACATACAATGCACTTAACTTTAAAGAGATGTGGCTTGATCCCAGTCTACAGATCTGAAAGACATCTGAAATTGGATAAAGCAGCCTGTGCCAAGCTCCTGGCTGCTTATTGCAGGGTCTTCCAGCAGCCATGCCTGCTTACTCTCAGCCAGATCTGTTCCCCCTCCAAAACTTCAATTTTTTGTGGGTACCTACAGAAAGCCCACAGATCTGACAATGGGTCTTCAAAATAGCAAATGAAGGTTTAAACCAGATTCAAATTCTAGAACTTGAAGCTAAACAACTTAAACCACAAAGATACTCATTTTTAGTCCCTGTAATTACTCAATAGAATAATTTACAAGTGTGTAGTGAACTCTCTTTCAAAAATTAATTAATACAAAACTCATTGGCCTGGAATATGCAGGTAGAGAGATCAGAAGACCATAATCAGGGCCTCCAGCTTTTTTAACCTGTCCATTCTATCATAACTCAAAGCTTCCCAGAGCAGTATCAGTCTCATCCTTTCTGAAGTATGACACCAACTGTTGATTAGCAATGAGTGTGAACAGACCTGAAAGACCCTGAGAAGAACACCTCATTCTTGCTGAGATGAGCACCTCCTTCAGCTGCCAGGCAACATACAGGCTCAATTAGAAAGGTGTCTGCAGGTCTGGCTGTACTTAAATTAAGGCACTTTATATCCTGCGACATTAAAATATCGCCTTATATTAAACAAGAACCAAAACACTTGGATTCATAACCTGAATCAAATAAAATCTCATCCCACCAGGACACAGGAAGTACCACATAGATAGAACACCAACCGAGCTTTTTGCTTTGCTTTTTTGCAAAAAAGAAAACACACAAACCCCCGACAACCTATGCTGGATGTTGAGTCCTTTCAGGCTTTGAGAAGTGTACAGTACAAATATGATACAAAACAGCATTCAGGACATTTCTTATCAGCAAAGCAGATTGAACTGCCTCAGTCTTCATCTGAACAAAAGGCTGGTATTCTCCAAGGCTACAAAGAAACCACTCCTTTCGGTGCTGCTTACAGCCCTGGCCACAAGGACTGTTCCTCTTGCCTAAACAATCGCTGCACAGAATCCAGTTTCAACATCACAGGAAAAAATCTGGAGTGACTTTACTGACTCAAATTAAATTGCTCCACTTCTTCATCCATGCAAAAAAATGTATCTCAGAAGTTAACTCATTATTTTGTGAGCTTAGAGACACATCAAGTCAGAGAGGCTTTATGTAAAACCACATGCACCTTCATGCTATAAGCACAGCTCCTGTTCCCAAACTCCTTGGCTTTCCAGCTTGTAAACTCAGAATATATCATGTAGCAAAAAGACTTTCAGAAATGGTCCTCCTGGCTCCCGCTCCATGCAGAACTGACTTCTAAGATTTTATTGATAACATAAAAACATCTTGTTGGCTTAGCCCTGACCTTTCTCTACAGTCCACTGCACAGAGATTTGCCACATTCTCAGTCAAAGCCTTTAGATTCTTCCCTGCTCTGGGCACTGAGGTCTGATTTTGCACATGTTCCTAAGAAGCCTCTGGATGTGGAGTGATGAACTTCTAGACAAAAACTCGCTGTAGGGAGGATGATAAAGATATATTATGGCATGTTTATTTGCCAAGACCTTTGCAGTCAGATGGTCATTTATTTTAGACCAGGGAAGATGTGGAATACCTAAGAAGTGCAGGACTTTAACTCATTCCTCCTTCTCTGCATTCTGCAGTTCTTGCCATATTGCCACCATATGCTGATGCCAGATGACATCTGCCAACAAATGTAGTCCATCAATAAGGCTAACTAAGGTGTTTATTTTCAAACGTGGTGTTTGTTTTTCAGGGCCTTATGCAGAAGAATGTCTCCAGTGGAAGCTCAATAAAGGGCAAAGCACCATATTCCAGTAATACGCCCCAATATATATTGGAGATGTGGCTACTCCCTGAAACAAAGGAATGACACCTAATACCTGACAAAAGACTTCTGCAGCCAGTGGAAAGACTTCCAGCAGGCTTTGGACCAGGGCCCTTAATCTGGGGAACATACTCTCAAACAGCAGAGAAATGGAAAGGTTTGACTGCATCATGTATAGTTGGCCCGGTGATGCCAAGTGCGCATGAGGCAGATCCCTTTCCAGACTCCACCCCAACAAATACACTTCCAGCCAGAGAAAATTAGGTTTCCCAATACAGTGTGGTAAATAATGGGACTGCAGCTTGGAAAGAAGCAAGTTCCTTCAGACATATGATATTGTTGTAATAGACTATGGCCACCTTCATAAATACCTCTTTTACTAGATTTTTTTGGGGCTCTTTTCTTCTGTGATTAGCAAGGGGAATGCTAAACTTCCAAATACGTGGCTCCTAGCATCAGGGAGCAATGCAAGCTGGAATCCAGATTCAAAGAGGGAGAGAAAGGTCAGGCCCCCAGCAATCTGTTCCAAGCCCATCCAAACTGGGCCAAAGCTGCTCACTTAGCTCCGTTGCTTTGCACACTGTATATCCTGGCAGGGAGCCTCTCAGCTCCTATCACATCACCAGATCAGAACAGCAGATTGATTTTCAAGAAAGCTGGAACTTGTTCCCCCCTCACAGACCTAGGGATGTGTGTCTGCTGCAATACCCTGCCATCATGGGCTGGATAAACATGCAATGAGCACGACAAGCAAAACCTACAGACATCTTTCAGCAAACCTCAGTGTTGAAATGTGGCTACTTCACTTCCAAAGCGTGCATCAAGAAAAATCTGAGCATAAAGCAGTGATTGGCACAAGACATACAAGGCCTTGCTCTGCCAGGGAGGCCCAGAGCCAACTGCAACAGCCAAGAAAACTGGGTTGGATCTCTTGGAGATTGGGCGAGAATGAGAACATCAATGATCTGCACAGATCCAACACATCTCCAGACTGTTTACAATGTCCTATCATGTTGGAGAATACAATATATCATTTATCCTTCCTTGAAGGCAAATATCCCTTATATCCCCTGCAGGCATTTGAAGGCAGAAATGAACTGCCAGTGGACCTGAACTTTGGCATTCATAAATTTTGCTTGCTAGGCATTCATTAATTGCTCTGCTTAACTATTCTCCAGTCAGCTGGATCAAATCCTGCACCAAAGCCTCCAAGCACAAAGGGCAGGAACTATGATGCAAAGGGCAGAGCTGCCCCTCCATAGTCAGGGAGAGCAGAGATGTCTCTCAGCTTTGCTAGTCTGGGCCACCCATGAGACCAAGCAGAGACGGGACCAGGAGCAGCAGCCTGCCCGAGGCTCTGGTGAACACCAGGCTCTGATCACCACTTGTGCCATTGTTTCAACCCACTGCTGCATCAGAAGAGGCAGAATTTGCAGCATTGTTTTTACATGCTGTTTGGAAGATGTAAAGTTTTGCAGGTGTTCTTTCAAGTGTACATCTTGGCAGGCCTAGAGATCTTTATGACTGTTTGCCCAAAGCCCAAAAGAAGTAATTTTATACATACTGGACAATGCCCACGCAAATAAGCAAGGACTGCTCTCTCAATCTGGGATACTGGACATCAGCTGTAAACATAACTGCAGGCTCAAGATTAGTAAGTATTATTTTGCAGAAGCCTCCATCAAATAAGTGATTGTGAGGTGTTTTCTGACCACTTCAAAAGAGTCAGTGTGCTTACACCTATTAGTTTATCAGCCTTGTGATTACAAAGTTCACCCACAGGGCTGGGGGATTTTGTGGATTGTTTTTTTTTTCCACCCCAAGGAATGAAAACCAACATGTTCTGATTCCTATCTTTCAATCATCACTATGGTAAAGATATATTACCATCACTATTTCAGCTGAGATAGCTGCTGAATTGCAAATGCTGTAAGTAAACAAAAACAAGTATAGGAGAAGGAACTTCAACAGGCTTAGCTTGCCTTTTAAAATTCAAAGCAGGGATTTAAAAGAGATGAAGCCAGAGAAAACATTGGATACTAACACCAGCCAAACAGGGAAAAATAACGAAGTTGTAAGCCTGAAAAACTGAAATGGAAAGAATGACAGATTTACGGCTGCATTTGATGCACATAACCACCGATAGACTCTCCCCAGGAAGTGTTGAAATTACCATCACTGAAATGAATCCAGAAGCTAAAAATTAAATTATCTTTCCCAGAACATTCCAATTTGGGCTTTGGCAACAACAGCTGTTTCAATGCTGTGAGACCCACGCACGCGCGCGTGTGCACGCCTGCACACACGCACCGCGCCCCGAGCACAGCGTCCCCTTTCACCGAGACCTCCCTCCGAGCCCTCACAAAGTCAGCCTCAACTCACGGGCACTCTGCAGAGTCTCTGCTTCAAAGTCTCTGCTCAAATGCACAACTGTCAGATTAAGCAATCCATAAGGAGTCTTACAGCAGCTCCAAGTTATGAATGAATGGTTATTTGTGAACTTGCCTGTCAAGACAGATGCGGTATTTGTCAGTGCAGCGTGGGTTAGATACGATGGGAAGGAGCCAAACAAGCAAAGTGAAAGGTCAGTATCACAACATTTTCCTTCCCCGCCCCTCCTCCGTTTGCCTAAAACTATGCCACAGCTTTTGCTGAAGTCCAATACAGTAGTCTATTTTTATGCAACTTACCATGCTTATTTGAAAAGCAACATTCAAGCAAGAAAAACAAAATAAAAGTGTGCACAGAGGGAGAGAAGAACAGGAACATTCTGATGCAAGAAAGCTACAGAAGAGGGATAAATCCAAGACTGGCAGAAAACAGCATACCTTTAGAAATGTGGTGACACTTGAATCAAGACCACCCTGTGGAAGCTGAAATACAATGCATTGTTTTCCTTGCATTAAAATGTAGTATTACAAGGATTACAGGTTAATTCATGTTGGAAGTCCAACCTCCAGCTCAAAGCAGGGTCGGCTATGAGGTCAACTTATGTTTTATAATTTATACAGTTATTTTTAATAACCTGAAGTCAGCACCACACTGTACTAAGTATTATATAACAATAAAAAGAGGCTCCCTCCTAAGGGGGATTCAGAGGAAAAGCTCAGCTCTACAATGAAGAGCCTGAACATGTCAATGAGCATCGCACCTGAAATGAGAAGCACTTCTCAGTCACTGTCCAAACTAAAACCTGAACAAGGGAGAGATGTTTCAAAGATCCTCTCCACACTCTGCCATAAATCTGCTGCAGGGGTGCCTGTGAGGTTCAGCATCTCCTGAAACCAAACATGGATGCCAGAGAGCCCAAACAACACAAGATGTATTCCAGCAGAGCCTGTCTGCTCACGGTGAGCGAGCAGTCTCTCTGCACAGCTGCCTTAACCCATCCAATGGAGCCTCCAATACAAGGAGCCAGAAGCTTTCCCAGTGGCATGAACTGCCATGTTCCCTTCGGAACACCTGGCTGTTTGAAAGAATGCTCTTTAATCCAAAGAAGCAACTTCTCTACTGTGGACCAACTTGTATAGCATCAAAAACACGTAAAAAACTGTTCAGACCAGACAGGTCTAACAAAGCCAGGTCTAGCACTTCATTTCTGCAAAGCCAGTCCTGTGCCATTCAAGCTAAGAGAACCACAGCAGTGAACAGCCTCATGAGTAACTCATAAATCCAAACACCACTGGTCACACTGGAAGGAGATAAAACACAACCCCTGACACTAAGGCTTTTTTCCCCCAACATTTTATTGTCTTGTTACAGACAAATCTTTCAGTTTCTCCTCTTTACCTTGCAGCTGTGTGCTTTGTGCAGTCAGGTGCCCAGCTGTAATCACTTAACACGGCACAGACAGCAAGGACAAGCACGGGGGAGATGTTTTAAGAAGAAACATTGCTGCTTCAGATTGACTACTACAGGAGGCTAAGTGAGAGTGATGCTGGAGCTAGGCACTGACTATCCACAGCACAGACTGAAGGGGAAGCAAACAACAGCCTGTGGTGGAAAGCAGGGTGCGAGCTTTCCCTAAACAAACGACCAAGCCAATCCTTTTAATCAAAACAAACCAGCAGAAACATCCGTAACACATTATTACATTAAATAATACCTGGGGAGCAAATCATCCTTAAGCTAAAAGCTGCCTGCTTGAAAACCTGCTGCATGTGGTTTCACAACAGGAACAAAAACATTTGTGTATCTTCACTCATGACTCGTTTTGTCACCATACCCTGGGGTTCCTCTCTTTATCCGTAATACAGGAGCAGTCTAGCACATCACAGCAGCTGCCCAACAGGGCCAGCCTTCTTCAGGATCACTGAAGAGTTTCTTCTTTCCCCTCTAAAATATGCTGTAAAGCATTTCCTTCTCACAGGGCTCCCATGCCCCAGTGGCAGATCTCAACACAGTGAGAGGGATTTGAACTGTCGGGCTTTCTTCATCCCTGCAAGTGCACCATAAATTGGGCCCCAACTCAGGAAGCTAATTAGGCATACACAGAGCCCTAATGCTAATAAGCCTGTTCATGTGTGTGAAGCTCCGTGCATGTCTCAGGGCTGTGCTGAAGAAGCTCACTGAGAATGACAGCCAGTTCTCACATTCATCCTCTTCCTCACTGCTGGTGCAGACAGGAATCTCCAGCTGACAGCAAAATGCTGGAAGTAGTAACTTCAAAGTAGCCCAGCCATCCTGATGGCCACTACAGATCTCACGCAGAGTACCAAAGAGGAGAAAGGCTAAAACCAGTATCTAATGAAGATGATGCTCTGCTTCACCAGTATCTAATGAAGATGATGCTCTGCTTTCCTCACTCAATCACCCACTCACAGTAGTCCTGGGCACTCCCTGCACATCTCCGGCCAGGAGAAGAAGACAAGGGCACATTTCCAGAAAGGTCTCTGGGACTATAAAACATTCACTGTCAATGGCTGGAGGGTGGGGAGCAGCAGGGCACTGCTGCATATTCACCAAAAGGGCTTTTAAGTATGGGAACAGGCTGCCCAGAAAGTGGCTGAGTCATCATCCCTGGAGGTATTTAAAAGTATACCTGTGGCACACAGGGACATGGCTGAGTGGTGAACTTCACAGTGATAGGTTAACACTTGTACTCAGATGACATAAAAAGTCTTTTACAAACTAAATGATTCCACGATTCGTTCAAATCTTCTCACTCACCAAACTACAGTAAAAAGTGCCTCTTTCAAACAGACACAAGAGACGAATTCCAGGAGGGTAATGGAAAGGACTTGGGAATATAGCCCTGTCTTGTAGCTCATCTGACCAGGCAGTATCAAAGAGGGGGGTCATGGGTGTTTAGCTTTTCTGTAGGCTTCATCCTCTGGAAGGAACTCGAGGACCATGTATCACTCCAGACTGCCTCCTGGACCTTCCCCCTGCTTCCCAGCTTGGCACCCTGCTCACAGCAAAAGTGGCTGGTGATTCAGAAGCCAGGCAGGAAGCACATGTGGTGCTGCCCTTCATTAGTGCACCAGAGCATGTTATTTTATTATCCCTCTCAGTATGTAGAGGACTACTGTCTAGAAAATTACCCTGTGCCTTTCTAAAGCCATTTGCAATTTCCTGGGGTTTTTCACCTACGAAGACTGCATCAAGTGTCATTCCTTATGGAATAAGGAACTGTTCCCCCCATGTCCCTCCTTGGGAAAGCCTTCACATTGCTGTCTGTAATACAGAGACTATGCCTGGCAAACACCATCTCCACCAAGAGATGCTTCAGAGCACAACCGTAGGTCCAGCATAGCTAGAAATTTTTTAAATAAGTTGTTCCTTCTGAGTCTGTTCCCATATAATTAATAACACGGGAAAGCCTGTCAGGTTGGACTGTGTGCTGTGCCAAATGCAAACACAGGTGAGCTGTTAACATTGTGGTAATGATGCAGTCAGTGCTGGGAGCCGTCTGCAGGAGCTGTTCTGGTACCCTGAAGACAAGGAACCCACATATGTGTAATTGCTGGTAAATTGAGTCCTTGTTGATAAAGTAGAAGCATGTCACTGTGCCCTGACAGCTTATAATGTTGTCTTTCATGGGGCAAATATTCAGCAGAAGGATGGCCTGTGTAAAGCAATATTCATGGGACAGAGCTCCCGAGAAGACTAATCCTAACCACCAGGGCAGGATGGAACCCATAGAGGCTCCTTCACACTATGACAGCTTAAAACTCATGAAAAAACAGGCCCAAACCCAGAAGAACTGTGTTTTCTTAGCCTAATGAGTACTTATAAACCTATCTTCAAGAATGCAGAAAACTTGAAAATTTACCTGCATTGGCCTTAAGCTATCTCTGCAAACCAGTTCACTGACTGTAGCAGAAATTGCTTTGAATGAAGATGATAGAATGGGCCTTTGCCTCCAAATACAAGTGTTGCCTGTTCTTCTCAAGTATGCCTGTTGTTCATTAGCATTACAATTCACAATCCTTAATTGTGTTGGCATTTAATTTCTGTTTACTCTCAGTGCAATAGCAATCATCACCTAGCTTAAGTATCAGGCCCTAGATATTCAGGGAACAACTGGTAAGTAATAAGCTTCTAGTGTGATCCAGGATTCACAGTAACCAGTTTTAAGCATTTACTCAGGTAACTTTGCCTAGACACAAAACTCCCAAGAACTCTGCGATGTCATGCTCAGAGAACACCATATCCAGCCTTCCTCTTTAAACTCCTCTGAAAAACCTTTAAATTCTGAATTTAGGAGAAATTCAGACTCACACAGATGCATACTGTCCTGAGCACAAGGTATGTTTGACAGACAAAAGCTTTCTGTTTCTTCCAAGTGTCTTTGTAGTACTTTTTCTGACACTTCTTTTGCATCTGTTGCTTTTGGGTCATGCAGTCCCTGACTCACTGAATTTCACCTATATCTCGATGTGTCCTTAACCTCAAGTGGACCCTCAAGCCAGATGCCCCCTTAATTCCTCAGTGCAAACTATCACTAAACCTTAGCACAACTTTAGTTTGAGCCTTAAATTAACAGCATGTGAAAAGATTAATATGAATAATTTCAAAACTAATCAGATCCCTTCTTTAAATGTTGACACAGTATTATTTATATCCCGTAAATACCTTCTTGACTAAAATTCATCCCAGGAGATTGGCATCTTGCCAGTTCTATTCATATTTACTGTATTTATACAGTACAGTTGGCCAAGGATAATATTTAAGACAAAATATGCCTTAGGGTATATACAGTATCTCTTATAGTTTTCCTTTTAAATCTCTTCATTGCTAAAAATATTTAGTCTGAACTTTAGAAAATGCTCCACTAAGACCTATCAGCGATCTGTAGTGATATATTGGTGACTATGAGTATAATTAGAGCATATTTGTAATACTTGGGTTGTAGTCAGTTTCTGAACATTAACAACTTGTGGTAAAAACTGAACCACTGATCTTTCCCATGCCTGCCTTCCAGCAGCTTTTGACCTCCAGTGCATTCACACTGATGCCCTTCTCCCTCCTACCACTCTCCAACACAGCAGACACTGCAGAGTTAAAAAAATCCACTCTGAAGTGCTGATGAGAAAGTGCCTGTGGCCGCCAGAGCTGCGCTTTCAATTTCTTCCTTTAAAATATGGTGGAGTGATTTCTTCCTTACTGTCTTTTTTGGAAAGGTTCGCTCCATCCAGCGTAACTAGAGAGCAGTGGAAAAACAGTTAACCTACTTACTCTGATGTTAGCGACAGCCTGCACAGTAGTGCTGGGTGTGCTGGCCCTCGCATCCCAAACGTCTGATGCACTCTGTTGGTAGATACCTGCAATCTCCTGCGCTCCTCCACAGCCTCCATCGATACCTCACACCAAACCTGGCCCCTGACAGCGTTTTAAAAATAGATCCTCTTTTGCCAATATCATCCAATTCACACACCACAGATATTTTAATTTTCTGGGAAGTATGCAGCTGCATTTTGGACTGCTGGGTCTCCGCAGTCTGCTGAAGCGAGGACTGATGTGCTCAGGACAGATGCACTTTACAATTCTCAGAGACTCTCTGCTACAGGGCCAACTCCCCAAACCAAGGCACTGCTAGAGGTCTTCCCAACCTTTGCCCATAGGTGCTCCTCTGCCCCGGGTATGATCTAACAGATCTCAAAACGAAATGCTGACTTCTACCACAACCACCAGCAAAATAATACAGCACATCAACGTGGAAAACAAGCATGACTTCTGTGTTCTTGCTATGGCTATGAATTATATTGAACTGCTCTGCTCATACCCACTTGGCTCCAAATATGCAGGGTTTTTTTTTAAAAATAAAGTATTTCTTCCCCAAGGGTAACAAGGGTGGAGTGTATTTATCATGGCTATTAAGGATGGTGCCATAATTACAATAATAAAATGGCTCTGACTGCCAGGATGTCCTGTACCTGATGTTGTCATTTAAGACTAAAGGAAGAAAGGGAGGCAGCTGCACAGAGCGTGGGGCTCAGATACCTTGGCTGGCATCCTAGGACTATCCCATGCAAGACAGAGCAAGCCCCAAAGCTACAACTTGCTAAACCAAAAATAAATAAGGGGAAAATGCAATTAGAAACTCTAGGATAAAGTTACCAAGATGGCTGAATTATCTATTTAAGCAAGAGCTATGTGCTTTTGAGAAACAGACAGCAAGTATATAGGGCATCAAGTGGTGGGGGAGGGAAGCGAGCTAAATGAAATGACTAGGGACTAGGGTTTGGTTATGTGAACGGTGAAGTTATTTTCTGCTTCTGGTATTTCACTTTCCTCGGTATGATGATGATCTAGATTCTTTTAAGGCAGTGCGGTGCTTTTTCTTTCTTTTTTTTTTTTTTCTATGCACTTAAGCTTCACTACCAAAACAAAAAGGCACGTAATTATGATTATTAATCATTCTAAGTGGATTTGGTCAGCACAGAGCATTTGTACCCCTTTTTTTTTCTTTTTTTTTTTTTTCTTTTTTTTTTCTTTTTTGTGCTAAACGTGGCATGGATCACCAGAAGGTCGTTAAAAAAGGCAAAAGGTAGACGGGCTGAGACAGGTTCCAAGAACCGAAGCTACCCAGAAGGGAAAAGTTTTTCTGTACCTCAAATGAGAAGTGCCCACGAACCGAAAGGGGAGGTTAGTTAAAGTGGGAAGAGGAGGGAGGACGTCTCTGTCCTCTCTGAGCACCTACGCGAACAGCAGTCCCCGGGACAGCGTTCTAAAGGGACACACACAAGACGAGCTGGCAACCTTTTTTTTTTTTTTTTTAAGACCTCCTCTCCTTTTCTTTTCAGTTATGGAGAGATGGAAACCTGCCCGTTCCAGACACTCCAAGGGAAACAAGAGCAGTGGAAAGATATTGGCTCTTTCTGGAGGCTGCACACGGGGCTGCCGGGGAGGGAGCGGGATCCCGGCAGGGGGAACTGTGCCCAGGTACGGGGGGCGGGCAGCACAGGCACCCCCAGGAATCCCGAGGGGACCCCACAGGGGTCTGGGGCAACAGGTGATCCCCCAGGACATACCCACCCAGTCACGGGTACCCTGCCACCTAAATTAAACCCTACAAGCCGCCACCTAAGCGATGCTGAGCGTGACAAGCGAGCCGAGCGAAGAAGGCAGAGTTCGATGCTTGGGGGTGCTATTTAAAGGCGCTGAGCACCGCTAAGCCTCGGGGGCGAAATTACGCACGCATGCACACACACAGAGGACTTACTTTCGGGGTAAAAAGGCTGCATGTCTATTTTGTAAACTTCTTTGGCATAATACTCCTCGTCGCTCCTCTCCCTCTCGCAAGTGGCGGCTCTGTGGTTGGCTTTTTCCTGCAGCAGGTCCCTGGTGCTGTTGTAGATGGAGATGACCTCCGGGGGCACCTCCTCGGGCTCGGGGTACTCGTCCGGGGGGCTGGTGAGCTTCAGCTTGCTCAAGATCTGCCCCCGGATTGCCTCGATCCTCTTGCGCATAAACTGATCCATGTCGAGGGTGCTGCAGGTAGACAGGCTGAGAGCCACGGTGGCCAGATCCACGGTGAGGAGCACGCTCAGGAGATAGCAGTGCATTTTAAGTGTTTAAATACAGCGCCCCCCCCCCAAAAAAAAAAAAAAAAAAAAAAAAGTGACCTTAACAACGAACGACAACAAGAAAAAAAATTCAAAAAGTAAAAAGGGGATCTGTGCAAACAAAGGGGAGATCTGCAGACAAAATGCTCTTAAAATCTGGGCTGCGAGAGCGGCCCGCAATCGGAAAACGCACGGGAGGCGCTAGTGAAAAAAACACCACTAATATAAAAAAAAAAAAAAAAAAAAAAAGGAGAAAAAGAAAAAGCAAGTTGCTACAACTAGATAAAAATTCGGGAGCGGAATGAACCGGACAGCAAAAAAGGAGGAGGAAAAAAGCCCCCAAACAGATACAACAAACCTGCAAATCAAGTAAATGGCAGAGAGGCTGCTCTCAGCGCGCTGTAAAACAAAAATCTGAAGTGGTGGAGGAGAGAGGGGGGAGGAAAAACCCAAAAAAAAAGGAGGAGGACGAGAAGGCGCAGTGATGGGTATCGCAGGGCGCTGCCGCAGCCGGCAGAGAGAGGGTGCCGGCGCGGCGCTCAGCCCCGCCGTGCGCCCGCGGCGCCCGACGGCTCCCGGAGGGCAGCGGCAGCGGCACCGCCCCGCGCCCGGCGGCGCTCAGCCCCCGCGGCGGCGCGGGCGGGCACCGAGAGCCGCGCACGTGTGCGCCCGGCCGGCGGCGCCGAGCCCCGGGCCCCGCGCGGCGCGGCGGCAGCGGCAGGCGGCGGCTCCGGCCCCGCGGCGGCGCCCGGCGCCCGCGGCGAGCGGCGATCCCCGGTCCGGCCGCGTCCCGCAGGCTGCTGCGTGCGCCCCGCGCCGCATGCACCGACCCACCCCCGCCCGGGCCGCTGCGCGCCGCACAGCTCTTCCCAGCTCCCTCCTCTTCCTCCTCCTTCCGAAACGCCAACCCCGCGCCGCAGTCAGCGAGGCAGCGCCGCCGCGCCCCGGCAGCCTCCCGCGGGTCGCAGGCGCGGAGCCGGCCGCCCGGGGCTGGCCGCAGCGCAGCGCCGCTCTACCCGCCCGCCGGCCGGCCTCCCCCGCGGGGCTGGGGCTGGCCCCGTCCCCGGCGGCTCTAGCGCTCCGCCCGGCGCCCCCCGCCTGCCGCCCCCGGCCCCTCGGCTCTCCCTGCGCGGAGGGGACGGGTGCCAGCAGATAACATCACGGCCGAGCAGGGAGAGGGAGATTTATACGATCTCCCCGCCCCACGTGCTCGGCTCGCTGCGAAGTGACGTGGAGGGGCTGCGGGAGCGGAGGGCTCCGCGCCGCCGCCCGGCTATTTATTCCCCTCCGCGCCACCCGCCAGGGACTCGCCGCAGCCCGGCCGCTGCCGAGGTGCCTCAGCCCGGGGCGAGGAGAGGCGAGGCAGCCCGGAGTCGAGAAGGAAAAGCAAGTCCTGCCAGGCTTTTATTTTATTTCTTTTTAAAATAAAGGCTTTAGTGCTTCTTGCACCTATTATTAAAGTAATTGGGCCAAATAGCACTCTGGCGTTAGAGGAAGAATAACACGCCTCTTGGACACCTCTCAGACGCGTTCCTGTTCAAGGTTGCGGGGCAGCTCTGCCCGCTGCTCTGTCACAGAACGCTCTTCGGCACTGCCCCTCGCTTTCACTTCCAAGCGTGTTTTGGGCAATGCTCGCTGTTCCCCGGATCCCTTGGTAATCGGTACTACCGGCCAAGGAGGGAGAGACCACAGTTGAGGAGGATTTGCTCCTTTGCAGAGGTCTCCACTTCTGTCAGAAGTGTGCAAATACATCCTCATCTGCACTTGACAGAAACTCTCAAGCCCCAAATGCTCTGGCTATGCCTGTAATTCAATTTTTCCGCTGCCTCTTTTGGCCAACAAACATCACAGCCTCCATCCATACCCTACTCTGCCCCAGGGAAATCACTCCACAGTCTACTAGGCATCCCTCAACTTAATGCCATAAAGCTTTTCTTTTACAGTTCATTTATCACCACTGTACATTAACTTTAAAAAGTGATCAAGTAGCCTTTTTATTTACTCTCACCCATTTTACATTCCCTTCTGAATTAAGTTATCACAGGTTTTACTTGCCAGAACTTTCCAATAACATCATCCTAAGTGGGGCAAGGGTGTTTTTGAAGAACCTCTATTTTCAGAGATGAAGGAAGATGTACAAAAGGTACTGAAAGGGCCATAGGTGTTCCCAAGAACAGCTCAGCCATTGCCAGTGGTGTTACGGGTAAACACACCCAGGAGGAAGGAGGTAGCATGACTGGGACCTGGAAGCACACTGAGAATCACGCAAGACACAAACCAGCCCAACACCACCAAAGGCTTCCTCCAGCTGACCACACCTCAGGAACAATCTTCTTTCTGCAAAATTTTCAACTGTTTTCCAAAGCTGGAGACTGCCAGTCCCCAAATTAAATGTGAGTTTTTCCTTCCCAGCAAGGAAAAGTGCTTCCTGTGAGCAGCTGTGTGCTGGGCTGATGGAGGCACCCAGCAGCATGGAGCTGCCGCATGCTGTTTGCCTTGGCAGGGCTCTGCTGCAGGGGAATCTTGTGCCAACACGGCCAGCTAACCTCGGACTGCTGTGGGTACCAGCAACGATGGCATTCTCCGAGAGATGGAGGAGCTACGGAAATATATTTTTGACAGGTATGTGTACACACAGAGACCTAAAATAAACTTCATTCTTTACCAGCACGTGGGTATGTACAGCCCTATGTGCAACCAAGATTGCATCCTCATGATGCAAGAGTTAATAGTGCTTTCCACTTAAATCCATGAATTCCTGCAAGGCCAGATTAAACCTCTCTGCCACAACATCACTCTTTTACTGCCGTACATGTCAATGTCCTGCTCCTACTGACCTCAAAAACACAGCTGCAGTGTCAGGAATGGCAACGTTTCCAAAATTACTCAAATAAACAAGCAAGCTCAACATGTAGACTCAGCTGGTTTCACTTCTGCAGCACACCTGTACAAAACCAAGGGGACAGTTCCTCGAGCTGTTACATCTCACAGCTCCACTGCTAGCCAGCTGAGGAATCAGCTCCGTTACACGAGGTACCTCAACCGCAAATACTTCTAAAGAAAAGGGTTATTAAATTATTTCCTCCAAAAGCTACAGCTGAAACCATGAAGGAATTCCTTATACAGCAACTGCAGCCCTGTAACACTTGGCTTTGCATGCCACTCACCTTGAGGGTTTCAGAGCAGTGACTGGGACAGTGCTGGACACCCTCCTCAGGGAGGGAACTCACCCCATCTCTCAAGATCCCTCTGCAGTAACAACCCACCAGATTACAAAGTGTTTTGATCCTTAAAAGTTTATTATTGGTGGGGGAAAAAACCAAAAACCCAACCAACCCAACCTTTGCAGTGCCTTTCACACACCCTGTGCCTCAGGGATGCCCTGCTAGAGGCCATCAGCCCCCATGTGTTCAGTGCCCAGCTGGCCACGCTGCCCAGGGAGATGCAGGGGGTCCCAGCTCCAGAGAAGCTCTCCTTGTAAGCTGCCAGGGACCCAGCCAGGCTGACAGCAAACCAGTCTGACTAGATTTTAAAAGTTGCTGGGATTCCTTCTGATTTGGCAATGATTCCTAAGTGTCCTTTAGACCATCTAGGAAAAAAAAATTAATATAAATCTTGGGTTTGTTCTCACCAGAGAAAAACACTTTGCTTCTCTTCTGACCCTTTTAGTTTGACATGGAGTGTCAGGCTTACCCAGGTGCATGTCTCCATTTTGCCTTACGACTGCAGCAAAGCTGGATTCCCTAAAACTTCCCAACGTCACCATGGTGATGTTTTTGCCATGCAGAACTTCCCGGGCATGCATACTCCATTCCAAAAGCCCTGGCCACTTGGGATAAATCCCCAGCAGCTGCAGAAGCCCACCACACATGCCTGAGCTGCTCCAGTTTGCTCCAGGAAGGGACACCTACCTGCTAGGCAAATCATTCAAATACACATCCACATTCATAAACATCGACTTTCCATTATGTAATCTAAATGGAAAATACCTGGAACATATACATCATGATAGATCTGGTCCTAGTTCTAAAATCTCCCCCTTGCACATTTAAGGAGGCTTTTTTTGCCACAGAAGTCCTACAAACTAGACTCAAACAGGTGTCATTTTTTACCTTGCTAAAATGAGGAACACACGGAAGAGGCTATCAAAAATTGTCAGAAATAGCAGAACCAAACTGCAGGCACTCAACAAAGCTGGATAAAGTCTTATATCACAGAATTCAACTATAACATGACCTTTTACAGAGGTAATTCTGCTTCTACATTCTACTGTTCATTTTCGTGACTATTATCCCAATTATGGTTTTGTCTTTTATCTTGCAAAGCTTTTTCATTTTTATTCATTCCACAACAGCTTTTACTGATGACTACCTGTTAGTTTCAAAAGTTGCTGGGATTATCAGACACTGAAGGTTAACTCAGCTTACATTTATCTCTTCCCTTGTCCTGTGGGGCTGCTCTCAGTGGAAGCTTTGTAAGTCAGAAAGTGGGAATGGGACCTTAGTGTGCCTATGGGAAAAGAACAGACCTTATCTGTTTTGGTGCTTTTAATTCAATACAATACCGTCTTTTTTACATATTCTTTTTTTTTAATAAACACTGACTGTTTATTAGAAAAACAGGGACACCTGGAAAGTTACTTCACTAAATGTAAAGGTTTCGTGTTTCCTATTAAGTTAAAAATTACGTGGTCGGGATTTTACAATTTGTGGTTTCTTTTTAGATTGTTTTGGTTATACGCAAATGCGGTGTGCAAAATACAAAGGCAATAATCTTTCTAAAACTGCTGACGACCAGGCCATTAAGTAAGGTGGCTGGTCACATTTCATAAACTAAAGAACATTGTTGGAAGAGGAATAACTTTTAAAAGTTAAGAGGTGACTTTTGTAAATTCTCACACTGATGACGAGCGTAGGATGATTGCACAATTAATTCTTTGTGGCACACACAGAAATCTGCAGCCATAACTGTGGTTGTGTAGAATCTCAGTCATTCTGATGCAGGGTGCTGGAGAAAAAAAATTTTGAATTCTCCTTTTTACAAAAATACACGTATAAAGGTTCAACTCGGAGAGCCAAGGTGGCACCTAATAAAGGTGAGGCAAAGAGGAGATGACAAATAATGGAAAATTGTAATATATACTGTAATAAAACCTTAGATTTTACTGTTTATTATCCTTAGTGAAATAGAAGTCCATACCCCTGTGCTGCACATTTCATTAGTGCGCGCTGTAACGCCTGGATGAATTTGAGAGCAAACCCTGCTGACCTTACTAACACAAGCAGCCCCACTGGCCCAGGATTGCATTTCACACAACCTCAGCCCATTCCTGCAGCACTCCTGTTCCAGAAGATAAAGGCCATTTTATAGAACATGCTGTTTGACACGCTAGACTGCTACCCATATATACACATGCAACTACTTGTCAACTTGCAAATCAAAGGTATGCTTCTGATATATATATAAAGAGATAATTTATTTGTGTGAGCCAGAACTTCTTTTAAATATATATAGAACAAATATCAAACAGGAATAAGAACTTTTATTTTAATATTTATTTATAGACACACATACATTTTTGTGTATTTATAAATATATACATTCGTACATAAATATCTATATACGAAAAAGAAGTTCTCATTCCTACAAATAGATTTAATAATTTCAGTGGAAACAGCCATGAGTAGTCAACAGGATCTGATCCAAAAAGCCATTCAGGTGTCATCTCTGAGAACTTATGGAATGGCATCATCTTCCACCATCAAGTAAGGACACAAAGCTGTAATGTCCACAGAGCAGTGTATAGTCTGTGTTTAAAACTGCAGCTTAATAAAAGACATCTAGAATGCAATTAACCCAAAAAAACCTGTTACCAAAGACCACCAGAAAAACTCCAAGACAACAGCGCTGGAACTTTAGACAGGACCTCAAGCCAGAATGACTAAAATCTGAAGGAAAAGGGAAAAATTCTTATGGAAAAGAAGAAAAGGGAACAGAAAGGAACATCACCATTAGTCTGTATTTCAGTGCTATGTTATTCTTCACATTTTTCAACTCCTAAAATAGCTTCTCTCCAGAAAAGTTGCACCCTGTCTCCACAGAGTACAGCCAGACATTAGGGGTCTAGGGGAAGCATCAACAGCCTAAACCCCAATATGCTAAAAACATACACATCTCCCATAAAGGCTGCAGACATCACTGCTGCATCCAGAGAGGTTTCTGCTTCCAACAGCTGATTTCCAGAGTTGAATAAGTTCAGATTCAAGTATTCATAAAAACTTTGCCAAAGAAATTTCCCCATGGTTACACCTCCCAGAGTTTGATCCCCTCCCGTGCTTTCCTAAAACTGCTTGTCAGCCTTGAGGATGCCACACTAATCTTCTATGTATCATTCCAGTTTTAGTCTGTATGTCACTGAGGAAAAGGCCTTCCTTAATCCTAGCACCTGTGGTTTTAATCACCACAGGAAATCCTGTTTCCACTTAAGTCAGTAAGACTTAAATATCAGCAGAGGCAAATGATCAGATTCACTAACTAAAAATAAAAATAATTAAAATAAGACAGAGAAATATAAGCTCAGTGGTTCACAAACCAGAGGGCCTTGACATCTACTTATAGCAAGCATGACAAAGTAAAGACAGTAGGGTAAAAGTCATCCCTTTAATCTCAAGGTTTGAACTCGTGACCTGCATCTCCTTCTCAGAATTACAGCTGTTGAGTTCTATTTCTGAACTGCATGGTGATGATTTGGGTTATACCTCATTAAGTAACACACAAATGATATCTGTAAATATTGGATTCCTAACAGAGCATCCACTGGAGTTTATTCAACAAATTAAAACCATGTAACTCAAGTTAGAATGTGCACCCAGACTGCACTGTTACATGTATAGCAAGATTAATTGGCAGCAACTTCATTAATGGGCCAGCCAGTAGTAATGCCATATTTAAATCATATTCTGCAGCTACAAAATCAAATAGCTCTGGGTCTGGCATCCTGACTTCTTCACAAGCTGCCTATGCAGTCTGCACAGATGAAAAGCTCTAATAAGCTAACACAGCTTCAGAAATGTTTTTTTCCCTAATGGTTTTTAAGCAACACGTGTTCAAGAACACCCTACAAAGCTTACAGAGAGCAATGCATTGTTTCTTATTACCTCATGAAACAAAACCAAACCCACAACCAAACCAGACCTCACGCAGTACCAAGATTTTGTGCTGCACCCATCAGATTAGTGCAGAGGTCTTTGCCTTTCAGCCTTACAAATTTTTAAACCAATTTTCTATGCCTGGCTACTGAAATCAATGAATGCAGTATTTCTGAATGGCTGATCAAACTACATCCTCCCAGACAGATGGTTTGAGCTTGGTGACTCCATCTAGAATTAGAACAGAAAGATCTATTTCTGTATCAGTACTTTTGATCCATATCCAGATTATTTTAGAGCTGGATCTTGAACAGGCCACCTGTGTGGAGTGGCAAAGATGTTCAATATTTTCTTCTCCTCAATCAATGATCTTTTAGATGGGAATGAAATTAAATAGGTTACTCCCCTGATTTTAGCTGGGCTCTAAGGACCAGTCTCTAAGCTTCTCCATCATGGACATTGACTGACAGCTGAAATGCCTCCTCTCACAAATTCCAGTGTCATTTGAACATCCACCTTATCAACAATTAAATCAGAATGTAAAAATGCCTACAAACTGGCTGCAAATGTGCATCAGACCCAGTAGTGTCCCACATAAAGGACCTGAGTCCACAAGCTCATCCCTGCAGTCCTGTGAAATTAAAAGCAATTCATTCACCATGAGACAGATAGTCCAGCAATGTGCTTCAGCAACAACTGAAGTGAATGAGAAATCAAAGACAAAAGCCTGTGTCTGGGAGGCACAGTATTGACATAGAAAGTTCAAGTAAGAAGGGAAATGTGTGTCTTGTCTATCTTCTTCCCATAAGATATGTTCCACTTCTTTAATTCTAGGAAATGACACTAAAATTTAAAATAAGTCCAGCAGTTAAAAAAAAAAAAAAAAAAGGCAAAACATAGCAGATGGAGAGAACAGCAGTGGCACTGGCAATCCTGGTCTGACCTGCTGGCTGCAGTGCTACAACATAAGAAAGATGTTCAGCATCTTGCAAGGCCTGACCAGAACCTTTCTAACACAATCCACAAGAAGGAGTATCAATATATCATCCTCCCAATTTATACTTGGGTCTAATTCATTGTTTTGGCTGAGTAATGCATCCTTAAATTGAAGATCTTGTCTGAAGTTCTGAAAAATCTCCAATCTTTTTCTATTAATCATGAAGAGATAATTCAGAATTTTATGAAGTCTTTTCTTAATTAAGGATAATCATAAGGATATAGCAAATTTCAGTAGGTACTGTCAAATACTTCACTCCTTTAAAAAATCCACATAAAAACCACACTGTTGTTACCTTTTGTACAAAACTACACCGTTGCAGCAATATTGCACTACTGTGCAAAGTGAACTCTTGTGAAACTCGTTGGGGTTGTAAGTGGGGGTGCAGAGTAGCCTGTGCTGCAGACTGACAATGTGTGTTTGACTGCCCTTCTCCTCCAAGCAGCCCTGCGAGGTGTGGCTGGGAAGGAGCCATGGGCAGGTATGGCAAAGGCTCAATTCCCAACAGCTCAGGGGCTCAGCTCTCCAGTGACAGTTTTCATTCAGCCGCCTGACCTCAGGCACCCTTTCTGAAATGGACACAGGCCAGCTCTTGTCCCTGGACATAGGCTACCCTAAGTTAAAGGCTGCTTCACTGCCCACAAAACTTGCAATTTATGGATCACTTAAAAACCAAAGAAAATCCTCTTGAGATAAACTGTACTCAACCTGAAAGTCAATGCAAAATCCACATAATCAGGAAAGCCTGTCACTTTCTTGTTGCTTGAATCAAGCAACACTTTTGAGCTTTTCTGTTCTGAACAAGATTAGAATGTCCTCCTTTATCAGGATAGAAAAGCAAAGTTCAAAGTGAGAGTGATTGAATAGCTATGAGCCTTAAGTCACAATCTCCATGATTATATTCCTAATGCACTTTATAATGGGCTCATAAGTGCCTAGTTCAATCTTTATGTACTTCAGATTTTTAAATTATGGCAAACGACCCCTTGTTACCTTCTACGTATGATCATACATGCCTACAACACATGACTTAAAGAACTACTAACATAACATCAGCAGGTTTTATTTTTAACCATTTCTTAATTATGGCATGAAGTTTCTGATAAGAAATGTAACTAGCGTATCTTGTAGGTGAACTGTTTCTAATAATTTATTCAGCTACTTCTGAGAACGCTAAGTAAGAAATCCTAGTGGTATGAAAACCTCAGTGCAAGTCTGATCCTGGTTAGCAGTTCACAATGAACACCACCATATTTACTGAAAACAAAGTGAAGAAACACAAGGAAAATGTTGTAAAATTATGCTCCAAAAGTTCATGCACCGGCATGAGAGAATGAGCTATTGAACCAACTGTGGCATTGGGAAGAAATAATGCTTTTTATGAGTATTCCTAAAATAACGCTCCAAAGTGCCCCTTGGAAACTGCTTGTGCTCATGAGTTCACATGAGCACAAGCTTGATGAAAGAACCTTAATTAATTTAACAATTTTGTATCCAACAGGTTAAACACATGGATTTAAGCAAAAGGAAGTCATTTCAAGGGATGGAGTATTACACACGACCTTTCGTGCTGAAGGGATTCAGTTTGACTGGAGTTTCATTTTTAACATGTCCCTTAAGACAGAACAGCAATTGAAAAAGATGCATTTGAAAACAAGTGCTTTGTCTAAGAAGGATCAGCCATTGTTAAAAGTCTGAAGAAGAGTGGTTAAGAAAAAGCCCTTATCTGCTAGATCACTTACAGAGGCGAAACACTGGAGGTTTACACACTGCAAGAGGTTGGAAGCCACTGCTTTAGAACAGCAGTAAATGAAATGTAGAGTCTCCCACCATCTGTTAATCAAGACCTTCTTCAGTCTCCAGTGTCTAAGGTCTTAGACTCCAGAGTTTAACAACTTATTTAACACAAGGACCTAATCTGTGTAACATGATCCTGAGCCTCCACTACCTCAAGCCTTCTCCTGGCCCTCTCACTCCTTACCTCAGCAAGTCTTGAAGAAATCATTGAGCAATTTGCAGGGATTGGAAGTGAACAACACTGATGACTGCTCTGTGTGTACATTAACTGTGCCAGGACTCATTTCATAAGAATGAGAAGCTTGTCATTTTCAGTTGTGCAGAGTGTTTTGCGCCAGATGACTTCTGCCTTCCTCCCTGGAGACAGCTACTGAGCCAGCTCTGAACAGATGCAGCTCTACAGACCACCTTCTTCTGGAAGCATCAGATAGTCAAAAAACTTTTATGGCCTCCAAACATTTAATTTCTCTCTTTAAAACAAATCAGACAAAAAAGCCCTATCTTCACTAGGAAGCAGCTTCCAGCTCTTTTGTCCTGCTCAGCTTGTGAACCCAGGATGATCTGCCTCACAGCTGCAGAAGTGGCAGCTCTACCCTCCAGGTTTCAGCAGAGATGATGCTGTGGTACAGTGGCATCAGGCACAACAAGGACATTCCATCATCACTCCCAAAGTGTTTCCCTAACAGGAGGCTGAAGAAAAGCAGCAGCAAGACAGTTATTTTTTTCCATAGGCCAACTCATGCTTTCCTTGCTGAAAAAATGTTAGCACAATTAATGTGAGGAGAAATTAGACCAGGGGACAAGAGACATGGGGAAGAGCTGACCCTGTGCCTTCTCTTATTAAACAAAACTCCTGCTTTGCGTGCAATCCATAGAATATTAAACTTTACATACTCTGGAGTTGGCTTGAAGCCTAACAAAACTGGAACCACCCCATCCTTATTGGCTTTATATAGATAGGTACAGAAATATACAAAGTTGAGATGATTCATGCTCTCTGGAATGAAGGGCAGCAGCACAACTTTGCTTGAGCAGAGATATTCATGGGAGCATAAAAAACAGAGTGAGCACTCTGACTGCTGGGAAAGGCTGCTGAAGGTTGTTCTTGGTAGCTGTTGAAGAGGAAGAACATTACTGAAAAAGGGGGTAGGGCAGCCCAGAGAAGAGACTGGAAGGTGCCTGGGCCAAAGAAGATCTTTTGAACTTCTAGTCAACAAAAACAGAACTTGTGAAATAAAGCAGTCTAAAATCAAAATATGTAGTTAGCAATTTTAGCAACTCTTGGAGCTTCTCGGCATAAGGCACAAAAAAAGGACAAGGCAAAGACAAGGTACAGTATCAAATTTAAAAACCTACTCAATATATATAAAAATGTAATTACTATGCTTCTTAAAAGGCAAGAAATGCTCTCCCCTTATAGGGTAAGCACTCTAAATGAAATGGAAGCTCAAAATACTTTTGGCAATATTGATGGATTCCACATTTTTCTTAAACACACAAGATTCACTTCAGTGCTTTAATCAAAACATTACTCCAAAAATACACAAATAAACACCCAAGCATTCTAAAAGTATTTGGAAAGCATTCTGAAATTTTTAATAATCACCTCAGGATGTCACAGCTCCTAAGGAAAACTTAAGATTATTTTCCAGAAGTTTGATTATGGAAAGAAACTGCTGATATGAAAGTAGAGAGCAACTGCAGATTTAAGGCTGCTGATGTAATTTTTCCACAGAAAGCAGCTGAACTCTTTAGAGAGAGAGAGCAGTGTCAGGTTAGACTGTTATGCTGCTTCATGGACTCAAGCCCCATTGCAGCAGTTTCTGCACTGCACTCATGAGATGGTGCCTCTCACTGCACAGCTGTACAGATGTGGAGCCTTCAGAAGCTGGGATAACCATATGTCAAACTTGTGTGGTTTTGCCACTTGGTATTTTGGGTGTATGCCTTCATTTGTGATAATAAATATCAGGCCACAAACTAATGTCTCCTCAGATATCTAATATGCTTAACACTCAAAACAGCTTGAAAATCTAAACATTTCTGCTGTTAGCTTGGAGTTCTCCTGGAAGAATTATGCTACAATATATACCAGATGAATAGGCTAGGGATAAGACAATGATTGCCAGTTGTTCTCTGCCATTTTGTACCCATAGTTTTTATCCTGCAGTACAAAGTTCAAACAACGCCTTTGTTAGGAAAATCTAAATCCTACTGCACATTTCCATGCTGAAGACTGAAAATTTCAAAGTAGCTCCTAATCATATCTTGGCTATAAGCAGGTATAAAGAAAGGTTTGTCTGTAAGGCATCTGTTGAAATGGACAGAACAGTGCTATGCATTTTAACTATCAATTAATGGGCCCCAAGGCTTTTTCTTCATGTAGCAAATGGGGAAATGTGATAGCAAAGCTAAACAAATGACACAGCATCAGACAGTCAGTCTGGAACAGCAAAGGCAGCAGAATTCAACCCCAGCCTCTCATTTAGAACACCCTTATCACCACACAATTCCTTCTGCATATGCTTACATAAAATATATTCTTATGTGTGTTAGCTTCTGCACCTCTGCAACCAACAACTACTGAGGAGAAATTGCTGTAGCTTAAAGAAAGGCAATTGTGTTATCCTGACAGATGCTTCCAAATTTGTTACTGTTAGGCCCACACTAAGAGGAAGGGCTTTGGTTTGACCCTTTGCACACCTGAGGAATTAGCATTAGAGCTGACTAAACCCACAGGATCAATCTCAGAGCTCTGGCTCCTCATTGAAAAAGGCCAGAACACCATAACTCTAAATGAAGCAACACTGAACACCATTTTCTGTGGTATTGTTAGAAAAGCTCTCCCTCCCCAGTGAAATAGCAATGACTGCTCTTTCCTACCAGACTCTTAGCCTATACAATCTCAGACTCGCAATGGAAAAACCATATATATACATATATAAATACTAAACCCTATCAGTAGGGTCAAGTCTCTGTCTTTACAATTCTGTTTCCAGAGTTGTCTCCAATCAAACTAATGCTCCTACACCAGAACTATCACATGAATGGTTACTTTCCTTTATTATCTACAGAACCTTTTCTGGCCAAAGCAGTAAAGACTCTATAGGAGCCCAATAACTTTACAAGGTGAGGGCATTTCTGTGTTTATTGTAAGCCATTTCTATTGCAAATTGCAACAACTTTTCAAAGTGCAGCGGTGATTTGGAAATGCAGGCACACTAATACATCAATTGCCATGACTAATGCGTAAACTTTTAATGACCTTGGCAAAATCTATCTTTCATTGGGCAAGTGCCACTATTTTGACTGTACAAAATGTTTTGGAAATATGTTGAAAATTATACTTGTTTTGGAAAATATTTCAGGATTTCAGGATTTCAGTATAGCAAATGGAGCTATATTAAATAAAATGTTGACATGGAGGAGAAAACACTCCAAGGTTGTGCAAGTCTTTTTTTTTTCCTTTTAAAAGAGGTATCCTCCAAGTGTTGTACATTCATAGAATGCTGACTTTTCATCCAAACAAACTTAAGAAGATAAAACATTATCTTGAATGATTTTCATTCAGTCACTGTCATCTTCTTGTTTCAGACCACCTCCTTCTTCACTCTTGCCCTCTCCATCGCTTTCCTTGTCCCAGTCCTTCATAGATGCTCCCATCATGAAGTCATCACGCAGTATATTCCATTCTGGCCCCTCCTCAGACTTCACTTCACCCTGAATGGTTGAGGGAAAGAGAAGAAAGAACAGAGAAACGAGATAAATGCGAAAGGCAGTAAAAGATGCAAGGTCTTCCTGCAATCAAAATAACACCTCCTACAATCAGCAGACTGGGGGCCAGGTCTTTGTGCAAATGGTACAGAAACATGCAAAACAACCAAAAATGACTTGATGCTAAAATGCAAACTTGTTTTAACCAACCAATAAAAGAAATATGGAAACAAAACAATTATTCCTCACGGATGAAACAGTCAACCCTGGGCATGGCTTCCTTTATTAAAATCTTTCTTGGCAATCAGAATGGATTCATGATATCATTTATTAACCCCCAGGTGCTGCTTCATTAGAACACTTCTTGGCACATTTCTAAAACACAAATATGGATTTAATAAAGGCTTAACCCCCCCCAAATTTAATATTTAACATATTCAGTGATATGTGAACCAAATCCCCTTTATGTGAATTATTACCTCACTACCTGGGCTTGTCATATGGTACAAAGCTGCCTCTAAAAGAAACAAAGTTGATCTACTCTTAGCAAGCCAACAACACCTTACTCCAAATTTCCTAGCCCTTGGAAGTGGATAAACTCGAGGCCCGCTGCACGGGCTGGTGAACAATAAAGAGAAGGGCCGGGAGCGGAGTTTCAGGTTAGCGCTGGAAGCAGCGCTGGTCGCGGTTCCCGGAGGTGACAGATCCCGTTTGGCAGTGCAACAGCCCCATCCTGTGGAAACTTTTCCACACAACAGCTGGAAGCTGTGCTTGCATGCTTCCCGGAGGAAAATACCCAGAGCTGCTCGATGCACTGAGGAAGGATTTATTTCAGTGTTTATGCCTTAGCAGCGAAACATTGCCGAGGAATAACATGGCTCAGTGTCCAGCAGGCAAGCAAAAAACTGTCCTACCAAAGTGGAATTAGGGGCACTGAAAACACAAATTTAATTCTGCCAGGTCTTTGAAAACAAATTTAACACTGGCACCCCAGGGAGGCTTTCCCCACTCCCCTGCTCCAAAGAAGGGATCTCAGCATGCTCTGCAAACAAGATTTGCTTCCTGGATGCAGAACCTGCAGTACATGTATGATCACTGTAGACATCTGTCCACACCTCTTCTCTGCCATGCATCTAGGAATGTGATACCACTGCATGTTTAAGCTGAAGCCTGTGGGAATCAAGATTTGGGATAGAGCAGCATATAGCATTTGATTTCAGGAGAAAAGAGAAATGAAGAATGCGAGTCCATTACTGTAAATAAAACATGTCCTATCACCCCATCAGAAGTTATGTGAGTGCAAAATGCCTACCAAACAAGGTATGTGTTTTTAATAGATAATCAAAGCAGAAATGCTACATGAGACTTCTGCAGCTCTTTATCAAACACTGCCCTCACAAAAATAGGATAGCAAGTCTTAACACTTTTCTTCCCAAATGGAATTTCCCAGGGCCCAGCTCAAATAAAGAGAAACTCTACAGCTGTTCCTCAAGATGTTTGCACTGGGTTTCAGTTTAGGGTTTGCTTTCGTCCCTTCACAGATGCTCTCATTAATGACTTCTCCCATCCAACAATTCCCTTTTTCCCAAGGGTAGCGCCTCCTAACCACGCACCACTCTTGCAGCAATTTTCTTTAAGTGCTACACCCAGTAAACCTAAAATCATCTCAGAAGGGGCAATCAATTACCTGGAATTAAAGAGCTAGAGATAAGGCAGGTTCTGAGGCAGACCTTAAAATTTTCACAAGATTTATCTGCATTATTATGTTAGTGCAAACACAGGTAGTCTGTTCTGGGATGCAAGGAGAGGGTAACTATTGTTTTCCTCCTTTTTAACTGTATTGCAGTTGTACATGTTTGCCTTTGCATAGTAGAGAACAGTTTAAAAAAAAAATCACAAAAATCACCAAGGTCTTTCTTTTTTAATCCCAGATCCTTGATAAATCAATATTTGAACAGTGACATTTAGGAGAGTTGAATCTGAAATACTTAAAAGGAAGCATCCCATATTTCTCACAAAACAATCTACATTTTTTGTTTTCAATAATTAACCCAACAGAATTCCTTTTCTTTCCAGATGTGCAGAACAGGGAATTTTTTTTTTCTTAGTTTGTTTTGGTTTTTAACAGCACAGAAGGAGTAGATTATTATCAGCAATGACAGTTGCAAGCTTAGGGTTTGAAAAGCTCAATCCTCAAATTCATCCCAAGCTGCTATTCAGCAACCATTAGCCCTTCTTTCTGGCTATGTCAAGTGAACAACAGGACAAAAGCAGGACTTGAACAAAAGAGGGATGCTGATCCTCCATAGCATTACCCATTCTGTAAGGCACCACAAAGGCCTGAATACAGTTTTACAACAAGCCCAAAGGAGAAAGACAGAGGTAGCATGTTTATGCCTCAAAGATGAAGATTAAATGCTTGAAAGCAAATATTTAATCAATTTTAAGCATGCCTCCAAGTGAAGAAAATGCCTTATTTAGTATCTTCATTCCTAACTCATTTACTACTTATTTTCCCCTCAGAACAAAAACTCTCCAAATCTACCGCATCACAAAACATTCCCAAAGTCTTAAGAAAATATGCAGTGAGAATATTTGTATAATTAACAATTAGTTGAACTGTAACATCACTTCCCAACTTGCTTTATGTAAGAATGTTAATACAGTTGGGTTTTCAATGCCATAATCTAGTTTCATCTAAATAAAACAAAACTGATTCTTGGCACGTGGAAAATAAACCAACTTTCAATCTACACAAATGCTTTTGAACTCCCAGTCAGCTGTTCATGCACATCTCACTACAACACTGAAGTCCCCTTTGAACATCCCCAAATGAAAACAAAGCAGATTATATAAACAACAGAGTGTAATGCTACATAATGTGAATCCTTCAGTAAGGCAAGGAGTGAAAAATTCTCGTGTTGCTTTTTTTCCTCTCCTCTTTTATACATTGGAATTGGGTTTTCTTTGCCAGAAGGGTCTGCCAACCTATTTCAAAAGGTCTGAGAGGCAGCAATTAGTAAAATACCTCAAGAGTCACTGTTGTTTTACTAACTGCTGGTGATGAACTTGTTATCATGAGCTGAAATAAAGCAGAACAAAGCATGCACTGTGGTTACTCTAGTGTTGATACTTGCTCTGATGGACTCATAGTCCAGCTGAAAAGAGTATATAAATTAAACAAAAAAAACAAAAAAAACTTGCCTACTTGCTAGGCTATCACAGCATTAGCTAAAGCCTCTCACAAGTAGGGCTCTGTAGACTTCCTGAACTAATTCTGCTCTGAAGACACACTCCCTAAAATCTGCACCAGGAACCAGGACAAGAGGAACTGAAATTCTTGGCCAAGTCCTAATAAAACCACTAGAGGTCCAAACTAAGCTTCAACTAAGCTTAGTTCTGTCACTTAGAACAAGCAGCTGACCCTTGCAGGATCCAGGCTGGAACTGCCTCCTGGATGCTTTTAAAGGAACTGGTCTATGAAAGCCTTGTGGTAGCAACAGCAGCTATAAGATCAAGTTAGAAATCTCCATGGGTTTGTTCATTTCTTTACCACCACAAAAAAGCGGAGCTACAAAATTTGCTCTTGGTAAATGACAAGACAGTATATTCAACTGAGACCTGCCAAACTCAACACTGGAGCTGTGGCAGACAGCACTGACAGCAAGGTGTGGGATCAATCCTCTCTGTCTCAAGCAGGATGATACCTGCCTGAGCTTTTCAGAACCTTACACTCAAGCAGACCAAAGTCCACAGCGCTTACTGGTAAGCAATGGCATTAAAAGAAGATATGCCTTGAAATCAGGCAAAAGACAGCATTTCACTCCACTGCCCACCAGCTTGGGTCACTTGAGCAACTCCAGTTTCTGCATCTGCAGAACAACAAACACACCTACAGCACCATCGTGATTCCCCAAGAGCAGTGTCCAGAAGAAAACAGGAATTCCAGGCTTTTCAAAAAGGAACATTTTTCAGACCTAGGGATTACAATCAGCACACTGGACCCCCATGCCTTTGCTCTTTGTATAAGATGAAATGCCAGAGCTTGCAGGGGCATCTCTCTTTACCATCACCTACAATAAATGTTTATTTGTACCTGTCAGGGAAGGAATTTCTAACATAAATATCTCTCAAGCAACAACTTTAAGCACTGAGAAGACAATTCTAACGTGTCTAATTAATCTGAACTGCCTCCCCAGGTTCCTCTGTTTTGCTCAATACAAACATTTAAGACCTTGAGACACAGCGAAGCTTTTGTCATGAGGAAGAAGTTAAAAAGCGTAACTGCCAGAACACATTCTCACACACATCTGACAATTACCTTCCCTGTCAGCCTGCATCTTGCTCTGAATGACTGCTTCTATTCTGGTTCTCATCCCCAAGCAAGTCCATGTAAACTGAGCTCAAAAAACCCAATCAGGCAGCACAGGCATACACTGAGCTGTGTTTAATCTGAATTTAAAATAACAATAATAATGATAATAAAACCCCCAGTTTGCAGAGGAGCGGGAGGGAATGAAAAGCAAAGAACACGAGCATAACCATTTCTCCTAAGTTAATTTTCAGCAATATGCGAGCTCACAGGCTAAGAAAATAAATTTCCTCCAGGCTGGAAAGAAATGAAAAAACTGCAGCCAAAGTATCTACAGCAGAAATGTAAGCAGAAAACAAAATGTAATGATTTTTAACAGGAAAATGATACTTGGGTTTGATCATTAGTGCTGCAGCAACTTCATCTGATTTGAATTGCAGCAGGACTCTAAGAAAGGCTCCTATGTAAGCCTGATCCCAAACAGCCAAAAGCCCACAAATGTGCAAACTGAGAATACAAACTACACTGATATTATCTTGAACTTCTGAGCTCAGTTCTCACAGCAACTCACTCTGGGAAGCATTTTCAGCTTGCAGAACATGTGAGCTGCACAACAGAAATCTATTCTACTGCAGTACAATTCTGCACAATCATTTATTCCTCAGGGTGAGAGTTATTCAATGCCCATCTGCATTCTCTCTCAGAATGAGAAATTAAAACAACTGCCCTGGTTTACTTGAAGTGACCTTACACTGAGGGTACCAACAGTGGGACAGGGGATTTACCCAGATCACAAGCTTTCTCATATACACCAGAATCTGCTCTGGCAATTCTAGTAAATAAGTCTAAGAATGAAATTTTTTTACAGCGTGTTTTGAGCCCTGCTGTTCCTGTTCAAACTTCTCTGTAAGTAACACACTGGAATTATTACTACAAGCACAACAAATAGTGATTTTCCTTTTGAGCACAGCCAGAAGACCACCCAGAGCGTAACGACCTGCACGAGGAATCTCCCCATCCTCACATCCTCCTCTAGGGTTTACTACAACTGGGGATGTGTGAATGAGAAGGAATGCTTTGGGTTGGCACGCAGAGGCTTAAACATGGCCCAGCTTTGGAGGGGTCAGAACTCAATTACAGAATTTCTAAAAACAAGCATAAACCTGGGCCTAAGCAATGAAGAAAATTCAGAAGCGTTATTATTAAATGCTCAGTTGCAAAGAAGACTCTTAGAAAAAGCTTATGAGCAAACAGATTTCCTCAGGCTTGGTTCACCAGAAACCTCATAAATTATTATTTCTGTCAGGAAAAGCAAAAATATTTTAAGAATTCAAGCTTAACACAGGGCCCTTCTGCACACAGGATGCTCGGGAACTCCTCAGCCTGTGCTGTACTCCAGCCATCGACAGCAGCCATCTCAGAAACCCCTGTGCTGCACAAGGAATTCCACCACATGCTGCTGCATGACCTGTTTGGCCATACTGGCATCAGGACTCCCTTCCCATGTTTTAATGAGCATGATGTATAGCAAGGGCATGCTACACCAGGAGGAAGCTGCACAGTTCCTGAACCACCAAGCTGTACCTGGAAAATGCACAGATATAGCAAGAGTACCTAGTAAAAAGTATACAGTCAAGATTAGGCCTCCACTGTGCTATCCCTCAGAAGTCACATCTTAATGTCTTTCAACAGTTTACTTTAGACAAACATTTTCCAGTCACAACAGATTCTTCTCAGATGTCACCCATTTATGAAAGACACTTATGCACTATCTCAGCTGGGTACCTAAAATTTTCTGCAAGTTGTTATAAAAGCTTGCCTGCTGGCCCAGTAAGTAAACATGCAGACCTGCAGCTGTTTGGAGTATTTCTGGTTTGCTAACAATAAATTAGCAGCTTGCAAATTTTTAAATAATATGAATATCACTCAAATTATTTCCAACAAATGATGCTAAAATCACCCACTGTCTTTCATTATGATTTAGCAAGAGGCATAAGGGAGTGAGTCCCAAAAGGTTGTCTCAAACAGTAAGGGCTACAGAAATGACCATGCCTGTCCCTTCAATACTTGAGAAATCATCTGACAGAACAGCTGATGAGAAGGACGTGGGGCAAGGAAAAAGCCTCTTCCTAACTCAGGATTTCCACTTTTGAGTCCCAGAAGAAGTTAAGGATTCAAAAAACTTTGAGGTAGGAGGGTGAGGAATAAAAAACCACCAAAACAGAGTCTACAAGGAACTAAGCTTTATGCAATTTTATTATTAAATGTGAAATAATGATGTTTTCATGTCTGCTAAGCAGCTTGTTTGATTTCACCTCTCTACAGTCATTGCCCTTGCTTTGGTTTTGTGACATATCCTAGAGGTCTCCAAATCCAAATTTCTCTGATCTTATATTCCTGTAATTTCCCCTCACATTGCCATGTATGAGTGGCAAGCTCATTAAGGAACAGACCATACCCCTCAACACTCCCAGGCTGCTTTCTAAAAGCAGCTTCATGAAGGAAGATGTAAATTGCCCAGGATCCCAATCCCTTATCTTAAACATCTGGCTACCCTTTCTCTGCATTTCTGACCTTTGCATCTCTGTCTATGTTTCTGTATGGGCTTTCCCAACAGCTGCAGGTGGAGAAGAAATTACACAGACCACCTGCAGACCACTGTCCAAAGTTCAGCAGCAAACCAAAAAGAGGTCAGACCTTTCCAAGAGGCACTTTTAGTATAATCTGTAATACTAACCAGGTTTTAGAAACCTGGTTTACATTTTCTAATCTTTCAGTAAATTTCAGAAACGCTCATTAAAAACTGGCTGGAACTTCCCACAGTTCTGCAAAAGAAGTTACTGAACTCAGCAACCCTCTAACCATTGCAGGCTAGATCCTAGGAGTTTGATCCACCGCTCCTGAAGTCTACTGACCAAGATAAACAGATGAGCAGGTACTCACAGAGGTCATTTATAACACACACACTCTGGAAATCACAACATTTTACACCTTAATAAAACTTCAAAGTAAAGGAATCACTTTCCTTGATAATTTCCAATAGCAAATGCTCAGATGGGGAAAACAAATTTATTCAGATAGACAAGCTCTACCCAAACCTTCCTACTTCCAGAGAACATTTTTCTATAAAACTTTATGAAATGTTTAGATGTATTTTTCTCTAAGTACACTGCCCTGCCTATAAGAGTTATGAACAAAGCCAAGAGTGGAGAGCTGCTTTTATAAGGCTTCCAACTTGATTTACCAGATAAAAGTCTAATAGGATTTGACTCTGCTTTGTATACTCACAGGAAGATCAAAACAAGATGTATGCCACAAGTTTTTCAAATGTGGTTGTTTTAGACATAGTTTTACTGAAAAAAAAAAAGCCTTGCAACATCTTCTGGGAAAACAAAACACATCATAGTATCCTGTGCACTAATAAACAAATAACAAGGCAAGATACTCTCAAATATGACAGATGGAGCTGTCTCAGCATTGCCTGACATTTCAATCACAAGTCCCTGTTTATATTCACTTCAAAATTTGCCAAACTTCAACTGCTTCATGGTGAAGGATTTTGCAATGTTTCAAATATAACCACTTCATTCCTTTTCACAGAACGACAAAATTGAAGTATTTTGTCTTCAGCTCTAAGGAAGAAAGAGACGTTTTCTACAGGAACCCATTAAAACCTTGCATCATTCATTCTTTTTAAACTGAAAAATCAGTTAGGGATGTGTTTTGGATCTGGCAACATATCTTTTGCTATCTCCATGAACATTTGCCTGGATCTGGACAAGTTATAAACATCTGGAAGATGGCCCTCCCCAAACCTCAGGTCATCACCTCAGCAAATGCAATAAGTATTTAGCATTCAAATTCTCTAAGATATCTGTCCTCACTGATCACACACTATCTGCATCTTAGCAGGCAGCATTCAGCTGAACTGAGAGTGACTCATGATGACACACAGGGGACTGGCCTTTCTGTGCAAACAGCTGTCAGGGCTGCTCCTGCTTAGGCACAGGATACTTGCCTGGCCCTCAGGCACAGGGAGAAAGAACCTGTCAGGGACACAGAACAGCAAGAGGATAAAAAAAGAGGTAGATGGCAACAAAGTGCAAAATCACAGCCCTTTCCCTTCCTGATTTCTGATCAAATATCTGATGAAGAGGACAGAAAGGGATATCTGAGTATAATACCACAGGAAAAAAGGTAAAGCTAGTGAAATACTGCCCTTCACATGACCCTTAATTGTCTTACATGAAGTTGAATTTACCGTGTCAACTTCTTGACACCGAATCAATCAAATTTAAATATTGAAATGCTGACAAATTTAAATTGACATTTAAATATTGGAAAAGGTCTACATCCCCATGTTAACACAGATTTGCATTACCTGGTATGACAACAATCAGGGAACTGAGCTTGCACGTCTTAAAAACCCAATCCTGTTGATGACCCAAACTCTGTAAGTTAATACAACTTCTAAACAAATTGAAAGTAAAAATGTCCTAATCAAACAACCTCTAGTACTGCACAACAACCCTTTACCTTAAAGAACATAAGGAATATAGGATAAAGCAAACTGGTGGCAGGCTGCACTGCATTTATCCCTAAGGATATTCCTAAGAACACAGCATACAATTAGTTGTCAGCAACTTTCTGGTACAAAACCAAAAAACTTCATTAAAAGCATCAGCTCCAAACATATATAGGGTGACCTTCAAGAGAATGTACATTCAGTTAAGAAAAACAGATAAAAATGCAGGATCCAAAGGAATCCAAATTAAAAGTTTTTGTGCATGTGATGGGAAGACATTTATTAAAACTGAGAGAATACATCTACTCTGGCTACAGCTGAACTAAATTAATACTTGGCTGTCCCCTCAAATCTGCTGGAATACATGCATGCCTGGTTACTCCTTCAATTAGGTCTGTAAAACCAGCATACAACAGCTGTAGTAATAAACTTGTGCTACTCTGCAATGCCATTATCACCTAAGGAAGTTTCCTGTTAAGATTGAAAGAGGTGTTGATACACCTTACCAAATTTCCTTGTCATCTTTGCCTTCATCCACACTTCAGAAACAATTTCATAACACAGACTGAAGCAACTGTTCAGACTATTGTCACTCCAAAGAGGTATATGAATGAAAGCAGTTGTTGTTTTGTTTTTTCATCCTCTCCATTTCTACACTGTGAAAGCAGTGGAAAGAAACAGACCAAGCTGATGGCCAGTACTCAAGAAGCTGCAAGGAAAAGAATGCAGTCACTCTCAGTTTTTAAACTGATGCAACTTTTAATGTGGAAAGCACAATTTATACCCCCATTTAGCTTAAAAAATGAAAGCTCCCATGCCAATCCTTGTATCCCAGCAAGAACAGTGGTTGAAGTTGGAAGCATAATATTCCTCCTGCCCTTGAACAATCTTCAAACTGCAGCTTAAAATAAAGTCTCATGAACAGAAGAAAAATCAATAGCAAGTCTGACTCTAATCACTGTCCTTACAAATTACTTACCAGATACTTGGAGCATTTATAAAATTTGCTTGAGGTAGGAGTAACTTTTCTGGAAAAGCACTTTAAGTCCCATATGAGCAATCACTACTATGAAATAGCACTTATATTCTTCTCCACTCATCTTCCTTCTCATCAATAATTTATTTTAGAATAGGCACTATTTTGAGACCAACACACCATTTTTTTCCAGATGCCATCCCAACACAGGAAGGAAACTGTACCTTGGGGTCATGTATTGAGCCTAGCTTACAGAAAGATTACCTTGCAGAATTTGGATCATGGTTACTGAAGTAGACCAGGAAATCCTGCTCTTACTTTCACCACTGAAATGCTCTGGTTTAAGAAAGTTTACAAGTTGAAGCAAAACCAAAGTCCTAATAAAAAATGAAAGGTCAATGAGTGCAGGTTATGCGTGTCATAAAGAGCATCTGTAACTTTCATGCCAGTTGCTTATGTGTCACTAAAAAATGTTTTACTACACAGTAAAATACCTAACAGGGAGCAGAATAAATTACAAAAGTCAAGATGAAATTGTAACTAATACACAGCAAGCGTGGAGAATAACTCTAAATTTCCTCTGAATTTCCTTGTTTTCCTACAATTAAGATTTCAAGACCTCATGTAGTTTGCTACATTAGCCAACATATCTGTGCAACTCTAGGAGAACAGAAACTTCACTCGACCCTGGAAGCAAGGGTACTTCCTAAGAGCACCCTGTATTAAAAACCTAAAGAAAACAAAAGGTTCCTACAAGGAATCCTTTAGTGCCACTACCTACTTCTGTATTCTTTCTATAGACATAAAAATAACTTCAGTCTCCAGGCCAGAAAAAACAGCGCTTTTGACACGTGCCCTTTCTAAACCTACAGTTTATTAAAGTTTCTTGTAGTGTCTTACAAGAAGATATGACCAACACATTCTGAAATGAAAAGCTGATGTATAAGAATTTTGTTTAACAAATTGAAAGCTCTCATATCTGCCAATGAACGATTCATACAAAAGCCCAACCCAAAACTTAAAAAAAAAAGCCCATCCGAACACAAACAAGTGGGATTTTTATTATTTTTTTTAATGACTACATTTTTCTCCCACATTGCAAGGCTTCAGACAAGGTGGTGAGGGGAGAGAAATTAGATGATCTTACCCAGAGGCAAGCATCATGCACAGTAACTTGGAAAAAAAACCAGGAAAAAATATTACACAAGTCAGCTGGCTCAGCAAGGATTAAGAAATACTTTGATAAACAGCAAATGATATGAAAGGCAAAGCTTTTGGCTCCAGCTCAGAAAAATAATTACTCCCAGCTGGGCACACAGAACTCCAAGAAGGGCTACAATTTCACAAGAAGGGCACAGGAAAACTTACACAGCCTTACAGTCTTTCCTTCATAGTTAAATTGGTAGGTATATGCCAAGTAACATTTAGGCCAATGGCTAAAAGTAAACAAGACTCTGAACAATGTTCTAGTGGGGCACAGGTTACCTACCCTTCCCAGGCATGCATAAAGCTGATGGAAACAGAGAACAAAATTTAAAAAGTGGTCATGCTGCTTTGAAATTATACTGCTGCAGATGGGCCTTTACAGAGCATTTAATTTCTTTTTTTCACACATAAATATACTTGGCTAAATAGTCAATCAACAGAGCTTTACAAGGGGTTTCTTCAACAACCCCTGACACTTGAAAGAAATTGCCAAACTTTTAAAAATACAAACCAAATTTTACATTTAAAAACTCCTGCAGAGCAAGAAAATGCTTTCACCCATTCTCAAAATACAGTCAAGTATCTTGTCACAGCACAAGGCTTGAGTCAAAAAAAAGTTTGCTTTCACTGGTAAAACTTTTTTCTGCTATTTTTCCTGCTGACTGCTTGTTTTATGTGGGTGGGGTAATGTTTTTATTGTTCTGGACTGCCTTTTAATTGATGGCAGAGTGCCTGGATTTTGGGATTGGCATCTCTTCCATTGTTTTTGCTGAGATAAATAAATGTATCTCCCCCCCTTTTTAAAAATGAATACACTCTATACTCACGACTGCTAAAAACAAACCCACAAAACAAACAAAAGCTTTCAGATGGCACAAGCAATCTGCTGAAACCCTGCTGCAAGGAATTTACTACTGAAAAACCTCATCCAGGCTTCCTACCCTCTGAAACACTCTCAAAGACCAAGCAGCAGAGATATGACAGTGGAGGCCAGCAGAAGTGTTCAGTGGCTAAATATTTGTGTAATTCTGAGAAAGAGAATGAAGAGCAGATTTTGGCCTCAACCTCAACCCTCAACAACTACCAGGAGGGGAGCTTGCTAAATGAGTAAGATATGTTCTCAAGAGAAAATAAGGCAGATTAGGAACAGCTTGAAAAGGAGTTATTGAAGAGTTTGGTTCAGTATTAAACTGAATGGAGAGTCACTGAAGCATAGGCTGAAGAGTCACTGAAACAGGGGAGAGAGGAAGGGGGGTGGTCTGTCTAGGCAGACATACAATTAAAAAACCCAACCAAAAACCCCAATCCCCATCCCAGCTTTTGTGCACAAGCAATGTGAAAGCAGCACCTACATTAATACTCAAACCCAAGACTAACCAGCCAGCATCTAAAGCATCTCCAGAGGTCTTGAATGGAAACATGCCATTACTGATGCTGCCAAAATAAAACTTTTCTTTAGCATAGAAACATTTGCAATCTGTGTTTTCTGACCTAGTAATTAAAAACTTGCCCTGCTACAATGTGGCACAACACAAAGGTCCTAGTTCTTGCTCAGATATTGATTTAATGCTGACTACAATAGTAGTTGGCACTGCCATTCTTCCAATATTTTGCCATTCCAAGGGAGGAGAAACAAACAAATGAACCAAAAAAAGGGAACCACACACATACACATGTCCCCCCACCCAAACAAGCAAGCTGGAATTATTTAAGGAGAAATAAAGTGTCAGCACCAAGCTAAATTGTTCTCATTATCCAAAGAATTTAAAAAATACTTTAATATTGCACTTGCATGAAAATTGTATGAGCACTCCATGCCAGGCAGTGTTTCAGCATGTTCCCCAAGTGCACACAAACAAAAAACATATGACAAAATGCTGTCTCCCAACTGATTAAAGTATTTCTTCCTGGCACAGAGAAGCACTTAGTTAACTGCAGTGTGTCTGTGCCAACTGCAGTATTCCACCCACCACCAAGCACAGAGTTCAGACCTGAACACAAATACACTTCAAAAACGTGCAGCTTCTGAAATACGAGAAAGAGTTGTCTGGGCAACTTGTTTTCAACCCTGAGCTACTTGGTGAGCTGAAAGAACTGATGAAGAACTGCATGTGTCCAACTACACTGTGTCTCAAACACATTTGGGAAAAGTGGAATGTATTTCTTTCCAAAACATCTCAAGAGCAAGGAAGCCACACCAGCCCAACGCACACAGAGAATCAGGGAAAGAAAAGCCTACATATAAGGTTTAATAGGCCTGTGTTTCTTTCTGTTGTGGTATTCATTTTGCATGGCAAATCCTTCAGTTTCAGGCACCATAATCACCCAAAGGAAGCAAGTTTGACATGACCAGACTCTGGGGACACACAAGTACAATCTAATACACCATCTAAGATGAACAGCCTCCAGGTCTTTAATGATTTCAAGGAGCTAACTATTGTTGGCCAAATTCCAAATGTCACAACCCACCAGAATCTAGCAGTTTGTTCCATGCATGGTGTAAAATCCAAGAGAAAATCTAGTGTTTCATAATCTTTTTTTAAACACAGCTAAACCAAGTTAAGTGCATAAAAGGCTCCATGTCTTATCAGAAGAGCTTCCAGTGTTTTGTACTTTGATAGTCAAAAGACCGGGAAAATAGGCTACTTGTTCCCTTCCAAAAGTCTCAAAACATCCCAGCCATTTGGGTCAGAGGTTTATGAAGAGCAAGCACATTGACAGAGAGTCATTATATTGAGAAGGTACCTTGTAAGCATTTTTTTCTCACAGATGAAGCCTACCTGTTTACTTTTAGTGGCCTTTCCAGCAGGATTCTTGGCTCCTTTAGCCCCCTCCATGTTTCTTAGAACATCAATGAAATCTCTCTTTGAAACAGAAGACATCAGTTTAGCACGCTTCCTCTCAGAGCCCCCTGCTTTCTTCATCTCCTCTTCCATTTTCTTCTGGTGCGTCCTGACAGCGTTGAATAATTGCACAACACCTCTGGGACAGGGAAAAAGACAACAGAGCAAACCTTTTAACTCAAGTTCCTTCCACAGAAATGAGCCCCCTACTAAAGCTGATCAGTGCAGATGCTGGATGGTTTCTAACTCCCCAAAATGGTTACCTGGAACTTCAATTTGGTTAAGAAGTAACATTTACTAGAATATAAAGGACTTTCAATTTTTACTCCTCCTTCATAGTCATTGCTAGGAACCAGTAACAAACTAGGAACCAGTAACAAACAAATCTACTATTCAGACTCTGAAGTAAGCCTCATAACATGGCACTGAGATCAGTTTCATCCTTGAGCATGTTTCATCCTTGGGAGCATGTTATTTGTCCTAAAATCAGTTATTAAATTACTCAGGCAAGTTTCTTAATGGCAGTTGAAGCTGGAGGATAGGGCAGATGAATGAGTAAGACAGCAGCACATCAAAATGTTCAACTAGTTCTGTGACACCAAACTACCACAATGTGAACAGGCAGCTGAACTTCACAACTGTGGATCTGGTGAATCCTCTATGGAGAAGCAAAAAACCAGAACAGTAGTAACAACTGTTCTGCATTTTTAAGGCATTAAATTAACAAAATGAGGGGATCCAACAAAGCACTACTGCTAAGCAAACATTAGATTCCCATCTAAATTTTTACTCTTTCATAAAGCTTCTGAAATCTTTAGTTGAACTTGATACTGTACAATGCAGACCTGTCTATAAATCTCTCGGCTCCTGCTAGTCACTTCTTAAGAGTTCAATCTGATTGGAAACAGATTACCTGCACAGGCCTTTTCCTCCTCTTTTAGATATACATACATTTAAGGAAAGCATTCAGAAAAACTTATACCTTGTGGCAATTCTCTGAAGATTTCTTTCCTTCTCTCGGTCTTTGACAACATCTGGCTTCACTCGGCACATCATTTCCCATTCCCGCTTTTTATCGAGCTGCATTATAAATATTGTTATGTGAAACAACATGGACATTTGAGAATGCAGCATGACCTGACAGAGGATGTAGCAGGAGGAAAAAAAGATCTGCAAAGTTCAGTCTGGTTGAAAGTAAAAGGAACTCCAATATAGGGCTGGACAAGTCTCTTGCATTGACACAACAGGGGCCACACTCAGATCTCAGTCATCCACTTCCAGCAACAAAAGCCTAGGAAAAAGATGCTTTCACACAGACTGCCTTGAGCAAGGAAATTATTCAAAGACAGCCTCCAAATCCCAGACTTCAGAAGCTGATGACAGAGAAATTTATACATAGTAAAATCCTGGGTCCATCAAGACTGGCATGTCACATTTTGAACAAGGAGAATTTGACTTCCCCCTACAGAACTGGCCCCAGTATGGCTTTGTGACCAAAGCAACACTCAGCAAGGAGTGCAACAGGCAGAACTCTAACACAGGAAGAGCACCAAGTGGCCACCAGACAACAAGTCGTGTGTACAGTACTGGCTTTTGTCTATTTTTTGGAGGCTCTCCATTTCAAAACCAAATTGATCCCCTTTTCCTACCAGTGGACACGAAACCATCAGCTTTGTTTCTGCTGCAATAGAAGACCACTGTATTTCATGACCTCTGCTTCAGGAGTAAGTTTTTCTTCCCCTCTGAACAATTTAACAGTGTGTTAAGCCTGGTGATGTTCCATTAAATCTGTTTTATGCAAGAAGTCTCTAATGGCATTTCAGAGTCCTTATCTTTACAATTACAGGCAGACTACTATGAATTTCTGAGTTTATGACCATGTTTTGGCCTTTGATCAAAAGAACTGCCCTATCCTACCTTTCATCAGCAAGAAATCAATGAAAGGCAAATTGCTTTCAAGTTTTTCTAAAGCAAACAAGTCACTTTGGGGACCTGTGGCCCATCTCTGTTCTGCAGTATTCTCACATATTTACTGGATGAGAGCAGGAATTTAGGACAACCATAACTGTGCAGATGCTGTAGTGAAGCTCTCTGAATTTAAAAGGCAAGCCATGGCCCAACTGCAGCATGTCCCAAACTGTCAGGTGAGTAACTTGGTTATCCCACAGAAACAGAACTGGTAGGATGAGACATTAGAACTATTAATGTATTTCTAGCCTGAAGGGAAATCAATCAGAGCCTGGAATTAAAAGTTCCACTAAAAGCACAAACAAATGACTTACTTGCCAACATGGTTTCTTCATACCAGTTTCAGAACCAGAAGCAATTTAGGGCACAGACATGGGAATAGAAGGCTCCAATCAGTTTTCTATTAATGACTGAGGGGAGCAAACAACAATGCACAACCACATCAATGATTACTGCAGTCTCAACCTAGAGGCCTTGATTTTGGAAGTCACAGCACAATTTAAATGGAAGCAGTTTTCTTCTCTTTCTCACCCTCACTTTCTATGGTAGATAACTATTTCAATTTGTAATGCCAACAAAGTGAATTTCACCCCAAATTAACAATGCCAATTAGAGAATCAAGCTTAAAGTAGCTGCTTTCAGCCCCTCAAAAGAGAAAACACCTTAAGCTGACAGACTGGAACACTCCTGCTGCCAATGTTCAGCCTGCCTGCTGACCCAGAAGAAGCAGTAAAAGAAAAAACCTTACACAACATGACCGAAAAGTAAAAAAAATTAATCTGCTCAAGACCACTGTGAAGGAGAGACTCCAAAACAGAGAGATTTGGGACAGTGCTCTGAGACTATCTTGCATGTAGCCCATCTCACAGTCACTGCACATGGAATACTGCATCTTTTTCTCACCCTCATCTTCTTTTCTTGCCTCTCTTGTTTTTTTTTCTCTCTTTCCTTCTCCAGGCTTTTATTCTTGGCCAAGATGGTGGACTTATTCTGTGGAATCTTTTTGTTGAGCACTTTTGCCATGGCATCTGCCCATCCTGAACTTGGGCCATCTTTGGAGCTTGTTGCCTCTTCAGCCACATTGCCAGGGGCTGCTGCTTCATCCTCATCATCACCGTCCACGGCTTCACCTCCCGAAGAGTAGCTGTCGTCTGGAAGTTCTGAGCTTAACTCAGAACCTAGGGATTAAAAAAAAGAAAATAAGCAAAAAAAGTATCAGGAATTGTTTCTAGAATCTTTCACTAGTGCCATTTGCTCCACACGTAAATGTTATCCAAGTTTAGAGTGAGGTATTACTCTAAGTGTGCTGTTACAATTAATTCCTCAAGCAGGCACACACCATTATATTGAATTTATCAGAAACTATGCAGTGCAATGCTTGCTCACCTCAGTGATGATTTAAAGTGATTGAAACAGGCTGGGCAAAAGGGAAAGGGCAGCCTTGGACATTTTATTATTAGATTACTGAAAATTTTTATATTTAGGGCTGGTAATTGTGGTGGGAAAACTTGTGTATTTTCCAGTTTTAGAAGTGTAACTTAGAAATGCCTGTCCACACAAATATGTGCACATATGTATGTACACACTCCCAGAGAAACTGCAACAGTGACATCTGGTGTTGGACTGCAACAGCCACAGGAATTAAACTGAACCTAGGGGGCATTTCTTAGGTCACAGCAAAACCTGCTCAGAGACAACACTGCCAGCAAAAATACAATTACCCAAGCATAATGAACCCGGGGAGACTGCTCTGTGGAATACAGCATCAAGACAGGCAGCTCAACAGAAACCAGAGGCACTGAGCTTTTCTGGGTAAGCCACTGCTCAAGTTACACAAATAAAACACCCCCAAAGTCAAACTTCCTTACCCCTATGAGCCCTTCAAAATAAAAGAAAGAACTGAAGTTACAATACCAAAGTCTGGAATTAAGACAGCTGAAAACAGCCAAATTGATAGCACAAGAAATACATGAAGAGCTAGTCCTCATTACTCTGTTCAGGGGGTCAAACTGCAAAAATAAAAGTCTTTAACAGTGCAGGTGATTAACTAGAATGACATGGGCTGCAGGTTTAGGGTGTGCTGAAATATGCTGGGTTATTTCACTTCACCACATAATCAAGAGCAGAGCATACACAAAGTCCTGCCACCATTAACTACCATTCCAGTAACATTTGTGCCACATTAAATTTTAAATTAATTATCTTACATACAACTTCCAAGACTGCAAAACCAAATGCTGAACAGAAGGAAGCTGGTTTCTGATCCCACCCAGTCCCAGATTCCTCACTTTCATCCATCTACCACTCTCAAACTCCTTACAAAAAAAATTTAAATTTTAAACCACACTACTACTGAGCCAAGTGCTTCACTTCATAAGCACTCCTATATCCCATGAAGTACCTTTATCAACCAAACCATTAAGAGAATGAAGCCAGGAGTGGTTCACAAGATCTGTTCTCCATGAAACCATGCAGGCAGCTATTAACAATATTCCCCATTAATCAGCTATTTAATTACTAAGCAACCATAAACATACAATAATTCATTATTCTGCCTTCTCCATGTGCCTGTTTCAACCAAAAAACCCCTAACAAACGACATAGCAGCAAAACAGTGCCATTGATCAATTTAAAACAAAACCTCTACTGCACAGACACGTTTAGAGGCCTGGGGAGCATTTGGTTATCCTGATGGAAAGTGAGAGTCTGTGGTTACAAAACAAATGTGGAAGAGAAATAATGACTGAATACTTGGCCATTATGTCTATCAGTATGACTTTTACCACCACCACGTGGTATGTCATGCTCCACTCAAAATAAACTATGGGAGTGTTTTCCAACAGTCCTTACTACAAATTGGAAATTTAGAAGTGGCAAATTTTCTCAACACATTCAGTAACTATTTAAAGGCATCCTTTTACATCCTTCTAGATATTTGCATCCATATTCTGAGTTTCCAATAAAAAATAAATTCAAACCATTGCCAGAAAAGAAGGAACTGCAGCACCACGTGACGTTTGACATGTAGGAGTCACATCCTGGTTCCTACACGTAAAACAACGTCAAGTTTTCACCCCTGGGCCTTGTCCATGCTGCTCTTTAGCTTTTAAACAAGGAATCAGCCCCAGTTTGTGACTTTTTTTACGCACACAAAAGCAAACAACTACAGAAAGTCCAAACCTGAATCCCCCACACTGCTTAGGACCAATTTCTGCAGTTAGCCATAAAAAACAGATCAGATTTATAAAAAGGAAATTTGCAAAAACATGTATCATTTCCTTCACATAACATCTTCTGCCAATAAAGTAGGAGGATAATACCAACAACATTTTGCTTTCAACAATTGCAGAAAAATTAACACGGTTTCCACTACCTGCCATAATTTAATGCATCAGAGTATCAGTCAACAGCATGAGATAAAGAAGAGGTATTTCAAAATAATTTAAATCAGATTAACTCAATCAGAAGTAGGACCTGGGGCCCTATTCTGAATAAGAAAGACTGATATCTAGCACACTTTTAATATAAAAAGTTTTAATTGCTTCTGTGTGTGTTGTTGTGAAATACACATACACATCCCTCTATCTCACTCTTTCAGACTCGCTCGGTGATCAAGGTGTAGACACTCAGTTAAAACACAGCGAACATTCGGCAAGGAGCTCTGAAAGAAGCTCCCACACAACGCCTCCCTCTGGGTTCAACTCTGGCGCTCAAACCAAACAGAACCAGGGCTGGAGCCACAGCTCCAAAGGGCCACAACCCTGACTCCTCCCAGAATAAAGAGAAAAAGAAGAGCAGACGCAGGATAGAATGAAGAAGTGATCACAGCTGGTTAGGTACACAACACGCAAGGAGGCGAGAGCGATGCAGAACCGTGCGCTCAGGGTTAATCCCTGGAACGAGAGCGTCCCCGGGCTTTCCTTCGGGGAGAGGCAGATCCCGGCCGGCACACAGGGTCTCGGGCAGCTCACACGGAACTCGGGCAGCTCTGCACAGCCGTTGCCCTCTCTCCCAGAACGGGGGCAGCCAAAGCTGTTCTGGCGGGCCGAGGGGGATTCAGGAGCTGTGGGCGGTACCCCCGGGCTGAAGGGGAACAGCCCACGGGCCAGCGCAGGATCACCCAGCAGTCCCGCGGGCATGGCAGCCACGGGCCAGCAGGGGCCGGGCCGGGGCCGGAGCTCCCGTTCCCCCCACGCCGACCGGCGCCGGCCTCGGCCCAGGGTCCGGAGCCACGGACCCACCGGCGGGCTCGCACGGGGCAGAGAGGAGAAGCCTCTAAGGTCAGAAACGGCCCACAGCGGCGGCCGGCGATGCCTCAGAGAAGAGAGGGCCCCAACCCGTTCCCGCTGCCGTTACCGCTGTCCGTGTCCGTGTCCGTCTCCGTGCCCGCGGCCCCGCGCCCACGTGGGCCCGCCACGGCCGCCGCCATCTTCCCCACGGCCCGCCCGGCGCCGCGCTCCGGCCCGGCCCCCGCACCGCCAAGCTGCGTTCCGGCTCCCGAGGTTCCGGGCAGGCGGGCAGCGCTTCCGGGGCGGGGCCGGGGCTCCGGGCGGCAAAATGGGCCCGAGGATGGAGCGAACGGGGCTGGCCCGGCCCCTCCTGCCCCCCCGGGCCCTGCCCGCTGCTCCGGGCAGCCCTGCGCTGAGCTCCGGCTGTTCCAGGCCCCGATCGGGCCCTCCCGGGGCTCCCTGCGCCCGGAAAGCTGCGCTCACCTGGAGCATGGAGAGTACCCTCGGAACCGCTCCAGCACGGCAAAGCTCGGGCTCATTGTTCGCTTCCTCCCTGGGGGACTGCTGTGGAGGGACATGGCAACGATAAAAATAAATTAATACTCTATATATGTGTATATGTATATCTATATCTATATATGTGTCTATATATGTGTATGTGTGCGTATATATGTATATATATACACGTATAGGAGTCCTGGTGCGAAGAGGAATTTGAAGGCTCCACCACAGTGCTGGTGTACCCAGGAAAACTAAGAGAAACCAGAGAAAACTTAGCCATGCTTTCAAACATTGCTGTAAGGCCCCAAAGGAGGGGCTGGAAACGCTGGCAAACTCCGGTTGATGTGCTGAAATCGCTCTCTCTTAGTGGGGGTATTTGTTGTTAGCACTGGCTGGTTGGAAGAGCAGACCACCCGCCACATGAAGGAAAACAAAATTTCTTCTATGTTAGGTAAGAGAAGTCTTAGTAGCCCTAATTTTCTGTCACTTCACAAGCACTAAACGGCCACTCAGATTTTAGGGCCAGATTGTAACTCTGCCAGCCATCCAATCACTCAATTTGGTGCCTCTGTAAGATGCACATCCTGAAAGCAGCACCACCTGGAACTGTAAAAGAAGCAAATCTTAGGCAACTTCTTGCATAAAAGCGCTCTAACCTAAAGAAATGAAAATGAGTTATCAGGACCTGCTGTTCTTACAGCAATAAAATGTGCTGGGGGATAGAAACTCCAGCATTCCTTGGAACCTCCAAGTAGCACCACAGAAATAACCACAAGAACATTTATGAATATAGGTAGTACAGGGGGAAACTGTTACATGTAGGGTAATCTTCAGTATTTTTCAGGTTTTAAAAATATTGTTTAATTTCTACACCCTATATTTTTGTATTTCTTTTGTTGTTGCAGCCCTGCACAATAAGTGACCTATGTCTTTGCACATCTGTCATTCCACCTTTTTCCTCAATAATGTGGATTGCAGCTAAGATAGCAAATTTCTTTTCCTGCCTCAGTATCAGGTGGGAGAATTAGAAGTTGGAGAGAGGTCAGAAAATGGTGACAGATATTCTGACATGACTGGGGAAACTGTTTCACAAGGAAAGATTAAAAGACTAAGTATTATTTGGTTTAGTGCTAAGGACTAACAGGATTGGACTTCTTGTTTCTGTCATGATCTGTGCTGCTGAGTGGAGCTATCTGGTACAAATTTCAGTCCAACTCACTGTTACAAGCAAAGAGAAAACTTGTGCTGAAAGTCTTGTGATGTGCAGAGTAACAAGGAAACTACAAACGCCCCCATGATGTTTAATGAAGAGGCCCAAGCATGACAGGACATGTAATTCCTAATGTTTTACTCCGAGGGGCTCAAATGCTACGGTGCCCACCAGCAATAAGCAGTAAGCACTCGGTCCAGTCTGCGGTGTGATGATAAAGACACTTTCCATGATTCATCTCTGAATCCCATCGTGTCGGAAGGGACACTGCCAGGGGAAGGTCATTAAACTGCATAGACAACAAGCTCTCTCAGCATGGCAATTACAGCCCTCATTTCCTGCAATACGCACCTTATTGAACATGTCTCACTCCTGGTTGCCTATTTGTCTTGGAAGTATGTCAAAATCTTCAGATTAAGTCCTGTAATAGGTTCCAATAAATGACGGCTCTGAATCTTCTTCCCTCAGACTGAATTAACAAGTCACATCTCTGGGAGCACAATTCTCTCCGCAAGCATTATCCCAGAGCATTTGTCAGAAAATCTGTTGCCAAACCTCATTTCAAATGACTGTCATTGTCTCCCATCACTCTGGTCTGAATGTTTTCTGTGTTGAAATTGTGGTCTGAGGAATGCTGGAGATGTAACCAGACTACAGAATCTTTCCAAACCAGACAAAGCAGCAGTTACATCCCAGTTTATCATGAGGAACTGTGACTGAAGAGCAGCACAGGCACAAGCTGGCATTCTGTGTGTACAGGTCTGTAGTTAAACCTTGGCTAATGAAACAGAGCACAAAACTTATTTATGTGTGACCATGGCCAACATCAGGAAAAAATCCAACCCAAAAGTGTAAAAGGATGGTGCAAGAATTTGCAGTCCTAACTCTTTGTTTCCTAAGATTTTAAATATGTTAATTTTATTTTTTTTCTTGGGTAAAAGTTTAAATATCAACAATAAAGCTCAGTTGAAGCAGTTACTGTGTATTGCTCATTACAGAAATAGCAGCAGCAAATTCTTAGGATCATAGAATGGTTTGGTTTGGAAGGGACCTTAAGGTCATCCAGTTCCAGATCCCTGCCATGGGCAGGGACACCTTCCATTACACCAGGCTGCTGAGAGCTCCATCCAACCTGGCCTTGAACACTTCCAGGAATGGGGCATCCACAGGTTCTATGGGTAACCTGTGCCAGTGCCTCAGTATCATCACAGTAGAGAATTTCTTCCTAATATCTCGTCTAAACCTGCCCTGTATCAGTTTGAAGCCACTCTCCTTTGTCCTGTCACCACACAGCCTTATTAAATGTTCCTCTCCAGCTTTCTTCTAGGCCTTTTTAGGTACTGAGAGGTCTCCCCAGAGCCTTCTCTCTTCCAGGCTGAATAACCCCAGCTGTCTTGTTCTGTCTTTTTAACAGAGAACAAATAAAGACAAAACTTCCCTTTGGTTTCTCTTTGGAATTGTACAATTCCTGTGTCCTGGTGTGTTCTAGAGTTACAATGAATTTGTGGATCCCAGCAACAAAGTGACCAACATCTGCATAAGTCTGTTGTCAGTTTGTCTCTAGGAAAGAGGTTTGTGTGATGTTCTTCAACACAAAGGCACAGGGAAATGTGCAGTGGGTGTGTATAAAGGAGACAGAGTAACATACCTTGTGCTTAGCAAGGCAGTAAGAGTTTTGCACTGCCCTTAGTTCTTGTGGGAAAGCCTCCACAGGCTTGTCTCGTTCTGTGCAAAGGAACTCTTGCCTAGGCAGGCAGGATTACCCTTCCTAAAAAAGTTCAGTCAGGCTGTAGTTCTCAGCTGTGATCTTCATCCCAGCGTGGAGCCTCTCGATACCCTGGGTGCAGGGCACCAAAAGCCTTTAAGGTAGGGCTCCAGTTTTGGCTTAATTGGATGGGTCTGGAAATAAATGTAGCTACTTGCTGCCTCCAGTCTTTGGATCAAGTTCTTCATGCTTAAATTTCAATAGAATAGAAATTAAAAAATAATGTGATAATTACAAATGTAGCCCCTTGTTCTGTGCTAGAAATTCCTACTGGCATCTGTGAAAATGGAGAATTGTAGCAACTCTCATGTATTCATGTGCCATTGTCCTCAGCTTCCCAAGGTCTGAGCACATATTATCCCAGCTGAATACTAAGTGTTTCAGAACTTTCCAGCTGTTTTTCCTTTTCCAGCTTTCTTCTTTGGCTGCTACCACTCTCTTCCTCTTCCCTTTCTGAACAAATTGCCTTGACTCAGACACATCCCCCAAATAATTGCCCTTTCTGTTCCAATGAAGACTGAATTCCATGCCAGTACAATAAAATTACAAATCTTTGCCACACTTGTAGGTCATATTCATAGCCTGATTCCTGCACTAAGGGAGATCAATAACACCAGAGAGGAGATGAGCATGATAAAACTCTCCAGTGCCTCAAGATTTAAATATGTTTATTTCCATTTCCATTTCTTTGGTTTGGCTGATGCCATGTTCTTCCCTCAGCTCTGCAGGGTATTTGCAGATGAAGAAAAAAAGAGCAGTTCATGAGTAAATCACAGAACACTGTGCTGTCATATAATAACTACTGCTCTAATCTCATATTCAATAAAACTCATATAAACTGACATTTAATAAATCATAATAAAGTACTACCTGGTCCTCTGCAAATGTTTTACCTCCTGAAAGTTCTAGTCTAGCTCCCAGAAAGGTCAGGAGGAAACTTTCTGCTTCTTTCCGTGTCAATTCATTTGATCCCTGATCCTCACAAACACCAGTGCAGTTTTTAGGAGGGAGACACAGAGTGGTAAATATGACTTTTGCAAAACTTTATGCCTGTAGTTTTAAACATAAACATGTTCATGGACTTAGCTGAGTGCTTGTGCAACTGTTAGCTACCTCAGCAATGAAAAACAGAAAAGACAAGGCCTTTTGTGTACATTAAAATACCCCAAGCTCAGAATCACGGACTAAGAAATGATTCTAAAAATAAATTGTGAAATCTTGCCCACTGAATGCAACAGGTTTGCACCCTGTGTGTGCATGAACTGATGCTGGATAATTTTAAATCTGTGTTTTCTGAACTTAAAGTGCTTGAATTTGAAATTATCCCTATTATTTGACACAATTTATTCTGTGTGTGATTGTTGATTTTATTATTTTATTATATATCAGCTTTCAACCAATACTGCAGTGTCATTTGATAAACAGCTTTTCCTGGTTTGAGAGATATGTAAGTTTATGTGTCATGTTGAGGAACAATTATTATTTTCTGTCTCATCAATATAAGAAAATGAAAAAGAGATGAAAGGACTTAATTTACCTAATATGTACCTAAATCTTAAACTTTTCTGTTTGTTCTTCGCTAACTCCATTCATTCATTTATTCACCCTCAGTAATTATTCTTGTTCCTATATTTCCCAGGACGGGATTATGGTAGTGATGTATTACCTGAAATAATCAAGTCCAAAACATGAACTGACTGTAATTTTAGGAAATTCATGTCAGATTTTTTCCATTTTATCAATACCTGCATCACAGGAGTTGGCTGGAGCTGCAATGAGAAACTGAGAAAAAGAGCTTGTCTCCAAAAATGTGTCCTGAGTGGATTTTAAATGTTTAAGGACTTGTCAAGGAGGGCAGGTGGGAGAACAAGATGGTCAATGAATATTGTATCCAAATCTTTAAAGCTTTAGGGGTGGGGTTTTTTACATTTAAATTATTGTCAGCTATGTTCACAACAGCTGATAATTTTTAAGATTTCTCAGTAATCATTAGTAAGGAGAAGAACAAGTTTCCATGTATGAGAAATCAGAAAAAACCTTAGGTAAGTGCAGAAAGTTGTCTCCTGCTCCCTGGGAATTGCAGAAGAGATTGTGGCTTGAGCCTGTCTCTAGTAGAAGAAAATCCAAATGCTTAATGCCCAAGTTGTAATAAAACCTCCAAGTGGGACAAGGGTGCCAGAAAAGTGACTTTGTTTGTATGCATTGAGAGTTGTGCAGGGACACAAGTTATAAAGCAAGAAAATGCAGAGAAAGATAATTCTGTAAGGTGAGTAATTATGAGTCATTTCCTACTACAGAATAATCTCAGGGAAGTTTATATGTATTTTCAGTTGAAAGGTTTATATATTTGTCACCTAAATATTTGTAAGCTGTGCTTAATTATTGCCTCAAAGAGCAAAATTTTCCAGATCTACTTTGTTCATTATTATAACAGTCTTCACAAAACCACTTGAAGCTTCACTGCAGTGATTTCACATTGGCCATAAAAGTTATTATAAAATAGAGATGCAGAGGGGTTAGCCAAAAACAGTATTGTAACTACAAAGCAAAATCCGTACTTGGATAATTGAGGAAGATGAGATAATATCCTCACGCAATGGTGTAAGAGCCAAAGAAAAATCATGTTAAACTAGTTTAAAATTTTCATTATATATATTTTTTACACCCTAAGACAGGAAAATTCTGGGTTTTAGCTGGACATGGCCTTTACTTCAAACTTGTTTGCCCAGGATCAGCAACTGCATGGATTCTTTCACTTCATTTAATGTCAGATTTTGATACACCTCCCTTCAATACCACCTGACACGTAAGTTATCCTACACCAATCAGTAAAAAAAACCAAACCCAAACAACCAAATAAAATCGAGCTTCAAAAAGCTTCTAAGCCCCTCTTCAGCAAGACTTCTATACCTGTGACCTTTCAGAATATAAAATCTTGCCAAGAGTTCTTAAATCGTGCTTACTAAGCCAATGTGTAATTACCTTGATGAAGCCTGAATACATGAGGTTGCAGGCACAAGAGCTGTTACTGGGGTGCCCTACTTGCACCCAATTGCTGATGAAAAGCCATAATTCTCATTCAGCAAATATTCTGTATTTAATGATTAATTTTTTCCTCCTGAGAACTGAAGCACCATGGGAATTGGTTTACAACTGGTCTCCTGTCATACTCTCAGATTTTCAAGTAATGGTATGTGTTCAGCAACCTGAACTTTCCTAGAAGTAAGGTCACAAGAACACTTTGAACAAACAAAACTAAACTTTGCATTCAGATGTATTGCTGCAAAGTAATTTATTCCTAAAAATCAATTCCTCCCCCTTCTACACTCCCTTCTCCTCAGAGTGAAAATCATCTACAAATCAGTGAATTCAGCTGAATGTGAACTTGGCCAACAATAGTAGTTAGGACTCATTTAAATGAGGTGAGATTTATCAAGAGTTTACCAGGCCTGGGGCATATTTAGAGGGACCTAAACTTTTCAGTGAATGAGTGTTTAGATATGTTGAAAAAAAGGTAAAGGAAGAGGTGGTTCTATCAAGCCAGAAGCCCATGCTGTTAAGACACTTAAGAGATTCATCATCCAATCTTCAATTGTCTTCATCAAGTTTTCTTGTGTTCTAACAATGGGCACCCTCTCAATTAACATTGGGATTCTTTTTCAAAGTGTTTTAGGAGTCATTCATCTTTAGTAAAAGACAAGTGCATTCCTAGTTCCCCAAGTTCAGTAGCAGATCCCTCAATGTGTCAAGGCAAAATAGAATTACATACAATATTTTTGTTGCCTGTGCAAAACCATAATTACTAGTCATTGTTTGTTAAGTTCATTATCTTGCCTATATGCTTCTAGGGATGTACCTTAATGGTCGAATTGCTAATGGACAAACCTGTTATAGAAGTAGTCTTTCAGTTTAGTTTTCATCTGAATGCTGACATTAACTAAACTCAAATAGTTGTGTTTTTTGGTTTTTTTTTTTTAATTATCGCAAGGTAAATCCCTGAGTTTCTTTTGATGCAATGAGTTTGGATGTTTGGAATGGGTCTATGGAAATTATTGAAAGAACTTGGAGTCAGAGAAATGAACTTTACTTTTAACCTCAAAAGCAGTGGGTTCTGTAAGCGTTGTTTGGTTTGTTGTGAGATGAAGTCCTGTGCAGTAAATCAGGCTCATGGGGCCGTTCAGCCTCCTTGCCCGAGTTAACCTCCCCAAGCTGGCAGGATCTTCGTTTGTTCTGCAGAATGGGGCTGCCTGGGGTCCCATGGGGGCAGCAGGAAAAATTACTCGCCTTTCTTAACAGGGACAAAAATATTTACCTAAATCTTGGATTTGTTAGGAGCCAGACCAGAGGATTTGTGATGATCTTAACCAATAATTGGACAGACTGATGAGTTTTATATAGTAGTAACTCTTCAAGTTGCCCGTCTTCTTTTCTGGATTTCATTTCTGTCTCGTTGCCCTTTAAAAGGAAATAGGTGATGGTGGTGTGATGTGGGAAAAACACTAGAAGTCTGGCAGAAGGATATGCACTTATTTTTACTTGTTTTTGTGGGTTTGGGGGGTTTTTTGGGTGGGAGGGGGGTGGTTTGGGGTTTTTTTGTTGGGTTTGGTGGGTTTTTTGCATTGTTTGGAGATGGTCTGGGGTCTGTCAACCGGATTTTTCAGGTATGAAGATTCACAACTCTCGGACGAGCCAAAATAGGATATGTGTGTCCATTACTACTCAAAACCAGACCCAAGGTTTTAGTACTGTTGATAACAATAAAAGAAAGATACTCATGTCTGAGGAGACAAATGTAAATCCTACATACATGTGTGAGTTTCTAATGAAGCTCTTTCTGCCTTTAGAAGAAAATGTTTCTGTTTATCTTTAATAGAAATCCATTGTGTGTAGCTATGTAATGGAATCTCTCATTTTTTATTTGCATCTGTTGGCTTTTTATTGCAAATAGGGCTCTAAATCTTACTTTAGAAATGAGTATTGCACTATATGTCAGTGCATGTGCAAAGGAAGCCATTAATAATGTTCGTTATGAAAACCCGATCATAAGTGTTTTTAGTCCATTAGCCATTCATTTTTATTTATGTCCTCTTTCAGGAAGAATTTGAAGCCAGAATGCAAAAGATGAAGTTTGGAAAAGGAGCCACACATGAGGTCATAAAAAGCTGTCACTTTCAGGATGCTAGAAAATTCTCTTATATCTGCAAGGTTTTCAATAACCATTAGGAAGACAAATGAGTATTCATCATGTGCTGCTTTGCCATCATTAAATTACAGTGCTTTTAGGAAACAAAACTCTGGCAAAGCAAGCCAAAGTAATCTGCTAATTTCACAAAATTAGAATATATCACACTTCCTTGGGCTGTTTAAATGTACAGCAGGTAGCAGCTCTCTCAGAGTCTTAGTCCCTTCCCCTCAAGGCTTAGATGATGTAACTTTATTCTTGACTATTTTTCCTAACTGCCAAACAGTGTAGCTTTCTGATTTAAGATAGAAAACTTTTTAAATTGAACACTGGAAAATGGGTAGCCAACTTCCCATCTTCATGGACTTACTCCCACTGACCTGCATTTCTTAATATATGTTACTGAAAAAAATTAGGCCCTAGCTCTAAAATGTCCTGTGATCCTATTTTCAGCAGACATCCTCAGGAACAAAATTTTGTTCTCAAAAGATCCTTATGAGCTAGGTGAAAGCATAATCATAATGAAAAAGGAAAATACTTTTTCTCTCTCAAATAACCATTAAATTTCTCTTGCATTTCCTTTCTTTCTAAAATACTGTGGCAATCGCATGATTTATAACTATAAAACTGTTGTTTCTATTTTATCTGAAAGTGAAATCACCTTGTACCTTTGAGCTCGGAAAAAAATAAGAAAGGTTTCTTATGACTTCCTTGGAATATAGTTACTGTCAGCTCCAGAGATTTCTCGTGTATGTTTACTGTTATAATGTATCCCTGAAGCTATGACTTGATCCTTTGCATTTAGAAGTTGTGTTTGGGATTTGAAATGTCATCAGAGGAGCTGCTCTCAATGCATCACCGCTGCCATAGGTAGCGGTGGCTGTGGCAGCCACTTCCAGGGGCTGCTGCTGTTCATATTTCACCAAAGCCTCCGGAAAAGAGGCTGTGTGAGAAATAGGGCAGTGTAAAAAAGCAATGATCTCAGCTAATCTGTCTTCATCTTTGGTTAACATAGTACCAGGCAAGTTAATTGTGTATGATACAAATTATTTCATGATGTATAGGGAGAGTTTTCCTCCTGTGATTTGCATTAAAATGCGGTTGTTAACCTGATGTAATAATTTGGCATTCAGCGGTTTTCGATCGCCCGATGCTGAAAGGCTGAAGTGGTTTTTGCATGAAGAATAGGTCGCTAACTTCTGAATTAATTTCTGTAGGAGGCAATATGGATGCAATGTTTTTAAAGCTTAATTTAGATTCAAATTAATGTGAAGACAAGCTCCTTGAGTCACCTAGTCTTTCTCTGTGGAATCATTTCTAATTGAATGTTAAGATCAAAGTTTAAGTTTATAAGAAAGAAAAACAAGTGCAGATAAATAGTTATTATCTGACATCCTTATGAAAATTCATGACCTGCCGCTTTATCAGAGACCTTTTAAGAATTCTAATTGTGAAGTATGCATAACTATTAAATGGCTGGAGCGCTTCAGTCTCTTGATAAGAAGCGAGTTAAATAATTGTCCTGTTTAACTTGTGCTTGTTAACCTTTAAGGTCAACTAGTTTGAACATACGTTTAATGAAATCCTGGAGCCAGAATTTATGATACTGCTGCTGAATGTTAAATTGGACAATTTACATAAGCAGGACATTAACCTTCTGAGCACTAAATAGCATTTTAGCACTTAGCCGCTGGGGACAATAAGGGACATGTTCTATATATTTGTGATTAGCTTGCCTGGAAACTCTCATGATGACCAATTGGCCTACCAAGTTTAGCAGCATAATTAAATGAATGGACTCAGCCTAAGTAAATTATCAGTGCTGTGTACAGTATATCATTATAGTCCTAAGGAAAAAAAAAAAGATATGAATAATTTAATATTACATTACTAATTTATCAATGCTAAGTGACTGTGAGGAGGCTCTTTGTAATTCGTTGTTTTAAATTTGATATTTGATTTACTGCTGGTGTGATTAAACTTGAACCTACTTCATTTCTTTATCAGAAATTTATGGTAAGAGTAGACTTTTTTCTCAGGGTAATGGATGTTTTTTTCATTTTCTTCAGCTTTAACGATAGCTGCAAATACAAAGTATTACATATTGCCAAACTTGTAATTAAGCAATTTGTCATAACAAGATGTGTGTGTCATCTTTTGGCTGGCAGATCTTGTAACAGATAAGGGCAGCGGACCTGGAATTGTCAGTGCTCCAAGCTGCAGGAGCAGAGTGATAGCAGCAGCAGCAGCTCAGGGTGTGCTTTTCTCCCTGAGCTGAAAGATGGAGCAGGATATCCATGCTCTGCCCGCCTGCTACTCTCTTGGGGCAGCTCAAGGCCATGGATGGCAAACAAGCAATGTGAATTTTTTGGGACAGGTGCTGTACTTTTTAGAACAGTTACAATTTTTATGGGATGGTGCCTCATTTCTGTCTTGTGTTAGGTGGTGCTGCACAAACATGAATAAAGACATGTTTTAAAGGACAAGGTGGGACCTGAGCTATTTGCTCAGTTGTTTGTTGTCTGTGAGATGCCTCCAGATGGATGTTACCTGTGGCCATTGCTCCACTGCTGTTCAGGCCCACACCTGCAGGCAGGAGCCACCCTGGAGCACTGACTCATGTGCAGGTGCTGCATCTCCAGCCCAGCCCATCACCTCTGCCCCAGAGGTTACCTTTGTCAGCAGAGATAGGAATGGGACTTGTGTTCCAGGAACTGGAGCTGATTGCCATTTCTGACAGTTGCCTGCCCTGCCTGTGGACTGGAAAGTGCAGGATTTGCAGATGTCACTGCCCAAAGGCATTGCCACCTGTGCAGTGCTTGTGTTACAGTCCTGGAAAAAGGATACTGACTTGTGGCACTCTTGACAAAAGAATCAAGACAGTGATGGGCATATAGTAAATTAATAACCCATGGATGTTGCAACACAGAGAGGAAATGGCCCCAGGATCCAGCTCTGGAACTGCACAGTAAAACTGTCAGGAAGATGCCTTGCTGTCCTTCCCTTCTAGGATGGAGCAAGGGAGGCTGCTGAGCTCTGCTCCGTGTGCCCTGTGGAGTTTGCTGAGGGTGCTGGAGAGGCTGAGAAGTGCCAGCAGGTCAGGCTGTGTGCTTGTTGGTTCTGTCAGGGAAGAAGCACTCAAAAACAGATTTTCTGACACCCCAGTATCCAATTTCAAGTTCTGCACTGACCAGTTTCTTCCCCTGTATGGAGTACAAACTTACTTGTTCTGTTCACGTGCCAGAGGAGTGTCAGTCTGACCCAGTGGTGAATCCTGTGCTGGCTGTCTGGCACGTGGTTGCTGAGAGCTAATAGTGCTAAGGTTGTGGTTTGGTCCTAATATGGGTCATTCACTTAGCTAGATTCTTGTGGATCCCTTCCAGCTCAGAATATTCTGGGGTTCTCTGTACTTACAGAGCCTATATGGATTTAGATCTTTGTGCTCATTCAGCTCACTGCCCTAGAAGCATCTGTTGTACCTGAGAAAGTCATGGAGTGTGAGAGAAAACACAACATAGTTCATAACCCATGGACGTCCCTAAATACTGCCTCACCAAGGAAGAGAAGTGGTTTAGGTTCATGTATGCTCTGAAGCTGCCTTCTGTCATCCAAAAGTAAATGAAAGTGTGTTATGAGAGTGTTTTAACTTTCCCTCCTTTTTTTGTATTTTTGGTAACGCATGAGATGGACTTGAAAAAAGCTGCTTTTCATTACAGAGGATCAGACTAGTTTCTTAAGTCCTGCTTATTCCAAGTATTTTTGCTAGAAGTGAAAAGGGAGGAAACCTATGACCTCTAGTCTCTGAAAGAGAACCTCTCCTTACAATTGTAGTTCTGTTTGTGTGAGGGGTCAGGTATTCATGGGCAGGAATGAATTTACAAGATTCCTGCCTGTTTCCCCTGGAAACCAGTTGAAATTATTCCTAAGGATACTGGTGACTAGCTAGAAAGGTTTTGTGCTTAAAAAAAAAAAAAGAAATCCTGTGTTTTCAACAAGATAGACAATTACTTCTCATGGTATTTTGTATGCTAGGGCTCTTAGCTCTTTTCCTGGCTCACCAATAGACAGCAGCCTTTTCAGTCTCACTTACTGATTACACCACAGTTAAAAATTATTAGTAATAAAATAGCAGAACAGGAAAAACACTTAAAGCCATCAATAGACTTCTTAATAAGCCTGATAATACCATCCTGAGGTTTATTCAAGGTATCGTGTGGTAGCTATAGACATTTGGTAGACCTAAGAAGCAATTAGGAAGGGAATTAGGTGTTTTCAAAAGCTGGTTTGTCTGAGAAGAAAACTCTATAAATTTCTGATTTTTCCATATAGACAACCTCAGGTGGCCCAAGTTCAGGGCCTCGTTGTGGCAGAAAAGTTTATGTAATATTGAGAAAATCACAGGCTTAATGTACCAGCTTCTGAGCTCAAGTCTGCCATTCACAAAGAGCAGGTAATAGTCCTTCAAGTAATTCTGTGATGATGAATGCACCAGGACTGTGAGCTACTCTGGCACTGCAGTCATGAAAACAGTGTATTTCCCCTTTCCAATAAATAGTAAAACTCAGTGGAAAAAAGTTAACTTTTTGTGACAAAAAGGTTTCAGCTTGCTGAATAATAAATACACTTGCATCTGAGTTGAGGAAAAAAAAAAAAGGGACAAAGTCACACACCAGCCCTTTTTGGCCCCAGAGACTCAGACTGTTAAAAAAGATACATTATCAGCACAGCATGCATCTATTTTTCTGCTCTACTTTTGTGGCATCAGTGCTTTCAAGCAGCCATCACTGAGATTGCAAGGTGCAAGGTTCTTCAGAAACAATTTTAACTGAGTTCTTTTATATATGAGAATCACTTTTCCCCTCTCCTCTTCCTTCTTCTGGATATTTGTCATTTGAGACATTTCTCCATACATTTTCAAAACAGTTTTGCAAATGCATTCAAAAGTTCTTGGCTCCCCACTACTTGCTGAGAAGGAGAGTACAGCCCATACAAAACACCAGCTGGAAAGAGAGGGGTTCCCAGGGGAAAAGGAGAGCAGAGGATTGCCTGCAGAGGAGGACAGAAGCACCTGCCAGCCCCAGACCTTCAGTATTTTTATTCTTGTAGGAAGTAACTTGTGTGAATGGATCAAAATGTGGGTTACTGTACACATTTAAGGTTGTCCTTAATATTGTGCCTGAGTTGTTCTGCGTCTGTGCTGCTGTTTAGAGCCTGGGGTGTCAGTGACAGGGGGGTGGCAAGGACACTCAGCATGAGACCTCAGCAGTTATGCCACTCCCCAGGTGTTACCCATGTAGCCTCTTTTGTTCTCATCAGTCACATTTACCAGTCTGAAATGCTGAAGAGACTGGGGAGGGCTGTTCACTGGTGTTAAAAGTTGTGGTTTTTCATTTTGTGGTCACAGACAATAGGGTTACCTTGGTGAGATAAAGTCTGGTTTTAATAAGGAACAGATGAAAGAAGTTAGGTAGTCAGGTAGTAGAGCCAGTACAGATGGAAAAAATTAAGGCTATTGTAGCCCTCAGCTGCAGACTAGCATAAATCCAAATGGGAAAATATGAATCTTTTAAAAGGCTTAGTGGTTATCTATCATTTAACCTCATCAACTTTACTCATGGCAAGATTCATTTATGCCTCTTTTGTTTCTCTTCTTTTCATATTGTTCAAATTCAATATAATCAGACAGCTATGTGGTTTTAGGGTCTGCTTCCTGTTCAAGTGAATTCACCCTTTGAATTTTTCTCTTTTGGTAAGCCTACAAGATCTCCTGCTGCCCCTCTCTCCTCTATCACAGTCTCATTTTAGGATGCTTAGCTTGTCTCCACTACACTGGAAAACTTGTGTTCTGGTTCAGTTGTCTTTTTTCCCCCTCCATCAAGAAAAGTTTTAATTATTCTGAAACAGACAGTCCCTATTGAGGATGCAAACTCACAGAACTGTGAGCATTGCACCAGGTGATACCAAGGAAGAACAGAATAAAATACATACAAGCACATACACACACTCTGAATATGCAACCTGAATAAATGGAAAGGCAGACTTTTCCTTCAGTGGACTACATCCCATCAGTCATGGCGCAACCTGTTTTGCTCAAATCTTATGCTATTTGCAAGTATTTCACCTTTTTAGTTTTAAAAATGCAGCAGATACATTAGTTGAGTGCATTGGGAAGAGACTCTTCATCACATCTTTAAAATCATGTGCACTGATTTACACCTACAGGAAGCTGCACATTTAAAATTACTGGCATTGTTTTGTCTTCGCTTTCATTTGCATTTTAGTCTCCCTAAGTCTCTCCTTAGTTTAAAGATGTCATCAGTTCATTAAGTGCCCCCCAGCTTCTATTTAAGCCTGCTAATAGCAATATATGTGCAGAAACTGGTGCATATGAAGAGTTTTGAGTTGCTTGAGGCCACAGAGTTTGTCTCTGTAGCCTTTACTCTTCCTTTTACATTTTCTGCTTAGTAAAAGTTGTATGTACTATTGCTAGTCAACAGCTCTATGGAATGGTGTATTTTAAACAGGCTTAAAAATTCCAGTCTTAAAAGAACCTCTGAAATGAAATAATGGATGTAGCTTGCTGGCAGACTGAGGAGATTTAAATGTTCTTTCAGCCTGGCTGTAGCTGTAAGACATCTTCCCACAGAACAACTGTTATCTTTTAAGAAAAAAGAAAGACATTTCTCTGGCTTGTTTTCCACACAGACATTTGTAAATATAATCCCTTCTGTTGCTTTGGTAAGTCAATCACACTAACAGGTACCAGTTATTCAGTGACTGCCTTGGGCTAAAAAGAGCAAATGACAAAAACACTTTTAGGTTGTCATGTGTTAATGCAAAATGCCCCCAGACCCCAGTGCTTATTCATCTTCATCTAGTTGACTAATGCTTTTCCCATGTTGTTACATGTTGGTAAATTAAAGAAGCCTTCCAGACAGTTCTGTCAACAGTTTACTGAAATGTACCTCATTAGTGAGGTTGAGCTGTCACATGAGTGTAATTTAATCCTATTGAATTATCACTCAAAAATGCTTGAATACCAGGCCTTTATACAGTGAGAAAGAAGGAATACTGTCAGGCTGTAAATTTGTCTGAAAAATTTATTTGTTAATATTGAACATTTTCTAGACTTAGCATTTTAATAATGGTCTTCTTATAGTTGGGAGGACTTGGGGAAGAATTTAATGAGAGACAAGAGTTAAGTTCTGCCCAGTGATGGGCTTTCCTGGGCTGTGGTGGATCACAGTTCACAGGACAGCTACATTTCCTACACCCTACCTACATGCTCAAAACACTAGATAATCAGATCTATAGCAGAAACTGCAAAAAAAATCATTGGTACGTCACAGAAATGGTTTTTAAATGCAGTGCACAGGGTAATGATTTCTCATTCACCCCAGCAATCCCTGCCAGCAAAGGAGTGGCACAATGGACAGATGTACACACAGACCCCACACCTCATCCACTGCTGATGCAGGGGAGGGTGAATGGAGAGGTTTCCCAGTAGCTTGCCTTGCTGGAGAGCATCCCACAAGACTTGAGCAGGAGGGTGTGCAGAAGAGCTCCCTGAGACAGTCCTCTCCCCACTGAAGGTCACCGGGGAATCTCTTGGAGCACGTCCTCTGTGCTTGGGGCCAGCCCTACCCAGTTCCCTCTCCTGCTAGGTGTGCTGCCTCTACATATTTAATGAGGTTTTATGGGTTTAGGCGTTGTAAATTATATTCACTTTCTCAGACCTCTAAGACCTTCCTCCACCTACCCTCCCTTACCTGTCAAGTTTCACTGGGTATGCTTTAAATTCTGCAGAGGAGAATCCTGACTTTGCATAACATAAATGAAAGAGCTGGAAAGCATTACATTTTCATACAAATTACATGAAACCCCCGAGATTCTGCCCTTGAGGGGAGACAGCAAAGCAGCAAGTGTGCAGAGAAACAACAGCTTTGAGTTTTGGGGTTGTGTGGGCAGGGAGTAGAGTTTCATGTACTTCACATAAGGAAAGGAAAGCTCCTGTGCTTTGCAGGTAGTAGTTTTCAGGCAGAGCTGGATTTTACTTGGTTTTATAAAACCAAGAATCCTTGATGTTACCCTACACAGGAAGAGTTGTATATGTCTGTGGGAAGTCTGTCTATATCTATAGAAATGTTTTGGCCTTCTGCATCAGTAATTTATTCCTCAGTGGAGCAAGTGCTCCCTTCCACGGGGCACAGTGAGCTTTTCTTCTGCAAGGAGACTGGAGTCTTCTGACAGGGACTCCTACAGGCAAAGAATTTTTAGTAAAGAAAGTGCAGTGTTGCATCTTGTATGTGTGGCTGAGCACAGCAGCTGAGCTCAGTCGACTCCTACTGAGAATGTGTAACCTGTATGGAAAGCTTTCCTCTTTGGGGATACTATTGGAGATAAAGTGAAATTAAGACTGGGCAGTGGGGTTATCAGCACAAAGTGAATCACTTCCTTGGTGCTCCTGAGTCATTATTGCCACAAATGCAGTCAACTTTGGTCTTTCATTACTCTATATGAGACTAATGTCTGATCAAAATATGCCTAATAATTTAAAACACTTACAAGCGATCACTTCTTTACTATTTTGAACACTAAGTCAGGAATAAAACAAAAGGGTCGGGTGTTTTCTGGCACAGGCCAAAGCATATGGGGGAAGAGTATATTGCTCCATTGTCTCTGGTCATGAGGCATTAGGTTCAGGAACAAATTGTGCACATAATTCTGAGTTCATACACAGAATAGAAAAAGTAATATGAATTGAAATATGAATCCTTATGGATAAACTAGTTTTATGTCATTTGGAAATAAAGCAGTATTCAGTAGAATCTGTCCACCCAGTTTGAAGAGAAAATGTTATTTTGGGGTTAAATAGAGTCAGGCCAAGAAAGCACATCCCGATTCCTATTTTCATGGTTATCCTTTAACACATAGAAGCTGTTAGGGCCACCAGGGCTGAACAAAAACTTCATATAAAAGGGATGCTCTGTTTTTCAGGGGATTTTGGAGTATGATGGGGTGTGCCCTGCTTCCCTGGACATGGCTGAACATGTGCCTGCCCGTGGGAAGCAGTGAATTCATTCCTTGCTTTTTCTTTGCCCGTGTTTTCTTTGCTTTCCCTCTTAAACTATCTTTATCTCAACCCTTAGGTTTTCCAGCTTTTACCCTTCTAATTTTCTCCCTGATTCCTCTGGTGGAGGAGTGAGCAAGCAGCTGTGTGGGACTTGAGTGCTGGCTGTGGTTAAAACATGACAACAAACTTAACAACCTTATGCTTTCTTGAGTTTGTTTTCATTCTGCCAGGAGCATTACATGCTATAAATACGTGGAACTCCAAACCAGTATTTGTCTTCTGAGCTCAGCTGCTTTCTAGCTCTGGCCACAAAACCATTCTCTAAAAGAAAAGCAATGCAAATTGCATAACATCTTGCCAAAATGTACCTAAAAAAGCACACTAAAATTCGCTGTTAGTTTCAGAGCAAAAGAATATTGAAATGTAAAAATGTATTTTTACTATCTTGTCTTGACTTCTGGTATTTCAAATCACAAAAAGTGATGCTAAACTAACAGTGTGAATGTAACTTTTTAAACAGTAAATATTTTTAAAACAGTTACGTCAAAATTTTGTTGGTCAAACCATGTATCTTTCTGATTATAAAAGTCTTCTTAATTGTCTAATTTTCTTTATAGCTGTGTGTTTTCTATTTATTTAGGTTTTCATAAAACTATATGTATACTTTCACTGGACTTCTTCATAAGTAAATATATCAAATTCATTGTGGTTTTCATCACCTTCTACTTCCTAAAGAACAAAACATAAGCAAATATAAATCTGATAAGTGTTATAAGAGTAGGAAGGGGGTATTTCTAGCCATAGAAAATGAGATAGGAAACCAGATACTCTTCTGCAAATGATGGGGTACCAATCCTGGGATTTCAAAGATTACTGTGATAGTTTTTGGAAGTAAACTTGGAATCCTAACAGCTTTATTTTCTGTTTCTAATTATCTTAGCAAAAAACCTGCCTCTTAAATTCAGACACTTCACTCCTCACAAAAAGGCCATTGAAGTCAAAGGAAAGATTCATTCACCCCATGATATTTTGCATCAAGCTTTTGTATGGAAGCATCTCATCATCCTTTTTTTAAGCCTTGTACTTCTGATCACTGTTGGCACAGTGCTATTAGTGTCCTGTCTCTTACAAATAGTTAGTTTGCCAGTTCCTAATCATGAGATGAGCTTATAACTTCATATGCAGAGCTTTGGGTTTTGTTTTTGTGGGCGGTTTTAAATAATAATTAGAAATGTGGTTTTGAATATTTGGAATTCTTGCAGTTTCTGAGTGCAGTGTACTTTGTTTTCGGATCCACTTTGTATTTGCCACTACTTGGCCGGTAGCTTGGAGTTAAAGTATAAGGTGCAGGTGCAAATCTCTTTGTGTCATCAAAAATCATGTGATGGTGCTGGAACACTTACAGTCTTGTTAGGTGTTTACCCTATGGTTTTTACAAAGTTGGACCACTGCCTTTTCTCAACAAATTACATCTGTGTTTTATCTTTCTATTGAAGGAGCACTGGACAGGTGTGTTCATGTTTCATTTCCCATTTAGGACATAATTTGATGACAGCAGAAGGCTCACTGCTGTTGAAGGAGACCATCCTGGTCCCAGTCAGAGTTTTGTTCCCTTAGGCCAGCTCTGGGTTGTCAGATCCCTGAGTGAGCCAGCTCTGCTGATTGTGCAATCAGAAATCTTCCACCTTGCCAAGTTAGATGTTTATTGGTGTTATGGTCAGACTCTGTAGTGTGTAGGGGAGAGTGGGATCACATGCCCAGGAGAAAGTGAAAACTTTTATTTCATTGCTACAAGTGGCTACCTTGGCTTAATGATTAATATGGCATCCTTAATACAATCCTTCAGCTTAGCTATAACTGATGTATTTGAATAAACTGGGTGAAACATGATCATCACTGCAGAGATGCAGTTTCCTGCACTCAGGCTTTTACCCAAGCTTGGTGCTATTGCTGGAAGACAGCTTCTAACCTGTTTTCACGTTGACTAATCCTGATGGGCACTGCAAGAGGCACAGAAAGGCTAAAAATTTATATTTCAGTATAGATTTTGCCCTTGGCCATGTAATCCACTACATTAGAAATTCCTTCTGCAGAACCCAAAGAGTGAAAATTCTGAATAGTTTCAAAACAGGAGTAAAAAGAGAGAGTGTTACCTGAACCTTCTTCACTAACTAGTTCACCTGCAGCATAGATGCATAGCAAAATAATACACTGGAGTATCATCCCATGATGTCAAGATCATGTGAAAAAGCAGAAACTGAATAGCTGGGCAGAGAAGTGTAACATAAGAAAAGGGATAGCCATTATTCACAAAGAAAAATGAGAATATGGAAGCTGATACACCTAGGAATTTTTGCAGAAGGTAGGCATGATCCCAGAGCAGGCACATGCATGACTGGAAGAGGGAATTTTTATTTTAAGGCTGCTTGTTTTATTGCTCTGCTTTCAAGTAACAGTAGCTTGCAGAGTTGGGCAGTTTGAAAAGGAAGGTTCAACTTCCACAACAAAAACCCAAGAAAACCAAACTATCTTGGAAAGAGTAGCAGTGTTGGAAGGCATGCTTAAAATGGATTATACTGAAAAAAAATTACTAGAAAGACTACTTTATTTTTTTTTTTTGTCCTGACATGATTGTAGATCTAGTACTTCAAAGAATCCTTGGCCTGTCTTCTTCCCCACCATCATTCTTCTGGAGAGGGAATCTGTACCTGCTTGAAGACAAACTGAGGAATTTTTTTCTCCCACCCTTCACAAAAGGATGGTGCAAAGGCAACAATGTGAGTGTCATCTCCCCAGTGATAGCTTCTAAAACTTTTACTTCTTGGTACATGGCTCTGCTTCCCAGTGGCTTAATAGCATTTTACTAACATGTGGGTGAAGTGAAATGGTGGTATTTCACATGTTCTCCATTTGCCTTTGTAAGGATGCCCAAGAGCAGATAATCGGATCTTTTTTCTTTGATCTACTACAATTTCTACTAGAAACATTTCTGTGGTGGTCCTCTGAGGCAGCACTTTTGTCTAGATTATAAAATGTAAATGCACTATATGGTACTGCTTTTGGGTTATCAGGACAATACTTCTAAAGTTTTATCTCATCTCACAGGTTCGGTGCTGCAAGCACCAAGTGAGGTGCAGAGCACCCCTTACACTGTTACAGATTTCACTTGCTGAGGCATGCAGGCATCTTAAACACTGAAATGAGGTCTGGTCTACAAAAGCTCTGAGGGTGCATGCTCTGAGTGTCCATACATCAGCATGAAACCATCAACAGGAACTCAACAGTTACCAGGAGTCAGACTGGCCAGGCATAAAGAAAACAAACCAAAACAGAACCCACCACCAAAACCTACTAAAAGAACCCCAATAAGCCACAAAACCAAATCCCAACATTTTGTACTGACCTGCCCAGAAGCATCAGGAGCAGGCTGCTTCCCAAGGGCTGATGACACCAGAGGCAATGGTAGCAGAGAGAGAAAAGCTCAGGCTTTCTCAGCCCCACAGCACCTGAACAAGAGGAGTAGATTGGGTCCAACAGCAACTACCAGGGTCAGCCAACAGCCCAGGTGGGCTGGTGGTTACAAGGGGACACAGCAAGCCCATGTTCCGCTGAGGGAGAGGGCAGGCACCCACTGCCTGAGAGGCTGCTCAGGGCACTGGTGATGTGCCCGTGGCCCTGGCACAAACACCTGCCCTGACCTGTTTGTGGTGTCTTGTGTCAAACCGAGGTGTTAAACTGTGTGGATGCCAGTGGTGAGAAGGACACTGGTGCATGCCTGCTCTGGCACAGGAAACATGGGAAGAGCAGGGAGTAGTAGACTTCTTCTCCCAGCGACATCTCAGCTGAGTCTGTAAGCAGAGTAACTTGTAGATTGTCCTAATTTACATCTAGATAGGAACGAAGGCGTTTGAAAATTAAAAGGGAATAACCACAATCCTGATGGCCTCCCAGTTTTCCTTTCTCAAATAGACTTTGGCAAAGGAAATAATCTGTCCTTCCTGCTTCTAAAGAGCAGGTTTAAAAAGGCTCCAGCTTTGTCACAAATTGAGTAGATGTTGAGGACAGACTGTTTTTTCCAGCAGAGAAATCTTTCAAAGACTTGGAAACAAGGCAGTACAGCTTAAAAGATATCACTTTTCAGTTCTTCATTGGGTTTGCTCTTGTTTTTTCTCCTTCATTTTTATGCCCATGAAAAGTGCTAGGTTGACAGACTTGGAGATGAACTTCCCTCTTTATCCAGCTGTCCTGACAATGTGCCTCTTCCCTGAGGGACCACTTTTAAGGGGACTGGATGGTAGGCTGACTCCTACATTATGCGTCTCTGCCAGTAACTAACTGCCTGTGAGGAGATGACCTACTTCTGGCTGTGAAGGTGATGAGATTTTGGCAGGCCAAACTTCTGGCCACAAAAAATTTGAGCTTTAATAATTACCTTAATGTGTAGATGAGGTGCTTTTTTTGGTTTAAGTATAGAGAGAAATCTATATGCACACAGATATAAAACACACACATATATATATTCTTAAATGCCATGTACTGGCTTTGCCTTATAGTGCTATTTGCTCTGTGGGCACAGCCCATGGAATTATTATCTTTACAGCTATTTTGCAGTCATGACACTGCTATTACCATGCAGGAATGGAAAAATATTATCTTTTTTTGGTGTCAGTTTTCATTAAATTGCTTACATTTTTATACCAAATAAAGAGTGGAGACTGTCAGCCACTTCACGCTTTTTTTATCATTGCTAGGTGAACATGAGGGGTTTTTTAAAGATACTGAACTGTGAAAAAATGATTTTTAAAAGGATAAACAATTTCTGTATAAAATACAGTACATTAATCCTGCTGCAGCAGCTTAATGTAACTACCTGAATTTGATCATTTCTTTAAATCCTGAAATCAGTTGGTTCTCAGTTACTTTTCAATGACATTTAACAGTTAGACTTAAAAATACAGAAGAATGCATTATAAGTTTTATCCAAAATGATTATGGCAGTCATTTGAATAAAATACAGATTTTGCAAGCTGTAAAGCATATCATTATACTATATACTGGTCTAACTAAGGTTTGGTTCACAAACTACAGTGCTCTAACCAAGTCATTAAATCTATCTAAAAGGGCCTCATTTGAGAAGCAATAAAATTTTTAATCATTTTATTATTAAAAGAGTGTTTAATATGTAGCTAATTAAATGCCAAAGGCAGGTTATCTGAGTTTAACCTTCAAAAAGAAAATGATGTATCAAAGTCTGCCTCTGGCATCATGGGATAGAAATGTCATCCTCATAATCATTGCGTGACAACTAGCTGGTGGCCTTTTCTAGAGCTATAGTTAAATTACCTGATTAAATTAATAGCCATTTAGATGTTTTAGGAACTGCACAGACCTATACTAAATGAAAATTAGGTCCATTACATTTTCTGAGTGGGCTAGATAGACCCTAAAATAAAACACGTATGCCATTGTCCACATTACTTAGATTAAGCAATTAAAAGCCCTTTCTTAAAAGCTACTAATTTCCCATAGTGTGCCAAGAAGTAGGTTTACACTAATGATCAGAGAGGAAGCTTTCCTCTGCTTTCCCCCACCTTCCTTGTTTATTTTAGTATTTAAAAAATAACTTTCAAATGTGCAAACGCTTCTGGTTTTTGTGTTGACTCCTCCTGAAGCCTGACCTGCTGGAGAGCAGCAAGGGAGGTGGTTAAGTGTTCAGAACCCAGTCCCACAGAAATCCTGGTGGTCTTCTCTCTTCAGCTTGGCATTCTTCAGCTCTGGGCTTTGTCTCCATGACAAGAGAAGGCCTGGATGGGCACAGGTGTGTGAAATGGCAGGTAGAGAGCAAAGGGCAAAATACTTGCTCTGCCACACAGAGCCTTCAGCTACAGGAGAGGGACTTTTAGGACTCCAGTGAGGATGTTCTCCTTGTCTTGGTAGTCTGATTGCAAAGAGAGAAGAGAATTCTGCAGATGGTGCTCAGATTCTGCACGTTGTGTTCAGTGAAGCTGGAGGCACTCACATTTCCTTTTGACCCCTGTCTCCAAAATTAACATTGTTTGTTGTCCATCAGATTTCCATGTCCCCTTCCCAATCAGGCAGATTCCAACCACATTTACTCCTAAATGCCAGGTATGTGTTCCCCATACATGATTGTCCAAGTACATAATGCTATCTAAGTGCTTAAAGCAGTTAGAACCATGCTTAAATTTTGATTTAGATACTAATTTTATGGATGTTTATCCTTTAATCCAGATGTGGATATTGTTGTACAGCTCTCATTCAGCAAAATGCTCCATAGGAGCAGTGCTTTAAATACATGGAATCTCACTGTGTCCAGCAGGACTGTATATGCATATTTGAGTTGGTATGTAGACACTTTTAAAGTATTTTTCAGTGATACTAGATTTCCAAAAACAAAGAAATCTGTTCCAAACCAGGGTGTCACTGAGTGGAGCTGTGTGTTTAGTAGATCAAGTTTGACTGTAAGTCAAAAGTGTTCTTCAACCTGGTCTTTCTTAGCATGTGAGATAAAAATATTTTACACATTAGGCTTTGAAGTGAGGCAGTTTTAACTGGATTAGTAAATTTAACTGCGAAGGATGATTTAAAAAATCCAAACTATTTTATTAGTTAACTCCAGCAGTGTTTTCAGAGTTAGTGAAATGAAACATGAGACAATCTTATGGAAAAGTAGGTATTGTAGAAGCTATGGTTTAATAAAAAATAGTTTAGCATTTCATTTTTCTTTAACAATTCAAAAGGCATCAACACAATATTTATAATAATTTTTGCAGTTTTAAATAATGCTTGTTTTTTTTCTGTAGTTTTAATTTTTTAATTCTACTGTGTAAGCAACAAGTTTTACCAGTGATGTGTCAATAATATAAAGCAGCAATTCCTACAGAAATGTTTAAAATTTGTGATCAATTACATATTATCAGGTTGTTAGATGCTGATGATATTAATAGTTTTACAAAATACCAGTACCAGGTTTATTTGGCATTTAAGCTTGAATGAAGTTTAGGTAGCTTCCAGGGGAGTAGACTGCTTGGGGACAGTGGCATATCTTCTGACTGTTGGAGGGCAAGGACCCCAAGGTCTGGTCGGGCCAAGAAGTGGACTCTTGGTGGGCTGAATCATATTAGGTCTGTAGGCAGCTAAAAACAATCTAATTAGAGGCACTTTCAGTATTTACAAAAAGTGTCTTTTTGTATCTATCCCCCAAAACCAGAACAGCCCCCAAAACCCCAGTATTTTTGCATAAGTGAATTTGGCTTGGCGCACAATCACTGCTATTTTGAAGGCTACAGGAACTGTCACTCACAGTAGGTGTGGATGACTCTTGGAAGAGAAAGGCATAGGATAAGGAACATACTTGGGTTGAGTGGATCTGTAGAAGAAAGAGTGAATCTTTACCTCATGTCAAATTGTAACCCATGTTTCCATTTGTTTTGCACCAGAAGTTCACTGCTGTTACTGATTTTGTTGTTTGTCTTGTGTGAGTATCAATGTGTGTGTGTTCAGTGACTAACATGACCTACACCCTTTGGATTATCTTCAGGAGCTCTTGAAGTAAAAGCAAAATAGTTAATAGGGATGATTGAACAGTGATCAAACAAAGGGTGAGCTCAACCAAAGAAAGTGAGCTCCTTAGAGTCCCCCTGCCCACCTCTGGAGTCACTGCTGGTGGTGCCTCAGTGTTTGGCTCTGAGCAAGGACACGTATCCTTCTTCAGTACTTGCAGCAAACCCCTCCTTTCTCAGCACAGCTGCTGGCTCTCCTCACAGAAATTTAAAAATCAACATATTGAAAGGGGTGCTAAATAACATCTGATTTTAACAAGCCTTTTCATTTCATGATGATACCTACGTGCTTTGCAGCACTTCCCCACCAAAAAAGAAAAGAAGGTGTTTGTTTTGTCAGCACAGCCATGCCCAGCTCCCTGGTGGAGCATCCTGAGGAGCCAGCTGAGAATAGAGGTGCAATGTGTGCCTAAACTAGCTGGATTAGGCACTCAGGCCATGCTTTTAAGTGGGAAACATGGAATTCACAGAGCTAGGATTTGGCAGCAGTGCTGTCCCTGTCTGATCTGTAGGCTCATCCAATGTTTTATGTCTTGGAGAAGCCAGAGCTGCTGGATAGGGTGGCAATGTCAGAAATAGTTTCAGTTTTGAGCTTTCAGAAACCTGGTAGGTGAATTAGAGGTTTTTCCCATACTGAGCAGCGGATTTATGCTGATAACCTATATATTAGCATCTGCATAAATGTTTCTCTGTGGTGTGTAGGGAGGTGAGAACCACTGAACCACTCTGATGTTGCTCCAGGATGTGTGTCTTGAAACACCAGCAGTGAGTTGTGCTAGGCCCTAGAGGACCTGAGGTTTTGTGATGAAGATTTGTTGTACAGATTTATTGTACTGGAACTATAATAAAATAGCAATTTTACAATTGTAAGATATCTTTTGTCTGGAGAGCCCAAAATGTTTATGGAATATTGGAGCATTAATTTTGACAGAATTTAAATATTACCCTTGTTTTAGTGCCTTTCATATTACTGCTAATGTGTGGGCTAAGGCATAGAAACAAATTACCTTTATAATAAAGTTTTGAGTCATTTCTAAACCAAATTGTTTAGTGGAAGCCCAGACACCACAGGCTATACAGACAGAATCATAGAGTGGTCTGGGTTGGGAGGGACTTCAACAACATCTAGTTCCAAGCCTGCTGCCATGGGCAGGGACACCTTCCACTAGACCAGGTTGCTTAGAGCTCCATCCAGCCTGGCCTTGGACAATTCCAGGCATGGGGCATCCACAGCTTCTCTGGGCAACTTTTTCCAATTTTCACTGCCCTCCCAGTAAAGAATTTCCTCTGTATATCTAAGCTAAGTTTCCTATCTCTGTTTGAAGCCCTTCCCTCTATAGTTGAAGAGTCCCTCTCCACTTCCCTGTGGCCCCTTCAGATACTGGAAGGTTGCTATGAGGTTTCCACACAATCTTCTTTTCTCCAGTCTGAGCAGCCCCAGCTTTCTCAGCCTGTCTCTGTAGGGGAGGTACTCCAGTGTCTCAGAGTAAATAAAGACAAGAGCCTTCCCTGGGGCTCTTCACATTCAAAATAGGACTGATGCTTTTTTCCATGAAGGAAATTAATTTCTTAAAGGCACCAGACAAAGGGTGAGGAATACAAACCAGTAATGAAGATAGAGGTGCTTTTTCTAGGGGAGAAATCTATTAAAAAAACCCAAAGATTGTAAAGACTATTACAGCTCCCAGCTGGAGAAAATGCCATTGTAAAGAAGTTCTAGCAGTGCAATTGCTTCAGAAATACATATTTTAGGTGATTTTTCTGTGTTAGTAGCTGGCTGACATTTTCCAAATGTTACATCCCTGACTTTAAATCTTTCCTTAAAGTCCCTGCCTTGTGGGGGCAGGGCTCCACCAAACCAAAATTATACTGGTGGTACCAGGCTGAAATTTAGATGTCTTTACTGAAGCATCCCTTTGAGAACAGCTGAATATCTGTTCAGGAGGTCCTTTTTCAAGTGAGACAGACTCTTTCCAGGTCAGACTTTTTGCAAAGAGCTTTCCCACATCCTTTTCAAGAAATCTGCATGTCTTTCCAGTTCACAACTGCTTTGTGAGGAAGGGAAATGAAAGAAGGTGAGCGCAATTTGAGCCTGTATAAAACTGGTTACTAGGCTTTGTCTAGAGCAGCTCCCACTGCCTTCAGTAGAAGTTGAGCTTAAGAATGACAGCAGTAATTCAAATAAAGTTCTTCCAAAGTTTCTGTCTTTGGTTAAGAATCATACCCCTGTAGTACACTAAGTCTTGCCATTCCATTGGCTTCATTGCAGCAGCTCAGGATGACCAAGGATAACAGAATTGACCACCAAATCATGCTTCTGGTGAGGAAAATGTGCTTTAAGCTCTAAAATATTAACAGTAAACACAAATCAATGTGTTTTTATGGCTAGATAATGATTTCAATAATGGGATATTTGATTTGATAAGCAATGCAAGATGTCACAGCTGATGAGTTAAATACTAGAAAAAAATGCTCATGGAAAAAGAACAGTGGCAGACCTATTAAAAAACAAATTTTGAAGAAGACTGGAAAGGCAAAGAGTGCAATTTAATGTTTATAATATGATTGGAGGTTAGTATCAGCAGGGTGCTGAAAATGCTGAAATAAAAATGTAAGTAATTTTTCAGTGTAATTACTGTGATTTTGTCACAGCATCTCATTCTCAAAGCCCAATCATTGTTAAAACAGGCTTGCCTTTTCAGTGGGAAATGAAAAGCACTAGTCCAAACTTCCAGATATAAATGATTTTCCTTCTATTATGAGAGGAAAACAATAAAGAAAAATCATATACACACAGTTTACATATTTGTATTTGCTTATTTCTTCCATCCATGTGGCTAATTGTGGATTTACAGTATTACAGCAGAGATCCAAATTTCTCCATGACCTAAGAACAGAATTGTTTGGATGCTGAGAGTTAACTAACTCCTCCTTTTAAGTTCAGCGAGCAGGGAGGGGTTTGCCTGTGTGGTCTGGGCTGAGTGAACACCAGCCCAGCCACATCCCACTGCCCAGGTGGTCTGGGCTGAGTTCACACAAATGTGAGGGCGTGGGATCTTCCCAAAGGGCTGGGAGCTGGCAGCTGCACGTGCTGGGAGCTCTGCCCATGTCGGAGATGGAGGCATGGATCTGTTTTTCCCAGCTGATGCAGCTTTTTGGTGAACTGTCATTGCACATTAGAGGGGGCCATACAGGAGCAGAGCACCTGGAGGTGTCACTGAAAGGTGGGCTCTGCCACCTGGCTACTGTTCCTGGGTTGTGGGGTTTTCTTCAGAATGCTGGAAATAGGCACTTTCACTACGTGACAGAAACAAGGACACTTCTTTCCCCACTATAATATTTGAGTATTGAATATAAAACCTCCAGGCTTCTGAATTTCCTTTTTATCTTCTTTTTTTTTTTTTTTAGGGTTTTTAAATCTTCTAGTTTTCTTTGCTGAATCAACTTAGGTAGTCCACAAGTACAGCCAAAAAGAGTCTGGAGCTGTTAAGTTTATTTCCAGCCTTTACACTGTTTACAGCTATGTGGGCCTTTGGGGTGAACCCAGTAAATGTGTTGACCCAGCACTGAAGACCAAGCATGGATTCATGCAAAACATGCCACAAATAACTGGCCTTGTGTTTAGACCTATTCTAAATTGAGTCAGTATTTTTTTCTCTTATAGTTAGCCCAGTATTTTCCAGTCTTCCATAAAAGGCTTATTTTGATTTTTGGCATGAAGTTTGGGGGGAGTTTTTGGAAGGCAGTGTTGTTTGCTTTCATTTGAAACTGTCAATATCTCATAAATTTCACTATGTGGGATAAACTACCTATCTCTTTGCTAATGCAGAATATTGCTTTGTTTGAATCTGGTTTTAGGTTGAGGGTTTTTGTTGCGTTGATTTTATTTTATTTTTTTTAAAAGCAGTGTAATTTTTTTTAAACATGGCATTTGCTGGTTGCCTGCACTTCTCCTTTAAATACTAGCTGGGAGATACAAATGTGCATTACCTTCCCCATTTCTGAACAGTATATTTATCATTTTTATTATTTATGTTTCTGGCTTGCAGTGTAGATGCAAATGTATTAAATGCTGTTAAGACCTGTGTGCTTTAGCATCTGTGGAATATCATCACACTTCCAAGGCTAAGCCTGCAGCTAAAGTGTTTAAGAATTTATATGGCCATTCTTTTTCTCTCTCTGTGGCATTAGAGGGAGGGAAAAAAAAAAGCAATAATGAAATGCATAACCTACATCCACAGAAAATATAACTGGTCTATTTATGATTATGATTCACAGTTTGGTCACTAGAAATATACTACAGTTCTGCAGGTTTATTCCTTCAGTGGTTATTTGTTAATGGCAACTCCTGCACACATTTTCCTGCAAGTCTTTTGGATTTCAAGAGAAAATGTGTCCTTCAAACAAGTAGTTTCTTTGAGGGATCTTTCTATAAGTGGTTTCCACTGTGTATTGACTACTCATAATATTTTCTGTTATCATCTTGTCAGGGTTCAATTCATTACTCCATTCATTATTCAATTTGTTGGGCCATGAGCATCTGAATAATTGAAAACTGCAGAAGTATTATAAATTATAGTGTCGCCATGAAATCCCAGTTTTAGGGTTTATGGCTTGACTTTAAGAAATCACTCTCTGTTGAAAGTTGGCATATGAGGTCTCATCTTTAAAGCAGAATCTTATCAGTGTGATGGTTTTTAATATCTCTATCACTGCACACTTAAGAACTCTGGTTGCCTGTGTGCATTAAGTTATGGACTTTTAACAGTTTATCTGTTTTTTAATTACTATTGCCATCTCAGTGATGTGGGCTAGGGACAGATAAAGAAATTAATTTATTTTGAGGTTAATAAGCAATTTCCAGTTGTTAATTAAAAATCTTTTTTTTTCCTCCCTTCACAAAGTAGAGTTAATATAGGTCCCTATACAAAAGACAAAATATTTTTGTAGTGTTTTACTGGTTAAAGCTATTCCTATACAGAAAGATAAACTGACATTTAGCTGTTATTTTAGCAAAGTACAGTACGTTTTAAATGTATTTTTTTAAATTTTATTCTTAGCTCTGGTGTTTTGATTTGGAGTACTATTATATTTCTACTCTCTGGATAAAATGTATCAAATGGCATATTTTTTTAAGGCAACAACTATTTCATTCTAAAAATATTAATACCTCATAGACTACATTCTTCTCTTGATTATGTTGCTGAAAGATCAGCAGAATTGTCCCAGGGTAGCCTGCACTTCTTGTTTTGAAATTTTAAACATTGCCTGTCTTTAAGTTATAGACCAAATTTGGGGAGATATGCCAGAATAAGTGAATCTGTCATTAAGGCTGCAAAACTAATTTTTGTTTATTTTGGTGCTGGTTGTGTGTAGCCTCATATGCTTTCTCATCAGTAAATGTGAGGATCATCTGATTTTGCTACTATAATAGAGGAAAGCTTTTAGTCATGCTCTTGGGCCAGCCAAAAAATAGAAAGAGAGATGCAGAGATGAAGTCTCCAGTATCAGCACTCCCATTACCATGTCAGCCATGTTCTGGGGCTTGGCACGGCCCTTAGCAGAAGGCAAGAGAAGGATGTTTTCCTGTACAGTGGTCCAGGACTCCCTGTCAGCTCTCAGAGCTTGATCCAGCAATCTGTGGCATCCTTTGAGGAACCTTGGCTGTCCTGTGCTCCTACAGGTTTGTCCAACAGGGTACAAGGCTCCTTAAATCCTGAGGGATACCAGCCCTCTCTGTGCAGGCGCCTCAGGTCCCTTACAACCCCTTCCTGAGCCAAGATCCAAAGGGATCCAGCCTTGCCAGCTGCATGCCCTGTGAAGCATCCCCCATACCCTGCCCTGCTTTTGACCATTTCTTGTTTCACTGAGCTCTGGCTCTTCTGTGCTTTGCCGTGCTTGAGGGCTGCTGCAGAGCGACGCCTCACTAGAGCTGGAGGTGATTTCCTACAGAAAAATAACTCACCCAGAGGAGGCAAAAATGGAATTCCATAACAAGCTTTAGAATCTGACCATCTCCCCCAAGCTGGAATGAAAAACCCCACTCTTGAGTCTTCTCAGTGACACCACGCAGCAAGTGGCCCCAGGTGGCTGTGGCTGCCCGGGATGTTCAGCTCATCTGTCCCAGAGCTCTCTGAGCAGGGTGCACAGGGGTGGCTCTGTGGGAAGCACAGCCCTCCCAGCACAGCTGGCCACTGTGTGGCCTTCACAGCTGGGATGGTGCTGCAGCTGCAGGGAGGCTGAGAGCCAAGAAATGCAGGGTCTCTCCTGGAAGCAGGGAAATCATTTGGGATCTCAGTGAGGTTTGGGAGAGTTTTATTTGTGGTCCAAATCCAAGCATGCCTTTACCACTTCCATAATTTGGATTGTTTGTATAAATTACCTTGTGGGGCTAAGCCTTTGTACTAGGCAGGAATGAGTAATTTCATTGCCTAAGAAAAGGGCTAGAAAGTATGTTTACTATATTCTTATTTCCTACGAGCATCTAGAGCTCCTTCTCCATTCTGCAGGAAGTGAACACAGGCAAAATTCGTCCCTTTGTGAGTTAAAATCTGCAGCTATTACCACAGCTACTCAAAACTTGGATAAGTTTTTTTGCCAGATTGAGGAAAACAACATCTGGGTTGTGGAAGAGCTGGAAACAGTAGCTCAGTGTTAGTGTTAAGGTGCCAAGTAGTCTTAATGTGTGTGTTGTGCACGTGCCCACAGGGCTGCCTGCAGCCCGACCTTAGTGCAGCTGAGGCCAGCTGGAGTTTTGCTCACAGCCTTGTCAGATCCAGGGATTCACTCCTGTATCCTCTACCATGAATCACTGGAAGAGTAAGGATCAAAAAGTGTCTTCAAGGCTAGTTGAGATGCTAAAGGCTACCACAAAGAGAGCTGATGCCCATGGTTTCTTATGGACAGGTGCAAAAAGAACAAGTAAAGGTGTTATGGTCAGACCACATGGAAAACTCACCACATTCTATGCTGTGCTCATGCTTAACTAAATCCCTAAATACATGTGTAGTTATTCAGCCAATTTATGCACATTAATTTCAGTGAAAGTGAAAGAGGAGAAAGTCTTGAACCCTTTAGAATCATCTATCTCTGTAGAAACCACATATCTTGTGGTAGAAAAAGGGCAGATTTGTTTCTACCTTCCTCTGAAACCCTGATGATCATCTTAATGGCATTTTGTTTGGATATGGTGTAGACAGGCCCAAAAAGTCCCAGGGAACATTATCAATACTGTGCATTTTGGAGAAATATTAAAAAAAAAAAAGAAAAAAAGCAAGAAGCAGATGGGGGACACAAAGACACATGGCATCAGTCTGGTTCCCAAATTCATCTGTTCCATTATTCCTGTTACGTGGGGATGGTGACACAGCGGTGTAAAGGTGTTCCTGCATAGCCAAACCCCAGAGGCTGGTTCCTGATGATGCTCCTTAGGTCAAATAACCAGAAAGAAGGGGAGAAGTATCATTTTGGGTGGGGTGGGAAGAACCATTTGGGCACATGATATTGCCCACATTAGGAGAGGGATCAGGACCTAGTTTGCCACTTGTGACCGTGGTGTGGGATCCGTGGGGTAAGTGGAGGAGATGACCTCTTCTGGCAGGGATGTCAGGGCTGCCCAAAGGCCCTGGAAGGCAGGGGCTGTTGAGAGACAATCTGGCCCCATGGGACCAAAGTGAAGTGCTTAGAGAGCAAATTCCTGGTGCATAATGGAAGAGGAGTGGGGAAATAAAGGAGTTTGGATCTGTGGGGGTGCAGGTAGGGGCTGTGGTAGTGAGCAAGTGTCAATGGACCTTGGAGCTGGGGAGTGCAGGCAACTTCAAAAGGAGAGGGGAATGGGAGGAGGGAGGGTGATGAGCAGGGGAGAGGGTAAAAAGGTTAGCAGTAAAGTATGCAACATCCTACTTGCTTTATTTTCTGTCCTGTTATTGACAATCTTATTTTCAGTCATTATTTAATGGGCAGTTAGTCGGAGTAAGAAGAGCGATTAGGTGTGGTAAGCACAGTGATTAAAGCAGTGGGGTAAAAAACTGCTTTAGGAAATTTGCCCACGAACATTTTTTTTTATATATCAAAGGAGGTAATGACATTTTCTAGTAAAGTAAGGGTTTTATCTGAAAGCTGTTTATCTTCTTTGCTTTCCATATTGTTAAAAGCACAGGCTTTTCAAAGTACAGCAAACAGTTCTCTAACCAAGCTACCACATATCCCACTCCACACTGACAAAGTCTAGCTTGGATTTGCAAATAACTGAGTGGTTTTGAGAGCTAAAATATTTTATTTATGTTTTAGAGTGAACAAATCTGGGTTTGCAGTGAAAATACATTCTCATCTTCAGCAGTGGGAGAGCTGCCTTTTTGCCTCAGTACAACTTAGAGCACAGGATCATATTTAATAAAGAGATATTTAGTTTGCTATTGGAAAAGGATTGCTGCAGAAGATATAAAAGCTACTTGGATATTTTTATAGAACTTCTGCATAAATCTTGTATCCATAGCCTGATCTAGTGACATAAATATTAGCAGCTTGTTTCTATTTCACCTGCTGTAGAACCACTGCTGTCCTACAGCAATAACCAGCAAGGGAATAGAGCTATTTGCTGCTGTCATAAATAAGACAGGGTGTCACAGCTGTTTTCATTTGACTGAGCAGTAATGGAGTTAATTATACTTCCAGTCTCTTTGTTTTTGATCTGTGTTTCCAAAGTCATCTGAGCTTCTAGAATTCTTGCAATTTTTTAACCCTTTTTTCTACTCACCTGGATTAGACATTTTCTGTAATTTGCAGGTGATTTCACTGTTATAATTTTTTATGGTATTTATACATGCTTTTCCTATGAGTTACATTGTATTGTTCTATGAAAATCTGTCCTAAACATCAATGTATTTAGTTTTCTTGAGCAACATAACAGATAGAGAGTGTGGTCTTTTTCAAGAGCAGGCACATGGATGAACTTTTGCTAGAAAAAAAACCTATTTTAATCTCCAGCACTGCAGATAATTTGCTTGAAGAAAAAGAGCAGCATAATACTTTGATCCAATCAATCATATTTCTGAAAGAATTCATGGCATTAGAGTGTCAAAAGGACAGCTAAACTCACACAAATAGGGAAAAGGTGATTCATATTTAGGAACACTAGTCCATATAGCTGCTTCAGAGGAGCACATCAGGCAGAACAATGCAGGAAGTCCTCTCTGTTGTTGACAGAGCTTCACAAGTTGCTTGCAAATTTGCAATTTTATTTTTTCTTTCCCTCCTTTTTTAAGTTGTTTTTTTATAATGCAACAATAGTAGATAAGAATAAAAGGAAGTATTTATTTTTAGGTATTTATGGGAATATATTGAAAGTGTCCAAGTTTTGCTCAAAGAATTTAATAAGTCTGTAGTCATGCAAAGAAGTGTAGTTGTTGAAATGTCTGTGATGGAGGCTCTGATTCTGAGCCAGTTTTATAAAGTTACTGGTTTTATGGGAGTTGGACACCAAGCCTGTGTGAAAATCACACTGGACACCTATCTGCATATCTCCATGGCTGAAAATAGACTTTGAGATGTGCCTCCAGTGGTTTGCAAGCAAACAAGTGATAAAGTGAAATGTGGGAGCAGCAAGTACTACAAATATATTTCTCTAGTCTTAATAGTCTGTCGTTGCTAAGTCTCTGAAATACCCTTGGAATGGAAAGCAAGGAGGAAGCTTCAAGAGCGAGACGTAAATAAAGTTGCTAATACACACTTAAAATTTCAAAGTTGCTTGTAATTTAGCATGACAAAAAACATGATCAGTGATATGTGCCAGCATAAAAGTGTGTGATAAGTAACTTTGCTCTTAGTGTGGTCGCCTAGTTCTCAGACCCAGTTGCCACACTGTTACTGCAGCATTGCAAGACAAAGGATTATCTATATTTTTTATCCCCTTGTTTACTCTTTTTGACAAATAAATAATTAACTGAGCAGACAGGATGAGGGGAGATTGAGATGAGATGAGATGATGAGATGAAGAGATGAACTTCCTAGAAGTCCTGCCAGAATGTCCCATCACTGGGACACAGTGGTCATGACACAGAGTTGACAATGTGCAGGAGTGATACTTCTCATGTGTGACAGTGAGAAGTCAAAATTTCCATTTGCTGCTGCCAAAACCTTCAACCAGTCCCCACTCCTCACCCCCAAATATGGCTCTGTATGATCATGGAAACTCTTCTTGTTGATGGAAATTCTGGGATGCTGGGAAGACAGTTATGCTTAGCTGAAAGATAAGGAGAGATTTGGGGATTGGTTTTGTTTCAGATTTGGGTTTGTTTTGAAGGCAGGTAAAATTTAAAACACAGATTTCAGTGTGAGGTGTGTAAAATCTCTACTTTGAGTAATAGATTTAGCCAGATACAGCCTTTTACTACAGAAGGTCAAATCTTTCACTCTGAAGTCTTTCAGACTCTGAACCCAGTTTGCATATTGAGCTCTCAGAACTAATTTCGACTACCAAGGGCATCTGAGCATGAAGAACACATTTCTTGATGTCTTTAGTTACAAATTGGCACACAGATGGGCTGCAGTAGTATGATGGGGGGGGGCACATCTTAAATCCGCTCTGTTTATTACCCAGGAAGTTTTGATCAAGTTTATGGTGTTAAAGACTCCAACATATCAACTCCATTGAAGAACAGGACAAGCTATTGTAAATATGAGCCATCAAAGCATTAGCCATTTCAATGAAATGAAGCAAATCAATTGTTTTCTATAAAGGTGCCTTTCAGATCTCCTTTTTCAGGTTCTGAGATCCCTTATCAAGTTCAGCATTATTAAATGTTGGACTATGGACTGCAAGAGTAATTTTTTAGGACTTCTAAAGGGTCACTTTGCTGCTAACATGCTTGTCTTTGCATTTATTTTACTTGGCCTAAACAGAATGACTCACACACACACACACAAATATACATAAACCAGAATTAATTCTGTTGCATATAATACCTGTTTGAACCTTAACCCAGCAAAGAATTTGAGGTCATAAAAAAAAAAATCAGAGATGTGCACAAATGCCATTGTAAGATGGGAATAACATATCCAATGAAATGTATCCATTATGGTGATCTAGTTAGGATTCCTACTCTTTATCTGCAGGAATAAACTACAGCTTGCACATGGGAAATAGAAGACGTTTTCTCTGTGGTGCATCATGTACTCACCTTTGTAGACAGCTACATCTCTAGATGAGTGGGATAGTTTCCTTTGCTGGGGCACCCATCAGCTTCTTGAGAGATGCTGCAGAAATCCTGAGCCTGTGTTGTCCATATTGGGGTAATACCAATGGTGTGTACAAGAATTCAAAGGGTGGAGGATGCTCCCTTTTTTGCTGTCCTTCCTCTACTGGAGACAGTAAAGGAATTAAAAATTGAACTTTGTTTATGTTGAATATGCAGCCTTTATCCTTTATTTAATGGTACGTAATGCCTGAAAAGGACTTTTCCATTGAGATGGAATTCCTTAACTTCAAACATGAGATGTCCATCTCAAAGCACACCTTTAAGTACAACTGGAAGATTAAATGCCTTTATAGGCTGGGGTCAGTGCTTGTAATTGAAGGTGCCTGACATTACTTTAACATATGCTTTCTTTAACATGCCAAAGCCCTGAGCTGCCATGTTTCAAAGAAACAAGAGGCTAGAATGAATTATCTTCTTTCAGTAAAAAGTAGAATTTCCTCTCTAAAATTGCTCTGGCTTGAGCTCCATTGTTCCCAATATACTTTCCAACACCACTGACAGGTTTAAGATCTGGTATTTGTGATACTTGAGAAAGAAAAACATGTGATTTATACCTCTGGAAAGACTGTATTTCTGGCTTTCTAATGGGACAAACAGAAGTAGCACCTCACTTAGGAATGCCCAGAGCCATTGCATGTTAAAGCTCTGATGTCTGTTTAAACACAAAAGTTATTTTGTGTCACTTTAAAACATGATTTTAAATAAGAGTTATATCTTTACCAATTTAAAACTGAACCTGGAAGCAATTTAGTAAAATGGATTTTTTTTGGACAGAATATCTATTATATCATATGAACCTACTTTCCAAAGCATGCAGTTAAACAGAGCTTACTGTAAATTGCTTGATAGCTCAACTTTCTTCCCAGACTCAGTGGAGTAACAATGCTATAAAACTGGGGAGAGAGGAGACATTTCTTGTGCCTCAGTGACTGAGTAATTCCAATATTCCCACTTTCATGTGAACCTAGTCTGCTCTCCAAACTGGCCATTCTGTCAACCTGGAGGAATAGGTCAGGAAGGAGAATAAGCAGGGTCTGTTTTCTCTGGTTTGTTTCTTTGTTTTTTTAGAAAAACAGTCTTTGAAAGAGGAAATTCTCTTTGACATAGTTTTAAACTGTACACTTGAATAGTGAACATTTCTCTGAAAGAGGTAATGGTAATGCTATTCTGACAGTAACGTAAATCTACCTTTTCCTTCAAATTAAAGCTTCAAAAATTATAAATGTATTCTTGCTGCATACTGATATCCTCTTTTTCTTCCTCCACATTTTTACTTTCTCTTTACAACTCCCTAAATTATAAGGGAATTAAAAGTCCATTAAATAGTATACATTAACATATGCTATTATGGTTTTAGCTAGTGAGCGTGGGCAGAAGCTGCTGTGTGATGTGATTTTCCATTACTGTCCTTTGAAGGCAAAACATAAAATTGTTTAAAACATTTTACTATTAAAAAAAAAAAACTAAAACAGGACTAAAATTCTAAACTATGACAAGTGGCCTAAAATAAGTAAAGAAAATATTTATTTCTAAAATATGCTCCACATTAATTCCTATGTTGAAAAAGGCTGGTTTGTCTCATGAAATGCCATGACTAAAGTATCAGGGTTTTCCAAACCATGTTGAAGAAGCTTTTTATAAGTGTCTATAGAATACCTTCTACTAAGGAAGTCTGACTCAATTTTTTTTAAGTAGACATAGTTGTCAAACCCCAAAAATAATAATTTTTAAATCAAAAATAACAGGTTTTCAATTGTGTTTCTTTTACTTTCTGTCTACCTTAAGTCTGCTAAGTAGCCTCTAGGAACAAGTGGCTACAGCCTGTGTATTTTTATGTCCTTGACCACGTTGGTCACCCTTGCTGTGTCCTTATTTCACCACATACACAAAGGCATAATGCCTCTCTACCTCATGCAATGGAAACTAGACTTCATATTTTAAAATTGTAAAGTGCAGAGAGAGGCTTTGTCATATTTGTAACAATTTTAATTGTGAACTCTACTACAGTTGTGCAAAACATTGCATATACTAATGCTATGTTTTCTACCAGTTTGAATTATTTTCTCATCTCACTACCACAGATTTAGTAGGAAGTACCAGGAATAAATCTTAACAGTCAAAGAAATTTACTTACAGTTGCCTTTTCTACTCCTATTGGTAGCAGATTTATATCTGTGACCAGGGAAGTAGTCATCTGAATGCAGTCATGGATGATTTTAAATTAAACATAAAGTTTAAGAAAATTCTGGCTAAATGTCATCAAGATCCATCATACCAAGCTGTCTGAGAGGGTAAAGGGCACTCTGTGAGCTAGATGAAGGGCAAAAGCAGATCCAGAGCCAAGAGAGTGCTGCAGTATGGCACAGGTGCTTGGGGACAGCCAAAGGAGCCATCTGGGAGAAGTGGGGTTTGCCACTCTGAAGCACAGGAGTGGGTGCTCTCCTTGTGTGCCCATCTCCTTCCCTGCCTCCCCTCATCCTGTACTCCAGGCTGCTGCTGCTTTTGCCTGAGCCCTTGCTCCCTAATCTCTGCCTACCAGCAACTCTGTGTGCATCTACTCTTTTCCTCCATCCCATCCAACTATTTCCAGGCACCCAGTGCTGTGAGGTCCTAAGCAGAGGGTAATTTTCTTTTTCTCCCCAGAATCCAGCTCTAATTTACAGCATTTGTTTCTGTATTAACCATAAAAGGAAAAGAATATTTTTGAAATCAATGTTTAAATGTGAATCAAAATTCAATATGTGGAGGACAGGGAATATTTATAGCCACATTGTTTGTATTTTGGGATAAAAATAGCCTTTTCATGAAAAATGCAGTAGTGACTGGAATTCCATTGTTTCCCCTACAACACATACATTAAACAGTCCTAAGTGGATAATGGGAAAGAACAATAATAAGGATAACGATAGGTTACAGAAACAATTAGGTAAGGAATAACACATGACAGGTAATCCAGTCATAAATTTATAGGCATGCTGCTCTCTCCTCGGGAGCCCTGTGAGACACAGGGCCAAAGGCCAAATACATTCCCAAGGAATGTGTACTGAATCACACGCCTGCAGACTGCATGTTATTATTAGAATTGTAAAATGTTATTGCTGATTTTTATATATCACACTGTGTGGTTAATTTAAAAATGTGGCTAGACAATTTATTGTGTGTTTGGGATGGCTATTTCCAATACAATTTTCTTTGATTATTTTAAAATGTGTTGTTAGATTTAATTCTTTTTAAATGCATTTTCAAACCTCGGGAGGACTCTCAATGAGGCTTAAAAAGCTCTTGGTACCTCGGCTTTGTTCTGGCATTTTGGCTTCACACTCATC